>NC_031997.1:42219561-42399703 GCF_001879085.1 Nicotiana attenuata | reverse complement strand
AACACGTCAGTTGATCACGCCCAACTATGCCTTATAAAAAGGACTCTACGGACGTTGCAAATATAACCCGAGTATTACTCCCAGGGTCGAATCCACAGAGAGTTAACCTATCAACCGCTATCTTCAGACCCACCAAGTCTTCAGAACCAGCTTCTCAAATATTCAAATTCTCAGTTGAGTGTTCTTTAACAACTAGCTTGCAAGTAACTAAATGGCTGTAACTAAATTAATAAGGTTGTAAACAATTATGGGACAAAGCTAAGGCAATGATTTCCCCTATTGATGGAATCCCTTCTGTTTATGCTCATACAACTTTACCCACACATCTCTATCAATCATGAACGCTAATCTTACCGCAAATCTCTCCCGAGTAATCACAGTAATCTACTATTGCACTCTCCCGAGATACACTAACTTGCTTTATTTAATCACAATTCAATTTAGATTGCACCCAAGACTTCGTTATTCCTAATCCCGCCTTTAAACCCGCAATTATAGATTCCTCTAATAATCTAGGAGTGGTGTTGTTCAACAATACCCTAAATATGCACTCTTTTCCAAGTTATGCACACTAAATAGGTACAGCTAATTGAGGATCCTGTCAATTAACTACAACGAACACGAAGTTGAACAAATAAAGATTAAACTAGCAATTTGTATTCACATAAACAAGAAGTTCATCACCCAATAGGTTCCATCAAAGCCTTAGACAAGGAATTTAGCTACTCATAGATATGGGAGAATAAACTACGCTTGAATTCATCATAAAAATCAAAAGAAAGGAAGAAAGATGTTTAGAGTACTTGCTCACAATTGTTTTCCTTGCTAAGAAACCTAAAAAAATCAATACATGCCTCTCTTGGGCGAAGTCTAGTGTTTTAAATAGGGTTTAGGTCTAAAAATCCCGTGTTTTACACTTAAGTCCCTGAAGTTTACTGTGCCCACCGCGGTTCTACCGCGGTCGCGGTAGAACCGCGGCCAAACGCCCTCGCGGAATCTTCAACTTTCAGAAACTGCCTTCCACCGCGGTTTCACCGCGGTCGCGGTAGAACCGCGGTGGAACTTGTACCCAGAAATTTTGGCCTGTTTTGAATGGGATACTTGGGAAATTCAACAATTGGCCTTTTTTTCATCAATAGTTGACTCCAAAATCGCTCCTTAGCCTTCCTTACACCTATATCACCTGCAAATCATGAAAAGCACTAATAAGAGCATTTTGTTGTCATTTTTTCACATTAAAAGTTCACAAGAAGGTGATTATTTGGTGCGTGATTATAGTCAAATTCACCTATTATCATTTAGCTATGACATAACACAAAATAATTTTTGTTTAAAAGTAATTTGACCTTTATTTTTCTAAATTTTCAATAATTTTGTAAATGTTAAATTACTACTATTTAAATAAAGAAAAGTAGTAAAAAATCTGAATAATTGTATTCCTGGCATACCATACAAATAACATCTTCTATTATTTGTAAAAGCAAAAAAAAGTGCATAAAAAGTTTGAAAATAAGCAAATGAGAATTAAGTCATAGTAAATACGAAGTACAATTCAATTCGACATCATTTCTAGACATATATACCATTTCAAATTATGTTCTTTCAATGCATACACTAATGAGAAAATAACTCCAGAGATTCTCGATACCATCTTATATTACAAAGAAGCTGTTCTTGGTCCGTGGTGCTCTATTTTAAAGAACAATGCATCAGAAGGATCCAATTAATTGAGATAATTACCATACAAAGAACGGGTTCTCTAAAATTTAACAGTTGTAGCTATTACTTTTTTTTTTGTAGATATTCTAAAGAGTATTTTCTATGTTCTTTGACCAAACAGGAAGCCTGTTGAAATCAAAATAGTCAAAATAAATGATAGATGATATTATAAAATATTTGACTGAAAATTTAAATACAATAATTATCTGTAATTACATATAGCGCATACACATTATCCAATTATGAATAACACAGAATGCCTTCATTTTATATCAACTTGATGAACCTTATAATATTCAAATTCACCAGAAGATCATATTAATTACTTTTAAGAAATGATGATATGCTTCTGGAAAATGAATGAATTAAACATCAAGAACAATATCATATCATGGTAATAGAATTTTTTCAAAGCTTCATGTAACGACCCAACCCGTCGTCTCATGCATTACAATCCCGTTTTCCTCATTTATTGCTCTTTCATGTTTTATTATCAGCAACGAGTGAGTTAGAGTTTAATTGAATTGGTTTGGATAGGAAATGAGACACTTAGTCTCTTTAAAGAAGGTTTGGTTTGGAAAAGTCAACCGAACGTTGACTTATTAGTTAGAAAGCTCGGATGTGAATTCCGGTGATTCGGTTAACTTCGGGAGGTGAATTGTGACTTAGGAGTGCGATCAGAAGTGATTTTGGAGGTTCGGTGTAGAATTAGGCTTGAATTGGCGAAGGTTGAATTTTGGCGAATTCCGGTTGGTAGGTGAGAATTTGATCCGAGGGTCGGAATGGAATTCCGAAAATTTTAGTAGCTCCGTTAGGTGATTTTGGATATGTGTGCAAAATTTCAGGTCATTCGGAGGTGTTTTGGTCGGGTTTTTGATCGAATGCGTAATTCGGAAGTTCTTAAGAAACTTAGGTTTGAATTCAATGTGATTTGATGGTTTTAGCGTTGTTTGATGTGTTTTGAGGATGAGAACAAGTTTGAATGAGGTGTTAGGATGTATTGGTGTTTTTGGTTGAGGTCCCGGGGGCCTCGGGGTGAATTCGGGTGGTTAAACGAGAGTTTTGAGGTGTATTGCAGGTCAGATTTTTGTTGTCATCTGGTGTTCCCGCTTCTGCGGAAATGGACCGCAGAAGCGGTACCGCATAAGCGGGTATGTGGTCGCAGAAGCGATCGTTGGCCGGCTAGGGAAATTCCGCAAAAGCGGAAGGTGGCTCGCACCAGCGGGTCCGCATAAGCGAACACTGTACCGCAGAAGCGGACTTGAGGGAACCACAGAAGCGGTGGTTGAATCGCATAAGCGAAGCTGCGGTTTTTAAGTGAAAACTGCTTAAGCGGATTTTTGGGCGCTGAAGCGGTCCCGCATAAGCGGTAGCGGGACCGCAGAAGCGAAATTCGCTGGTAACAGAAGGGTTTGAAATGTTAAATTTCATCCGCGAGCAAGGGGTAGTTTTCACCATTTTTAAGCGACTTGGAGAGCTTTGGGCGAGGATTTTCGAGGGTTTTGACTGAGAATCGAGTGGAGGTAAGTTCCTTGGCTTAATTACTCGAGTTTATGGTAAATTTATCATAGAAATCAGTAGAATTTCATAAAAAACGGGTCAAGCTAGGGCTTGGAAAGCTGTGATGTAAAAATGGAATTTGGAGGGTCAAACGAGCTCCGATTTTGGTAAATTTTATATGTACGGACTCGTGGCGAGACGAGGAATCCGGTGATGTAAATTTTGTAATTTTTTAGAAGTGGGCCCGGGGCTCGGGTTTTGCCAACTTCGTGAATTTTAGTGTTTTTTCGAGTCTTTTCGATTGGGTTATGCTTCTTTAGCCTGTTGTAACGTATTTGTTGTGGTTTTAATCAGATTCGGGGTGTGAAGAGGTTGATTCAAAAGGCAAAGGCATAGCGAGCTAGACTTGTGGCCGGCTTGAGGTGAGTAATAGCTGTAGATGATGACCTGAGGGTTTGAAACCCCGGTATATCACATTGTGACGCTATATTGAGGCGAGACACGTACTCTATGACGAGTGCGAGGTCGATTGTGACTGGGGATTTGACCTAGTCCGTTCTAATTGATGTTCGTACTGTGTTCTTGACTAGAAATTGGTAGTAATCATCTTACTTGGGTTTTATGAATATGTTTGGGGCTTTGTGCCTATCATTTGCATCCTTCAGGGATCCTCATCACTGTTTCTATGATGCTTAGCATATTTCATAATATCAGTCCTGAGTTAGACACTGTTTTGAAACGTTTAGTAAATAAATGAAGACTTAAACACATAGCTCTATAACTCCTAATAATTGAAACTAAAAGATGAACACTTTGACTGTGCCCGAGTGGCTTGCATGCATATATATATATATATCTGGACTGAGTGTGGATCGGGCTGCACGCCGCAGCGAATGCTACGATGATATTGCGCTTGGGTTGTAGGAGCCCCTCCGGAGTCTGAACCCCCACAGTGAGCGCGGGTACCCAAATGGATCGGGCTGCGCGCCGCAGCGGTCATGTGCATTGCATTGCATTCATGCATTTTATATCTGTTGGCCCTAATAGTCATTGTTTGCTGTTGTTTTATCGTTTAACGTGCTGAATCGTTGATTATAGCTTTATATTGTAATATTTCGGGATTTCTTACTTTCAGCCATTATATATGTTTATTACTCACTGAGTTGGAAGTACTCACTTTACTCCCTGCACCATGTGTGCAGATTCAGGTGCTCTGGAGACTTAGTGGAGCTGCTTACTGTCATCTTGGATTTCGGTTTAGGAGTTGTTGAGGTAGCTGCCTGACGTCCGCAGGACCCGACTTCTCCCCTTTATTGCAATTGTCTTTTCCTATCCTAGACTTTCTTTATTACTATGAATATATTACTCTGTTACATTTAGGGGCCCTAGACTCGTGACTCCAGATCTATTGGGGAATGTTGGGATATTCGTTATTATTTTTCCATACTATTTTATTAGTTTCGGATTGGAACCTTGATATTTTCTATTTTAATCGTATTATTTGTTAAAGGGTTGTGTATCTGGGTTGAGAGTATTTAAATTGGTCGGGCTTGCCTAGCATTAGTGTTGGACGCCATCACGACCGGGATTGGGGTTGTGACATTAAGCTACGAAAAGGATTGTGTATTTCTGCCCGAGGGGCGGATTTCTGTACTTACCTGCACTAGTTGTTCTATATTCATTTGCGTAACTGTTGAAAAAGTCATTTTCAAAGAAGTTTAAACTGAGGTAAGATGTTTAAGGGATTTTACAGCTTTATTGCTTCCTTCCTAGTTTTTGAACTGCTTCGATACAGCATGTTGATGCACTTTTCGTGATTTCTTACCACTCAGTCCTTATTTATGATTATTACTCATTGAGTTGGAAGTACTCACTTTACTCCCTGCACCTTGTGTGCAGATTCAGGTATTTTTCTGAACCCGGTAGCGGGTATCGGTTGATCGGAGGCAGAGTCATCGGAGTTTAGCAAGGTAGCTGCCGGCGTTTGCAGCACTGCTTTCCTTCCTCTTTATTTCATTAGTCTGTACTTAGTACATTTCAGACTTTGTCAGTTGTATTTAGACATTAGTAGATGCTCATGATTAGTGACACCCCGGTTTGGGCTGTGTTTGGGTTGTATTTCCTCATTGTTATGATGCTATCTACTACTTAGTACTATTAAATCATATTTGAGCCAGTTTTATTACTGTTTAGCTGTTTGACTTCGAATTGGAATTGTGTCGGTTGGCCTTGTCTTCACGAGAGGCGCCATCACGACCGGGTCTGGGTTTAGGGTCGTGACACCCTTAATTACACCTAATTACATGCTGACCAAGTAATTCCAAACATGCCAAAACTATGTAATTACACCCAATTACACCCAAATCCAATTACAGGGTGGCTTTCCAAACAGGCTCTAAATCAACTCCAAATGAACTCAAATTTCGCACACAAGTCCTAATACATCATACGGAGCTACTCGTGCCCCCAAATTACCGAGCGAAATACCAATGCTCGAAACGACCGGTCGGATTGTTACATTCTTCCCCACTTAAATATATGTTCGTCTTTCAACGTGCGAAGAGTTGTTCCCAAGCCGTCAAACCGCCATGTAACCTTACCATGCACATACCCAGGGGTGATCCCGTCACCCTATTCCATATAGGCCAGACAACACAACATAACTGAAGATCATTACTTCAACCTTAGTTCGTAAACCGCAGAATCCAATTTTCAACATCCGGAATTTACTACAAGATCCGAACTTCGCATCTACACACTGTATAAGCCTGAGCAAGCTATATCAAGTCATAACCACAACCCAAGATGTAATCACCCAACATACCACACGACTCGCATACTCGTAGTCCAATATCTGATCACAGTAACTGCCCAAAACAACCCAATACCGGTAATAAATCTCTTATCAAACAAAGCCTTGTTCTAACACCTTCATATACTGCCAATGATGAAAGAAACGCGTAGAAACTCATAACTATTAGTCAGATCAATAAGTTGTGGAACTCCCTCTCCTTCTATAGGAACTATAGCAAATATCTAAGCCGATCAACAACAATATCCTTCCAAATATACCGCAATCAGATCCGATAGCACCCATTCTAGGTACGATGACCTCATCCCATCTAATATAATGACTCTAGTGACATGGCACATCAATACAGCCTAAAGCCACAACCCGTGCACCAAATAGCAACATTCCAAATGTATTCAATCCTAAAAATGCCTCAAACGAGAGAACTGTCCCGCCAGCTTAACAAGTACCATCACAACGCCATGCTAAGAGCCTAGCACACAACGTTGAACCAAAACACACGAATCTAACACAAAGTATCATATCTCAACATAATTTTGCTGCAATGCGTGACCCCATCAAAACGTTGATCTATATTATATACTTCGAGCCGCCTTGCTCAAAATCAATAACCACGCGAAATTCGACATCAAGTACCCAAAGTGCCTTACCATAACCACGAAGAGCAAATAACGCAATACCACAATCCAGAAAGAACATAGCCAACGCACAATCAATCATGGTATACCCAAATACTCATCTCGCTCAAATTCCGCTATAAAGCTCAAATAGAACCGCACCATATGTGCATATAACCAGCGAATCACAACTCTTCGTAACATAGAAGGGTAACTCACAGATCATTTCAGAACACGAATAAGCTCAACAACAACTGAATGGCACATCCCTCAATAATAGCAGTTCGAAGTCAACAAATCTAACCCGGTGCCGAACACACATCCATATTGGGCCTACCAATGAACTCCAAATCAACTCTGGTCACCCACAATAGATAAATAACCCTCCGAAAGTCCGCCATGACTGAATCATAATACATACTATCCTCTGAATACCCTTGGCTACATTTTCATAGTCCACAACCACGAAACAATCTACTTATCAGAACTCCCAGTCTCCAAATCCATAGAACACGCGAATCACCATATCTGATCTCAACTCCACCGCCTGAATGTCTAACACTTCTCCAATACTCGATCATGCCATGAGGAATACTTCAATAATTCTTCTGTGCCATAAAGTAAAATTTGAACATCAACAGTCGATCAACCAGGAGAGTGCCGCAATACCAATGAAGTATCTATAAATCAAAACACATTGCCCCTTCTGAAATGTATACTCTCATCAAGCCATACCAGACAGTAATATCGTTTACCTAGTCATCTGAAACTGTCCATGCTGCCTAAGGACTCATGACCTTCCCTTCAAAACTGAATCGTGACCTTACACATGCAAATCTTAATCCTACACGACACACCGCACATACCATGCCATCACACGAAAAATACGAGAACTACGTAATCCACTCCGAGTCACAAGCAATTGCATACTTAATTAGCCAAGAACTTTCCATTTGATTCCATCCAAGAGAAAATCACTATACATCACATGCTCCTTACGGCAGTAGGAAATATACATCTCTAATCGTGGTAGAAACCGTCAAGAACTCTCTGAATCCCATTTGCACAAAACAAAACCGTCAGGACTAAATCCCTCTAACTTAACCAAGCTACGCAGGTCACCAAAAACCTAAGAGCATTGCCACGAAACACCTGTATAAACCCACCACATCATAAGCACCCAAAGAACCGATCATATCCATTACAATTAGGTATTACCATGCCGATCCAACCTACTACCAAGCTGTCCTATTTCTCTGAGTTCCTTCTGAATTACCTTCAAATTGGTACTTCTCCTCTCCATAATACCACAATCCTCAACCAAGACTCACCACATGAGACCCTAGCATAAAACCATAATGCCCTAAGGCTCATAAGCCGCTGAATGCTCTCTTAAGCACCCCAAAAGTACTACAACCGAGATACCCACTCTAAAGAGACCTTCTGTGAATTAAAGTTGTTCATCTTACTTTCTTGATACTAAATGTAGAATCCATAATGATATAGAAATAGTGTGAGTCTCGACACCATCCAATGTAACCCTCAGCTTATAGCCATATACAAATCCGCAACATTCTCAATTGCGACGTATAAATCTTGAATTCATTAGAACCATTCTCGAGATTCATCCACTCTACTCGAATCTCAATAGCACCGCCCAAACGGACCGAACGACCTGTGCCCCATTTGAACCATAACACCCTAAGAAGTAATTCACACCTATAAGCAATCAAGCAAATTTCTACTCCATGAACACTACATCTTCACGAATAACCACTCAATCATTCCATGATTTCCATATACCCATAGAGTGTAATACAACGCGCATCCAGAATTTTCCTTACTCGAGTCATCCTCGATCTTAACCTCTGTAAGCCATAACTGATTCACCAGTATACCTCAAACTGAAACCAATACAACACATAACCGCAAAATCAACCCGTCGATGGTAGACTCCCCCACTTGGCTGAAAGCCAAGTAATAAAGCATTTGATAACTTATAATACCCATACTCTATTGCTGCCAAGAATCCCGCACTGAAATTCAACTAAATCCTTCATAAGCTTATGTAACACAAACCATATAATACCTCAAATCATCTGCTAAGCTCACGTTCATCCTCGTGATAGTCAAGCTAGCCTCCTCAAGCGATCCAAACTCAGGTTCTACACTTATAACCCACCGATAAGTGAAAAATCTCCACCGAAACAACATAGGGGTCACACAACCTCAGGACACCCCACAGGTGATAAGCCGCCTGTTGAGCCTCAAACTGACATCACTCTACGCCCTTCCACAGTCATAACTATTACACAATCACTTAATCTTCCTGAGTCTGAACTCATATCACGACATGAAATCTACTTCACTCCTCAACTAAACAACATGAAAAGATCCTTCAACACACCCATAACTCGAGACTATACGTCAAATCAAGATGGAAATCAAGAACCCAATATTTCTTTCTACACCTCAAGCAAACCCTTCTCGCCAAATCCAATCTATCTGAACACACTCGTAGTCACATCATACTCATCATATAGCCATCCGACCACTCATCTAATCACAAGTTCCACTCATAGGGACGCTAAGATACATATAAGTCCAAAAGCACGTGCTCACACAATCAACACCTCTGTGCTCAAGCTACAGTCAAAGCCCGGCCTCTAGTCCTCAAGACCGGACCATCATCGTCATACTGAAACCATATCTCGCACCTCATGTCGCGCCCTATTTTTCTCGCGAAATCGGGTTTCGACATTTCTGGGATTAAGGTGCGTTTGGGCATCTAGAGCAGATAACTCATCTTGTACTATTTTAGATCACCAGAGATCGGGTAAGGGCTCGAAATTACCTTGAGGGGAAGGTGTTAGGTACCCCTCGAGGTCCACAACGGTGGGTCCCGGCCGAACTTAAATTATGAATTAGTCTAATAAAGAAGCGAGAGGAATATTTAATAGGGATGGGGGGTCCTAAATTTTTTAGCCTAATGGATCACCCCGTGCAACATAAATAATACTTCGTAACTCCCTCGAGTTGGGGTGTTACTCATATTATTCAGCAGGCACAGACTATCATCTCCTGCTACCCGATTACTATCTTTAAGTTTTTACCTAAAGCGCTCTAATTGATTCTAGTTCGATCCCTATGCGTGCACTACCCGTCCCTTACTTATGGTCCTGGAGGTATTAAGACCTCTATTTGGGATAGTTCTAGACCCAGCCTACGTTGCTCAAAAATGTAAAAGTCTAGTCGATAAGCAATAACAATTAGGACTTTCAGATAGTAAGCAAATATAGGCTCATGTTGACATCCACACATAAACAACAAAAGCACACAATTGATTCAGCAAACCTTATTAACTTTAAAGTCCTGTAGGTAGGATGCCTATACGAGAAATAGAGTGCAGAGGCAATTTTATCAAGGCGAGTGTTAAAACCTGTTATTTGCCTACTGATTTTATTCAACACGGTATGGGCAGTTCAGGCAGTAATACATCACAATTATAAATCCAGAATTATTAAATCCTACAAGTATATTGCCTAAGTGGTTGCCAAGGGCGATTGTATTCAGAATCAATTGATAGAATCCTATAGGCATGATTTCTATGAGTTTGATGATTACAGACCTATAGACATGATTTCTAGGTGTATCACTGACTTTAACTTACAGAGATTGGTTATATTCCCTTTTAATCCTATAGGCATGATCTCTAACTGCTGTACTTACTTAAGTCCTATAGGCATAATTTCTAGGTTTAAAAACTGGTTTTAGTCCTATAGGCATGGTATCTACTACTCAATTGATTTAGATCCTATAGGCATAATTTCTAACTGATTTTTCAACCTATAGGCATGATTGCTATGAGCTGTGTATGGGCAAACGTTATGTAGATTGCTAGAAAATCGATAAAATCAATCATCGAGGTCCTATAGGCATGATTGCTAATGCACATTTGTTGGATAGATTAATACAACCTATAGGCAAGATTTCTAATGCAATTAATTTCCTATTGGTAGGATTTCTAATATGCAAACACATAATTAACACCATCAATGAAAATCCTTTTGGCAGGATTTCTAAGCACAATATGGAACCCATACAGTTTTTTACCAAATGACCAGAATTGACAGCATAATTAAATCCTTATAGGTAGGATTTCTACCCAGTTTAGCAAAAGGAAATAAGAAAAACCCCCAGCTTTACTAAATATACCCAAATCTATTATTACAAAGTTATTACAGATCAGAATAGTAAATGAATTACATAATAGTAATGAGACACTATAGGGAGTCCTCATTAGGCCCAATAAACCTGGGAAACAAGCCTTCCAACCATAAAAACTCTGAGGTACAGCATAGTGATTCATCCAGAGCATATTAGAACCAGGTTTCCAGTGTGTCAAAGTTTCCAGGGGCCTCAAGGACCCAGGGCAATGATCACACCAGAACCATACATTCAGAAGATAGCTCATAAGAGATTGGAAAACTAGTCTCCAATGTGTCAGAGTTCACAGGAGTCTCATGTGGACCCTGAGCAGTGCTCTTACTGGAGTGGTTGAGATCCTAAGGGACTAAGAGTGGGGGTTTTAAAATCAGTACATAAAAAGAGGTAGGGGCAGGTTTAAAACAGTTTGATTTCAGAAGAAGCAAGGTTTAAAACACAGAGCTGCAGACAGAACTGCACCAAACAAGTTTATGTTCAAACACATAGTTCAAGTAAGTTAAAAGGTATGGTTAAGCTAAGCATCCATGCTAGTACCTAGGACAATCATTGTTTAATCAGAGAAGCAATTAGGCAAAACAATTAAGTAGGCCAGACACATGAATTAAGCAACCATACAAAAATTTGTAGACTTAGGATTAATGAACCAATTTCATGCTAAAAGTATTATAGGGATACTAAGCTCAGAACAAGTGTAAGATTAACAAGTAGTGCATGAAACAACTTATAAGAGGATTTATATTATTCAAACTAGTTAATCTTAAATTAACAGAGTCACTCATAGGACTAGATGAGATCATAGAATCACATAAAACGACATAATCATACTTGGAATTAAAACATTCTAGTCGAGCAAAGTATAGAGAATGAAATTACAAAGGATTAGGGCATACCAGTTAAGTAAGAAAGCAAGTAAATATGCCACATCAGTTAAGTTCCAAAATAATTTGGCCTTGGCTTTCAGCCGGCCAAGACCAGAAACAATGAGCACAGAATCACAATAAGAGAGCTTAATTTTTTTTAGGGAGAGTATGAGAGTTCGAGTCTGTCCTAAAGGGAAGAGGGGAAAGGGTTTAAATAGTGTTCAACTAGGCAGACAAATAAAGGAATAAATCAAACATACACGAATAAGGAATGAAAATAATTCTAAAATCAATTTGAAGTCAAGTTCAATCAGTTAGCAGGACATAACAGCGTGTAATCAGGCAAGTATTACTCAGAATAAGGTAGGGAAATAATGAGAACAGGGTAAATTGAGCAAAATAAGAAAACATCAGTACCGTACAAGAAAGGAAAGATTAAAATCTTCAGTAAAGGATTTCAAAACCCTAGTTTTTGGGTAAACCATAAAATCAACACAATATCACATAATGAACCTAGACAGGAATTTTAAAAGATAACAGAATCAACTAAGATCTGAAAAACCATAATTTTAAGGGTAAGTATAGTTAGTCAGAAATAATCGAAGGAAAATCAAAATAAAATGTGCATAGGCAGATATACGAAACATTAAAGAAAAATATTTAACAGAAATAAGAACCATAAAAGATCTGAGCCCTAATTTTAGGGCAAATAAAGCTAGTTAGAAATATCAACGAAAATCGCAATAACACGCACATAGATAGATATACGGGAATATTAAGAAAATATTTAACAAAATAGAGGAACTATAACAGATCTTGAAAAGATTTGAACCCTAGCTTTTAGGTTAAATGAAAAATTGAACCAAATCTCAGAGATTCATACCAAAAAGACGAAGAATGAACATAGATGAAAAAGAATGAAGGTTCGAACCAGATTTGGTCCGGAATAAGGAAAATCGGCTTGCCATGTTACGCAAGCAATTATGTTATGCCATAAACGAGTAGCCAATAGCGAGAAAGGATCAATAACGTAAGATAATCCCCGATTGATTTCCATATCTGGCTGGAATCGAAAGGGATTAGGGGTGACGGCGCTAGAGTTTCAGAGGAAGAAGAGAAGATGAGAGAGAGAGTGTACAGAAACGGCGGGCTAGGTGAAGTGATTAGGGTTTAGATGGGTTAGGTTAATTAAAAAAGGTTGGGGTGATGTGGACCGTTGATTTCGGAGATCAACGGTCCTGATTCAAGGGTTCTGGGTCGGGTTATAATAAATGGGTGTGGGATTGGTTAATGGGTTAAGGGTATTGGGTATTTGATGTTGGGCTGGTGTATTGAGCTGGGGATAATTGGATAATGTATAGGTCCGAAATTGGTTTTTTATAGGGGCTAGATTTTAAATACCCAATTTAACCAATAAATAATTTATAAAAAATAGTTAATAAATAACAAAAATATCACTTGTGCATGAAAATAATTTAAAATAATTACTTAACATTATAAAAATATAATACGTNAGGATGACAAAAAATAAATAAATATAAAATATTTAAAGCTTAATAAGGATATAAATGATGAAAAATTAGATAATAAATTATTATAAAATTATTTGTGATGCAATTAATAATTATTTATATAAAAAAATGCAGGAATAAATTTATTAGAAGCCCTTAAAAATTAAAGAAAATTACGGAAAAATACTTGGTGATGGTCATGCACTATTTTGAAGATATATATGCATATTTGAAATATGCACGGAAAAAATTGGGGATCAACAGTTGCCCCTCTGTACCCGAGAAGGATGAAAGAGTTGTCGGGTAAAGAAATGATGACCGATTTTGACCGAATTGGGTGTTTTGAAAAATATAGGCCGCACCCTGGTCTCTGGGCTACCTACATATCCCTGGTTTTACAGGAATCTGGTCGTGTGTAGTTCTGGATCCTACGGTGAATGACACCGATGGAGTTTTTATAGGAATAGGCGTATGTATTGGAAAGGGTACTTTTGGGAAGGCTAGTATCGGATGGATTTATGCGGGGTTATGAACGTGAATCTGAAGCTTAACGGATGTGTCACAGGGCAGATATTTGAATGGTCATAGAGTAAAGGTGAGTAATTGATGGGAGTCGGTTACGTTTGAAATAATGGCAGGGTGTAAATGGTCTGAGCGGAAACCGGAGCGAAGGTTGCTCCTGTTTGAAGAACGGTTAACTCCTAAATTACCTGCAAAACTTTAAACACGATGCGTGCAAATATATATGGATTACTGCGAGAATTTAAACATGATGCAAATTCCCTTTGGACCATGAAGGTTGTCTTTGGACAGTGAGGATGACGTCCTTAGACCATGACGTCCCGGGCCATGAATCATGAGATAAAGGATTTGTAGGCCATGAGATGATGTTCTCGGGCCATGAGAATGGTGGCTCCGAACCATGACGCCTTTGAATAATGATGTGCGATATTGAGAGATCCTCAGGCCATGACATGGTGTCTTCAGGCTATGAGGATGATGCCTTCGGACTACGACACCTTCGGACAGAGACATGGTGATGCATATAAGCAAAACAAGACAGAGCTTAGTCTTGTATAGGATCGGGACAGAGCTCAGCCCCGAAAGGCAAGATGGTACTAAGTTCCAAATAGGGTGACGTCCGGTCGTCGGAAAAAGAAGGGCAGAGCTTACCTTATGCAATTGGGAGGCAGGGCTTAGCCTCATGCAAAGAGAAGGAAATGCTTAGCCTTATGCAAATAAGGAGGTAGAGCTTAGCCTCATGCAAGATTTAAGACAGGGCTTAGTCTCATACAAAGAGAAGGCAATGCTTAGCCTTATGCAAATAAAGAGGCAGGGCTTAGCCTCATGCAAGATTTGAGACAGGGCTTAGTCTCATGCAAAGAGAAGGCAATGCTTATCCTTACGCAAATAGGGAGGCAGGGCTTAGCCTCATGCAAGATTTGAGACAGGGCTTAGTCTCATGCAAATAAAAGGAAATGCTTAGCCTTATGCAAATAAGGAGGCAGGGCTTAGCGTCATGCAAGATTTGAGACAGGGCTTAGTCTCATGCAAAGAGAAGGCAATGCTTAGCCTTATGCAAATAGGGAGGCAGGGCTGAGCCTCATGCAAGATTTGAGACAGGGCTTAGTCTCATGCAAAGAGAAGGCAATGCTTAGCCTTATGCAAATAAAGAGGCAGGGCTTAGCCTCATGCAAGATTTGAGACAGGGCTTAGTCTCATGCAAAGAGAAGGCAATGCTTAGCCTTATGCAAATAAAGAGGCAGGGTTCAGCCTCGTGCAAGATTTAAGACAGGGCTTAGTCTCATGTAAAGAGAAGTCAATGCTTAGCCTTATGCAAATAAGAGGTAGGGCTTAGCCTCATGCAAGATTTGAGACAGGGCTTAGTCTCATGCAAAGAGAAGGAAATGCTTAGCCTTATGCAAATAAAGAGGCAGGGCTTAGCCTAATGCAAAGAGAAGGCAATGCTTAGCCTTATGCAAATAAAGAGACAAGGCTTAGCCTCATGCAAGATTTGAGACAGGGCTTAGTCTCATGCAAAGAGAAAGCAATGCTTAGCCTTATGCAAATAGGGAGGCATGACTTAGCCTCATGCAAGATTTGAGACAGTGCTTAGTCTCATGCAGTGGACAAATAGCAATTAGGAGCAGAATATATTTTAGCTGGAGATATATTTGCGCTTAGAGGTCCGGTTGTTATGGAGATAATGATTTTAAGGCGCATGTACTTGTGGTTATTTTTTGTTCCTGCACTCCAAAGAAAAATCGTGAGTTTTGCGGGGAGGTTGGTTCATGTCTTTGTCTGCTTGTTTTGCTTTGCTTTGCTCTGGAGGTCCTGTTCGAGCTACCCTGGGTAACACCTGGCTGCCATGGAAATAAATTTTTTGAAAAATATGCACTTATTCGCTGAAATAGAGTTATTATAGAAAACATAGTGGTATATAATATCAAGTAAATTAGATGAACTAATGACTGCGACACTTTAGAGACGTTGCGACTTTCTTGCATTAGAATTTTGTGGGTCTTCCTCAAAATTCTGCCCCAGTTACTTAACCAATTCTATGATGACTTTGGCTAGACTTGCTCCGAAATTTTGAGGGTCCTCAAAATTCTGCCCCAATTTTTGGTTCTGGGAAAATGAAGATTTTATTAAGAGGTGATCGAACCCACAGGGCTGCCTACGTATCCCCTCTTAAACGGGAATCAGGTCAAGCGTAGTTCAGTTACATCAGATGAAGAAATGCAAACAATTTAAATATAGTATCTCTTGACTGTGTTCGAATTGATAGGCTTTGGCCAAACTTCTCCGTCCATTTCTGCAAGTATGAGTGCTCCTCCTGTTAGTAGCCTGGTGAAAACTTTCCTTTGGCTTCATCTTGATTTGGGATGATTCGCTTCAGCACCAGCTGCCCCGGTGTGAATTGTCTTGGTCTGACCCTTTTGTTGAAAGCTCTGGATATTATGTTCTGATAAAGTTGACCATGACACACTGCATTCATCCTTTTCCATCTATGAGGGCTAATTGCTCATAGCGGCTCCTTATCCATTCTGCATCATTGAGATCGGCTTCTTGTATGATCCTTAAAGAAGGAATTTCTACCTCGGAGGGAATGACAGCTTCGGTACCATAAACCAGCAAATAGGGAGTTGTCCCAGTTGATGTGCGGACTGTGGTACGATATCCCAGTAAGGCAAATGGTAACTTCTCGTGCCATTTCTTGTGATTCTCTACCATTTTCCTTAGTATAAGGGAATGTTCTTGTTGGCAGCTTCCACGGGTCCGTTCATTTGAGGCTTGTATGTTGTGGTGTTTTTCTGCTTGATTTTGAAAGCTTCACACATGGCTTTCATCAAATCACTGTTGGGATTGGCAGCATTGTCAGCGATGGGGGACTCGGGAACCCCGAATCGACAAATAATACGATCCCTGACAAAATCTGCGATGACTTTCTTGGTTACAACTTTGTAAGATGCAGCCTCTACCCATTTTGTGAAGTAATAAATGGCCACTAAAATGAACCTGTGCACGTTTGAAGCAGTGGGTTCGATTGGACCAATGACATCCATTCCCCAGGCAGTAAAAGGCCAAGGAGCACTTGTTGCATTGAGTTCGCTCGGCGGCACCCGTATCATGTCTGCATGTATCTGGCATTGGTGGCATTTTTGGACATACCGGATGCAATATGTTTCCATAGTCATCCAAAAATATCCAGCTCTGAGTATCTTCTTGGCTAGAACAAAACCGTTCATATGTGGTCCGCAGGTTCCGGCATGTATTTCCCCGAGCAATTTGGAAGCTTCTTTGGCGTCAACACACCTTATTAGTCGTAGATCAGGTGTTCTCCTATACAGAATTCCTCCGCTTTGGAAGAAATGATTGGACAACCTACGCAGTGTGCGTTTCTGAGTATGATTCGCCTGCTCTGGGTAGTCTCCTTTCGCCAGGTATTCCTTGATTTCGTGGAACCATGGATTTCCGTTCGTTTCTTCTTCAACATGAGAACAACAAGCTGGCTGACTATGGATCCTAACTAGGATGGGATCGATAAAGTTCTTATCCGGATGTTGTATCATGGAAGACAGAGTAGCCAGTGCGTCTGTGAACTCGTTTTGGATTCTCAGAACATGCATGAATTCTATCTTCGTGAACCTCTTCATCAGTTCTTGTAAATGGTACAGGTATGGTAGTATCTTAGTGTTTTTCGTAGCCCATTCTCCTTGAACTTGATGTACTAGAAGATCCGAATCACCAATTACCAACAACTCTTGTATATTCATGTCGATGGCCAAATTGAGTCCCATGATGCAAGCCTCGTATTCTGCCATATTTTTGGTGCATGGAAACCTAAGTTTTGTAGATACCGGATAATGTTGACCTGTCTCTGACACCAAAACCGCTTCAATACCCACTCCTTTGAAATTTGTAGCTCTGTCGAAAAACATTTTCCATCCGTCGTAGGCTTCAGCAATGTCCTCTCCTATGAATGACACTTCTTCGTCAGGAAAATACGTTTTTAGTGGTTTGTATTCTCCTCCTACAGGATTTTTAGCAAGATGGTCCGCCAACGCTTGTCCTTTGACCGCCTTCTGAGTTACATAGATGATGTCGAACTCACTCAGCAATATTTTCCACTTGGCTAACTTCCCGGTGGGCATAAGCTTCTGAAAGATGTACTTCAGAGGATCCATTCTTGATATGAGGTATGTGGTATAGGCACAGAAGTAGTGCCTCAATTTCTGAGTTGTCCATGTCAAAGCACAACAAGTGCGTTCTAGCAGAGAGTACCGTGCTTCATAAGGTGTGAACTTCTTACTCAAGTAATATATGGCTTTCTCCTTTCTTCCTGTCTTTTCATGTTGTCCCAAAACACAACAAAAAGCCCCGTCTTGTACGGACAAATGGAGTAGCAAAGGTCTCCCAGGTTCCGGTGGGACTAGGAAGTGTGGCGTGGACAGGTATTCCTTAATTCCGTCAAAAGCCTTTTGACAATCTTTAGTCCAACTGGTCACAACGTCCTTCTTCAGCATTTTGAAAATTGGTTCACATATTACAGTAGACTATGCTATGAAGTGGCTGATGTAATTGAGACGTCCCAGGAAACTCATCACGTCCTTCTTGTTCTTTGGTGGTGGCAATTCTTGGATAGCTTTAACCTTTGACGGGTCCAACTCGATTCCTCGGCTGCTGATGATGAATCCCAATAATTTTCCAGCAGGAACCCCGAACGCACATTTTGCGGGGTTCAGTTTTAAATTGTACTTTCGTAGTCAGTCAAAGAACTTCCTCAGGTTTGCTATGTGATCTGTGGCTTTCTTGGATTTGACGATGACGTCATTAACATATACCTCTATTTTTGTGTATCATTGTTGATACCCAATTTTTCCCTAAATATTTTCAATATGCAAAATACCTTCAAAATAGCATATATATGCATATATACGCATGTCCAAGTGTCTTATTATTTTTCCATAATTTTTAAAGGTTTAAATTGATTTATTTTCTCCATTTTTATCTATAAAATCCCAATAATTATTTCCAAAATTATTATTTTGATAATTCATCTATTGGATTTTTATATTTATTCCAAAATATGGCTAAGATATTTTTTTTACATATTTTTACAACTTCATTTAGTATTTTTAAAGCTAAATTGCATATAATTGCAATATTAGCCATTTCTAAGGTTCAATTATGTTATATATTCATAAAATTGAGTCTTGTATTTTTATATTGTTAATTATGTATTGTAAATCATTTTAGTATTTTGATTTTATTTTCAGAAAAACTATTTGCTATGTTTTATAAATTAAAAGGGAAAAATGGCTATTTAACTTATAGCCGAAATTGGCTTTAAAATCTAGCCTAAATCGAATCACCAATCCCCTGGCCCAATTTCTAATTTAAACCCATCCCTAACCCTTTAAACCTAACCCAAGCCCGGATCCCTACCTACCCCATCTAATATAGGCCTTTGATCATTCAGATCAACGACCATCATTTCACCTACCTAAAATAAACCCAAACTACCCCCTTAACCTAATTCATTTCCACCAACCCGCCCTTGAATCCCCTCCTCTCCAATTCTCTCTGCAATCTCACCTAAACCCTAGCCGCCACCGCCCAGATCAACCCTAATCCCCTTCGATTCTCACCCAATCCATGAACTCCCATGGCTGTTGAGACATGTACCGATCTCCTGTGTCTCCTGGTTGTTTGTTTCCGTGATTTCATGGACAGATCTCAAAGAGATCTAGTCCAGTCTTGGCTCAACTTCTATCCATGGCCTCTTTCCGGCCATCCATGGCTGTTCGAGTCAGATCCTTGACTTTTCCAGCTAGATCGGTAACCTTTCAAAGTTCTTCTCATTTTTTTGGGTTCTCTGAAACCCTAGCTTTAAGAGCTTTCCGATTTTTCTTTCAGATCTGTATTAGATCTGTGTATGTCATGAACTTGTTGATGTTCTTCTCCAAGGTTTTTCCGATTTCTTTCAAAATGACTCTTCGTCTTCAAAGATTAGGGTTTTCTTAAACTTCTTTTAAAAGGCTTCTTCTCCGACTTTCAGTGTTATCTTATGATTTTACTATGTTTAAACGATTTGCTTATGTTTTTCTTCTACCTGGTTCATCGTGTTAAAACCCTAGGTATTTTAGTTTTATCCGGGTCCTGAAATGTCTTGGTTTGTTTTGTATGTATACTTGTTTCGATTAAGTTCTTTGTGTTTAGATCCCCTTCTTTCTTGACTGATTCAAAGCTCTTACCATTTTTTTTAACTCGACTATTATTAAATCTCTAATTTCTTAAAACTTCCCTCATTTGTTACTGTGAGCTTTCGAAGACTACCTTTACTTATTTCAGTGTGTTGGTCTGACCTCCTCTACATGTTGCTATGTGTTAGACTGTTTCCTTCATTTTAGTTCTATGTGACTGCTTGACTTTGTTGACTACTATGCTTCGAGTAGGTTCTTTTACTATTGAGCCCTAGCCTACCCCTGTTACTACTGTATGTTTGTGTTCATCTAGTTGCTTCTTTTGTCAATATGGTTGGCCTTGCATGTCTGATATTCTTGTTCATTCTTCTCTACTTATATGGCAAAGTGCAAAAGCATGATTCTTTCTTGATTGATCTTGATTTCCTCAAGTTACGACTGATTGCAAATATTTTCTTATAAACCCCCGGTTTCACTCGTTTTGTTTAAATTGATTGATTCCCTTCCTTTGCTGTGATGTTTTACCCCTGTTGAATCCTTTCCCAGAATTAAGTACATTTTGTACTTAGACTCAATTGTATACTCTATATTCTTACTATCCCTTATATGGTCAGAAATCAATCTTTCTCAAATTAATTTTCTTTCCTTAATTATCCCTGTTAGTATCCGTTAAGCAGTAATTCCTTGATTAAAGGGAAGTACTTGTATTAATTGATTCTAATTGTGATTATTTCCATATTTGTGTTAAACTTTTACTTGTTACCTTATTTTTTCTACTCGTTTTTAAAGCTATAAATACCATAATGCTTTCATTAACACAGGAGGAACCACTTGAGTTCAGAACACACACTTCACTCAAAACTCTCTCTCTTTTCTCCGTTACTACTTGTGTTGCTGCCTTGTCTAGCTGGATGAAAACCAAGGCTAGGCTGTGGAAATTTGCTTACTTTTCTTTCTGCATTTGCTTCTTTTACTGGTATGTTCTAATTAATCTTCAAGCATAAAAAACAACATGTTTTCTTTACTATTGCCTTCACTCTTACCTGTTTCCTACTTGTGTTTAATCAAGTTTCACTCCTAAAGCATGCTGTAAATCAATGTGTTCCTTTATGTATAAATACTGTGTCAGTCATTTGATTATGTGATTATGCCTTATGAATCTCAAACCCCCATATCCCATATGTGTTTGTATTCTCTGGTTGGTTTGAGGATAAGGCAGCATTAGACATTGTTGTGCATGACCCAAACCTGACCCTCCCTGGGGTCATATGCTTCATATCCCCTCTATGTGTTGTGTTCTCTGGCTGGTTTATGGGCATACCAGCACCATCTATTGCTGTGCATGCCTAAACCTGACCCCTTCCTAAGGTCATATGCTCCCAGCAACGAATTCCCAAATCCCTGACCCCTTTGTATACAAATGCCGATTCTGTGTAGTGTTAGCTTTACTACTACTATTTTCCAATCACCCTTACCCCTCTCTATTCTCCACTCAGTTTTAAATCTCTGTTTCTACACTTCAATTATACTCTTAGACTTAGGTTCTGCCCCTCTTGTGTGAGCCTCGCCTTAGGAACCATGAGCTCCCACTGAACTTGGACCCATAAGGGATGGCCCTTCCACGCTGCACTCATCTCTATCTGGTTATGCAAACTTGGGTTTAAGCACTGCCCAGGGTCCCTTGAGACCCTTAGGGAACTTTGACACACTCAAGTCTGAGAAAGGCTTTGAAACAAATGGCATTTGAGGTGGTTTATTCTATAAGTCAGAGAGGAAGTCAAGAATCAGGCCTCCTCTGGTTGTAACCCCTTCTTTTACACTTTTTTGATGTAATTCATTATTTGTTCTGTAATAAGTTGTAATAAACATTGGGGTTGGTTAGTGGAAAGGGCTGGGTAGTTATGCATGCTTAACTATTAGAAGGGTAGAGAACATGCCTATAGGACCCGGTTTTCTGTATGATTAATTCAACATTTAGATAATATACCTATAGTACCTTTTTTCAGTCTGCATGTTTAACTCTGCATTTAGAGAACCTGTCTATAGGACCTGTTTTAAATTCTGCATTTAGATAACATGCCTATAGGATTTGTCTTAAATTCTCCATGTTTATTTCCACACTTAGACACCATGTTCTTAGGATCCAATTGGTTATAATCCGGCATCATGTCCAATAGATTAAAATCAGTACCTTTTCATAGAAATCATGCCTATAGGAATTTCAAGCAAGTCCTGCCTGCTTTGTTTCACGTTCAACTAGATATCATGTCTATAAGAAGTAAAATTAGTAATAATAGATATCAATGTCTATAGAATCTGAAACCAGTCTACTCTAAAATCAATTCAACTCATACTGTTCTGAACTAATTTTAAAATAACTCTCTCTCTTCTTATTAATACGGTTTAGAAATCATGTCTATAGGATCTCAAATCGTTTATTTTAGAATTGTTACTGCTTTGCCACATTCAGAATTAGTAATAGATATCATGTTTATAGGATCTCACCCAAACACTTAGGCAAGCCTTAGGTGACAACAAATAAAACTGAACCCGCCTTTGTTAATTAGTAACTGCTACAACCAGCAGGCAGGCCTGATTCGGACTTCTTATCTGAGTTATGTAATAAACTGGTCTGCCTCAACAATTAAAACTCCCCTTGCCTTAGTACTTTAGATTCAGACCTTGACTGTGTTTAAGTCATGCTATTTATGTGCTTTGCTTGAGGAGGTATACATGAGCCTTTTAGTTGTTTACATGTTTCCCTTTTATGTGCAGTCCTATGTGTTTTTTGTATGTCGCCTTAGCTTTTTCACCTTTTGAAACCTAAAAGTCAGCCTAATATCCCTCCCCTTTAGGAATAGTAGTCCTAAGTTCCTTCGGGACTGATAGGAATGGGACGAGTAATAGCATGCAATAGTGGTCGAGACCAATCCGCGCTTTAATACCTCGACGAGGTGGAAAAGGTAGATATGGATATGATGACCGGTACGCTAATACCACGCGTAGCCCCTCTTTTTTGAGGAGTGATTACCGGGTATTGCATTGATGTGACCCATATTATAAACAAACCTAGGACCCTTTTTCTTTTCATTTGCCACTTCTTTTCAAAATCCGCCTTTTAATAATTGCTCTTTCAAACTCTGATGTGTTTAAACTTAAATCCCTACTATTTGAGCCTATACTTGTCTATTTGCTAAATTGCACAAATTCACAAAAAACTGTCTGTCCGGGAACCACACTAGTGGATCTTGAGGGGTGCCTAACACCTTCCCCTTAGGATAATTTCAAGCCCTTACCCTATCTCTGGTTATCAAACGAACTTAGAAGTGAACCTTATAGGTGTCCTAATGCACCTTAAATCATTAGGTGGCGACTCTTCAAATGCAAAACCCAGTTCCCAAAAGGAATGAGTTGTCCTATGCCCAAAATGTCATAAACCCGATTTTCCGATGCAAAGAGGGAAAAAGGGGGTGCGACAACATGGCGACTCTGCTGGGGATTTTTAGGCTTTTACCATTTCAGATTGTTCTTGTGAATTTGTACCTCTCCCTATGTGCAATTATTTGTTTAATTCCTTTAAGCATTTAATTCCTTCTCTAAAAGCAAAACTGACATATCTCCCTTGTTTCTTTCCTTTATTGCTTTAAATTATGAAACTATTGTATTTATCGCTTTCTTAATGTGCAAATACATGTCAACATGCTTTTAATTATTGCATAATCATGCTCGAAATCATACTCCACTCGTGCCAAACAAATAGCATAGCAACGCTTATAGTGAGTGTGCTATTCCTACATTATTACCCTAAATCCGGAAAGGCATATTTGCGGTAAAACCAGTCGATCAGCGGTGCAGTCGACGGTTCTGTACCTTCCCCCTTGGGTTGTCCGCTCAAGGATACCAGTCTAAAACCCCATAGAAACCTTACTCTGTTCAAACTGTGCATGCATCATGGTAAAACCTAGCCGGGTCAGTTATGTTGTCCACATAATGATCCTTTAAGATAGCCTTGTCCAAAGTCCATTGGGTTTCCTAAACCCAAATGAACATCACCACGTTCTGTGCATTTATTTGGAGAACTAAATGCTTCATGCTAATTGTTGATATTAAATAGTCAAGTCTTGGTGGGGGAAGGGTCTAACCTTATTTGTCTTGCAGAAATATGAGGCACGAAATCCCTAGATTCGGCACGGTTACCAACATCCACCCAAGACTGCTAAGCTGGTGGAAAGATCTTCACTCTAGTGATCAGACTCTCGTTAGAAAGTATCTGGGAAACCTACCTTCTCTCCTGGAAATCCAACCCAACAACAAGATCATAGAAGCTGCCACACTATTTTGGGATTGTGAAAGGGCTGTATTCCGCTTTGGGGACATTGAAATGACACCCCTACTAGAGGATATAGGAGGATTGGCCGGTATAGTCTGGGAAACTCCGGGTCTGCTGATGCCTGAGAACCGTAAAGGCAGGGGTTTCCTCAAAATGATGGGTTTAAAGAAGAATCTAGAATAGACATGTCTGAAAGAATCCTACATCCCTTTTGACTATCTGTATGAAAGGTACGGTCACAGCAAATCCTACCGTACCTACCCTGACGAGTTTGCTATCACATCCTTGGGGCACATCCATCAAAGGGTCTTCGTTCATGTTTTGTTTCCTGGGGTTAATCGTGTTTCCGATGAAGAAAGCAAGAATCCACACCAGGTTGGCTATGGTAACAAAAACCCTAATGGAAGGGATCGGTGGGCAGCCATTCAGCATCGTGCCCATGATCATTGCTGGCATATATCGAGCCTTGGAGAAGTGTCAACAAGGAGTGAAACACTTCGAAGGCTGAAATTTATTACTCCAACTCTGGCTCATGAAGCATCTCCAAAGGGGTGAATACCGACAAGAGGTTCAGCGAAGGGACTGGGATGATCACATCGCTTTCCATCACCCAAAGCGAATAAATTACATCCCTAATATGTTCACTCAACCGGAAGATGCCAAAGGATGGGTAGAACTATTTGATAACCTAACCGAAGAACAGGTTCAAAGGATGTTCGAGTGGTTTCCAACCGAGGAATTCATCGCCCGATCCAGAATGCACCTTTTTCTGATACTGATAAGTCTGAGGGGAACATATCCTTATATCCCTCTCCGAGTCATGAGACAAGCGGGTAGGAAGCAGGTTATACCTAGGAGTGATTACCGGGTATTGCATTGATGTGATCCATATTATAAATAAACCTAGGACCCTTTTCTTTTCATTTGCCACTTCTTTTCAAAATCCTCCTTTTAATAATTGCTCTTTCGAACTCTGATGTGTTTAAACATAAATCCCTTACTATTTGAGCCTATACTTGTCTATTTGCTAAATTGCACAAATTCACAAAAAACTGTCTGGCCGGGAATCACACTAGCGGATCCTGAGGGGTGCCTAACACCTTCCCCTTAGGATAATTTCAAGCCCTTACCCTATCTCTGGTTATCAAACGAATTTAAAAGTGAACCTTATAGGTGTCCTAATGCACCTTAAATCATTAGGTGGCGATCTTCAAATGCAAAACCCAGTTCCCAAAAGGAATGAGTTGTCCTATGCCCAAAATGTCATAAACTTGATTTTCCGATGCAAAGAGGGAAAAAGGGGGCGCGACAATCATATCATGGAAGATGGTCGTCATGTCCCTCATATAGGTAGCCCCAGCATTCTTTTGATCGAATGACATCATTTTGTAGCAGTACATCCCCCATGGTGTAATGAAAGCTGTTTTCTCTGCGTCTTCTTCGTCCATCCAAATCTGATGATAACCTGCGAAGCAATCTACAAGGATTGGAGTTCATGCTTGGCGCAATTGTCGATTAGAATGTGTATATTTGGCAGTGGGAAATCGTCTTTGGGACTTGCTCTGTTTAAATCCCGATAGTCAACACACACCCTGACTTTCCCATCTTTCTTCGGACCGGTACGATGTTGGCTAACCAGGTTGGGTACTCAACTACCCTGAGGACTTTGGCTTTGATCTGCTTAGTGACTTCTTCCTTGATTTTTAAGCTCATGTCCGGTTTGAACTATCTGAGTTTCTGCTTCACCGGCGGACACATTGGATTGATAGGCAACTTATGAGCCACTATAGATGTGCTCAATCCGCTCATGTCGTCATATGACCATGCAAAAATATCTTCATATTCTTTCAGGCAACGGGTGTACTCTTCTTTCTCTGATGGTGACAGGTGAATACTTATACGAGTCTCTTTGATGGTTTCAAAATCTCCCAAATTGATTGCCTCTGTTTAGTCCAGGTTGGACTTAGGTTTGTTCTCGAAATTCTCAACTTCTCTGATAACTTCCTCAGGTATCTCATCTTCTTCTTCCGAGTCACTATCCTTATGTTGCGTTGTCTCATTACATGTCACAGTCGTTGGTTCATCAGGATAAATAATAATGTAAAAGATAATAATAAATACTAAAATAACAATACATTAATTAAATCTTGAAAACATCAAAACAGGTACGGCTCAATGACTTGAGTAATTATTTCAAAGCAAAATGCGTCTTAAAACAAAATACTGGAAATATCTTAAATGCTTAAAATGTATTTTTTAAAATAGATCGTGCTAATTGCCAGGCTACCCAGGAACTCGATGGGCCCAGGATGGTGCGGCAGTCCAATTCTTGAGAATAACTCCTTTTTCCATGGTCTGAATGGTGAGGTCTTCTTCTTCCTCCTCCTCAACTATCACATTGCAATCCATATCTTCGTCTTCTAGAAACAGGTTCCTTATCCCATCCAAAGCTTCCTCCTCTGAGATCCCCATATTGTATCGGCCTCGTGAAAGGTCTGACTCAATGCGGCACTGGCTGCTCGAGAGGGTAATAGGGACCACGCCATGGGGGCGACCAATCATCATATTGTTGCCACGTATACTGATATCCGAGCCCAAAAGTTGTGCCATGACGTTTCAACTGTATCGGTTTGGTAATGTCCTAGAGTTTCTTCCTAAGCCCTTTGACGGGCTCATACCCCGACCATGAGCTTTCTATTTTGCTGCTCCACCATTTACCTTTCTCAATTGCATTAACACGCTCGATGCGGTGATAAGTTTCTCCACCCAACTTTCTTTTATTCTCGACAACCGGGACAGTTTGACTGGTGTAAATGGGATTACTTCCATCTCTGTGAATGATTACCTACGGATGGTTCCATTCAAACTTCACGACCTGGTGTAGTGTAGAAGCTACAGCTCCAGCAGCATGTATCCTAGGTCGTCCCAATAAAAGATTATACGTAGCAGATATGTCCAATACTTGAAACTCAACATCGAACCAAGTCGGGGCCCATTTGTAAACAAAGGTTGATTTCTCCAATTGTGGCCCTTTGAGACCCATTAAACGCCTTCACATTCATACTCCCTGCTCGTATCTCATGGAAATCTTTACCCAACCTTTTCAGAGTGGTCAACGGACAAATGTTGAGGCTCAAACCCCCATCTATTAGGACTCTGGCGATGAATTTGTCCTCAAACTGTACCTTTATGTGCAGTGCTCTGTTGTGACTCAGTCATTCAGGTGGTAATTCATCTTCGTGAAAGGTGATCTTGTGGCTTTTCAGTACTTGCCCTACCATGTTGTCCATCTCTCCACTGGTGATGTTGTTAGGCACATAAACTTCATTCAAAACCTTCATCAGAGCATTCCTATGCTCCTCAAAATTTTGCAGCAGCGACAGGATGGATATCTGGGCGGGAGTCTTGTTCAGATAATCAACGATAGAGTATTCTCTTGCCTGTACTTTCCTCCAGAGATCATCTGGACCAGTTTGAATGACGGGTTGTTTGGTAGCAGCTTCCTTGCTTGTTTCTCCCAAATTTTTTGGTGTATAGATCGTTCCAGTTCTGTTCATACCCTGTGCAGCACTAGACGTTGGAATTGAAGGGTGGTGTAGATGCTAATGTCACATTGAAGGGTGTGGCTACTTCTACTTCAAATGGAGTAGGTGTAGTCGCAGGTGCTGTTACTTCAATTTCAAACGGGACTGATGCAGCTACTTCAACTACGACCGATGGCTGTATCTGTACCACAATGGGAGTGAGTGTGACTGCAGGTTTAGGGTCATCACCTTCCCGAATGAGCCCAATCGACCCTTCAGGATCCCATTCTTTATCAGTTCCTATCACATTTACTCCTTCACCCCTATGATCTGGGAGGGGATTGTTGCGGACATTTGTGCACCTTCCTTTGCTTGTATGACTTTGGTATCAATCAGGGTTTGAATCTTGTCTTTTAGAGTGCGGCATTCATCAATAGTATGTCCCTTCATGCCGGAATGGTACACACATGTTTTATTCGGGTTGACCCATTGGGAGGAGTTTTCCATGGCGACAACGGGAATAGGGGTGACATATCCGGCAGCCTTCAGTCTTTCATATAGTTGGTCGATGGGCTCAGCAATAGGGGTGTATTGTCTGGACGGCCTGCAATCAAAATTGGTTTTGGGTTTTTGATAGTTTTGTCGGGTTAGAGGTGAATGTTAATAGGTTGGCTGGGTGTTATAAGTGTGATAGGCAGTAGTGGGTTGAGAATATCTGGGCGGTGAAGGTTGGTATGTGGGTGGTGGTGTTTGGTATGTGAGTGGAGATTTTGGACCTTGGGACACCATCACTGCCCCTACTTCTTTCTTCTTTGATATGCCCCAGACTGTAATGCTTTGTTCGTAGCCTGCAATGCTTCAAAATTGGTTACCATCCCACTCTTGATCCCTTCCTCCATCCTTTCCTCGAGTTTGATGATGTCGGAGAACTTGTGATTTTCAATGACCATTAACCTTTCATAGTATTATGGATCCTGGGCTCTGCCGAAAAATTTGTTCATCTGCTCTTCCTCTAGTGCCGACCTGACCTTTGCAGCTTCTGACCTCCATCGAGTAACATACTCGCGGAAAGTTTTCGTTGGTTTCTTCTTGAGGTTCTGTATGTAGAAGACGTCTGGTGCATTCTCTGAATTAAACCTGAATCGATCCATGAAGTCCAATGCTATGCTTATTCAATTAACCCACTTCTTGGGATTCTGACTGATATACCAAGATAGGGCGTCCCCGGTGAGACTCCTCATGAATAGTTTCATGCGGATTCTTTCATCTTTCCCCACTCCCACGAGCTTATCACAGTATGTCCTAAAATGTACCTTTGGGTTACCCGTTCCATCAAACATCTCAAACTTGGGGGGTTTGTAACCTTCCGGCAGTTCCATGTTCGGCTGAATGCATAGATCCTCATAATTCAGACCCTCAATTCCTTTGCCTCCTTCAACACCCTGGACTCGGCTTGTGATCTTCTTGAGCTCTTCCGCCATGTTCTTAATGAGAATGTCCTTCTCGGCGAATTCTGGAGTGTATGAGATTGGCTTAGTGGAGTGGGGGTAAGGTTTCCACGTATATGGGATTGTTTTGGTGGGTGCCGGGGGTTGGAGTGTAGTGGTGATCATTAGTTGAATTTTGCGGATCAGGGATAGGTTGTGGGGTATTCTGAGGAGTATGGTAAGTGGTTTGTGGGTATTGAGTCGGGAGATGATGGTGTTGAGGAGGTGTAGGTACGGGTGGAGGATTAGGATTTTGGGGAGGTAATCTGTATTGATGGGGTGCGGGAGGATTTTTTGGACGTTGGTTTGGTGTGTTTTGAGAAGGTGCTGGGTTTTGGGCATTTTGCTGGTTAATATCTAGGATGTTTAGGGTGAGGGAGAGGTTTGCCAAGTTGCGGACCTGCTCAAGTTCCCCTTGCAATTCTAGTATTTTCTGTTCCAACCGTAGGACCAAATCATTCTGGGCCAGAGTACTCCGACGTCTGAAGTTTCAATATTCTCAGCATGTGCAGCATTGTCTTTCCGGATACCACTCATATCATCCATCTTAGCTTTTCCCTTGCCTTTTGGATTACTTGGAGGAGGAGGAGGTGGAGGGCCTCTAGATCTGGTGTGATATGCTGACGATGCCAGTATGTGCGAACCAACCTTAGGGTATGGGAATAATCAAAATAAAGAAAATGCAAAAAAGGTAAACAAGTCAGTAAGGATTCTGAAAAACATTTGCAGTATTTAAACACGTATTGCAGGAATATAAATTCGCGTCCTAATTTGGGGAACCTCGTTATGCCCGAGGTAATCCTAGCGACAAGTAGATTTGGAGAGATTTAATGCCGATAAATGCCTCATTTCATTAATTTAATATAGAAGACGAACATAAAAATGACAATAAATAAATGAGTTACTAATGGCATTTGCCTTATTACATTCAAAACGTTTCAGAAAATAGCTAAATCTAATCTACTTGGTCCCGGAGGGACCTTCTCCATATTTGAACTTCTTGGCTCCGTCGATCAGATTCCTCAGGTCGTGCATGTCTGTGAGCACGTGATTTTTTCCCTAAATGAATTATTCCCAAAAATTCAAACAAAATGATTTCTTTCATTATTTTGCAATTTTGTGAATTTTTGTGTTATTTTATGCTAATTGTTTGCATCTTATTTGTGCATTAAATTCATACGAAAAACATAAAAGTACATTTGACATTAGCATTTAGGATTTAGTTTTATGTTTTAGGATTAATTAGTAGTTAAATTGCGCTTAAAATAAAATATTAAAGAAAATAACAAAAATAGTCCATTTTTGCATTTTTAATTGTTAATTGTTGAGTTTGTCATGAGTTTAGGACTTAATCAATTTTTAGGAATTAATTAGCTTAATTTTGGAAATAAATTAGGTCTTTATTTTAATTTTGCATTTTTACAAAATCAGAAAAAATAAATACAAAATGAAAAAAAAAAGAGGGGAAATAAAAGAAAACAATTTAAAAAGAAGGTATTAGTAAGAGACCTGAATTGGGCCACTTCTTCTTAATTCTGCCTAGCCCAAATTCCCAAATCCACTCCCAGAACCGGCCCACACCCGTCCCTTACCCGGTCCGCCTCAGTAGAGTCAAAACGACACCGTTTAGAGCAAGATTAATCCAGGCCGTCGAGGTTGTCTTGATCTATCGTCCTGTAAGCTGGGGTCTACTTAATATAAAATGGTCCGAACCCGGTTCCCCCCCCCCCCCCCTCATCGTCTCCCTCATCTCATCTCTCTAAAATCGACCCCCGAATCCCTAGCCAGCCGCCCTCACCGTCTCCGGTGGCGGCGCCGGCTGTAAACGACCCCAAATTAACACCTTGGCTTCTCTTCAACCCCCTCATTCCAAATACCTGAACCATTTCCCTCGAATCTCAACCAAAAGCTTCGAATATTAAATCAAAATTCGGCCAAAACGTGATGCTGTCCAAACGACCCCAAATTAACACCCCATACCCCCCTAGTCTCCCTCATCCCCAATCCCTAACTGAAATACTTCGAACATTACTGGTCCTTCACGAATTTCAAATCTAGGGTTTAGGGGTCAGTCTGTCTTGGGGAAGTTTTGAAGTCAATTGATTTTGTTTAATGTTATGTGCCTATTTTTGACGAAATAGACAAATAACATTAACCAAAAATCAATTTCGACGGGATAGCCATACGAAGTCTGAAATCCGTAAGTTTCTCTTCTCGTTTTTATTATTCTTTTCTTTGTCCTCATGAGTTTTAGTTCTCGTTAGTTTGATTGGTGCTTTTGCTGATAATTAAATGTTATTTTAATTTCTGCATGATTTTAATTTTTAGTCTAGTTTAATCCTAGTCTAATTGTTGTTCATTTCTGTTAGAATAAATGCTTAGGTATAATTTTGATTACTCGTTTCTTATTTGAATCAATTCTTTTCTTGTAGTGTTTAATGTCTAGGTTAATTTTCACTTTTGTTTGATACTGTTCTGGTTTGGTGCTTAAATTTCCCTCTGACTGTTGTTCGTTTATCTAGATTTTAGCTCGATTAGTAGGTTGATTGGTAGTTTGACTAGTTTAATTAGTGTGATAAGCTTAAATTTGACTTGGTTATAGCTGACTTAGAACCTTTGGTTTGACTGTAATTGAATTGTCATTAGGCTAAAAGAGGTAGGGTTTAGTTGAATCTAATCTGGTAACTTTCAGACTAGTAGGAGGTTATTTTAGGGAATTCAAATGATGAATCTTACAAGTGGCTGAAATAGAACCTACTAGAAGCTTCTAAGGGTGGGGTGGGTTCTGAATTTCAGACTTTAGGTAGTGGAACTTGGGAAACAAGTCAGAAATCTAGGGATATCTAAGCTAAAATGAAAATTACAAAGGGGGTAAAGGGTAAATAATTGAAATCTGAAAGCTGTACATCATTTTGCCTATAAAAGGGCATGAATAGTGCCTTAGGCAACAAGTTTGGAGCCTCCAAAAATTCCCCCCAAAAATCTATTCAAGCTTCACAGATCTGAAATTCAAATTTCAGATCAGAAATTCCTTTAGATCTTAGCTTCTTCAAAAGAAAAAACCAAAAAAAAAAGGGCAAACATAGCAGAAAACCAAAAAAAAAATACTGTTACATTGATCATTTAGGATCAGAAACAGTTCGAGTTTCTCTGTTTCTCTGTTCTGTGTTCGATTGTTAGAGCATCTGGAGTCGTTTGGAGTTTATTGGAGTTGTTGCTGGGTGATTCTGATTGTTGAATGTGATTTGTGACTTCCTAAGGTTGATTTCAAGTAGATTTAAGGTGTTTGGTTGATTTTACATCTGCCCAGGCACTTTGATATTGGTTTGGATTTAAATCTGATCCTATTTGATGCTGTTGAACTCCGATCTGCTGCACTATTGCTGATCTCTCTCTTCTCTCTTGTTATCATAAATTTCCAAGTACACATCTCACAATTGCTTTGATGTAGCTATCAAAAATGGAAATGAAATAAAGCATGGCTCACGTTTCCTGTTTCGTGATTTGCACTCATTTGAATGTTGTATATCAATAATTAGAAATTGCTAGTTAATGTGTGCTTGTTCGATACAGTTTAGGCTAGACTTGTAATAATATGGACTTTGAAGTTTGTAACTATACTGGACTGTAATTTTTGAATTTGTATTCATTTGTTCTGGAGCAGTATCCTAATGTAGTGTAGTTGGATCTCCATGTTAGTTGAAAATCAGTAGATTAGCAGGTTTATCAATAAATTGAAGTTCAGTTTAGTTTAGTTTAGTAGAGTTAATATCGTAGTGTGGACGGACACAACTGGATTAAAATTAGATTGAACTGGAACGGCAACACATCTTAATTCAACAGCCTAATGTCTCATTCGAAAATCAATAATCACACCTTTGTATAATTTGGTTTATTTGGATGTCAATAGGTCCTCTAGTTTAACTGTTCAAAATCATGATTCAATGCACAAATGTCATACTGACTGTCTCATACTCCTTCAATTATTAGCATTTTGGTTTAGTTCATGTGGAACGACTTTTAGATTTGTGTTGCTTTGAGTGTATTACTAAAATTGGAATCCCATTGGGGAATTAGACGTCAAGTTGGCCTTAAGATCTGAGGTCTCCAAACGTGCTTGGGCTATGAACTTTGGCCCAAATCGTGACTGAAATCTGATCGTAGTCCTAGGGGTTCGAAATGAGGACATCTGTGAAGTTTGGCTCGTGCATGCCTCCTGAATGTTGGTTTCCGTTTGGGCCTGGGCCACAGTCAGCAACTGGCCAATTTTGTAGTACAGACTAGGGTGTAATTTCCCTTCGTTGGACTTATCTTGGAGCCCAATGGCTGGACTGTGGTGCAGAATTATCATTTGGTCCAGTAACGAATTAAGTAGCACTTTTCCTTCATTATTAGAGACAAATAAAAATAGAGAATCATAGTTGCTTTTAGGTTTGCCTTTTAAATAATAAATGAGATGAGCCTCGCCAAACAAAAATTATATAAATTGCGGGGCCCTCAATAAATGTTTGTGTTAAAATACTTAGATTTCGGGACGGGCCGTTTAGCGAATTTCACGGCCTTCCCCAAAGATAATAACGCGTTAGTCTCCTTAGGCGCGTATTTTAATAACATTACATTCCTAAACTCGGGTGCGCATTTATGTGACCCAAATCCAAATCTCAACGAAGTCGAAATGTGTCAACAACCACGGGTGCATTTATGTGACGTGGTTCGAAACACGTTTTCACGACATTGCAATTCTCGTTAAAAATAATAATAAAGCGGTTCAAGGTTTAAAAGCACATAAGTTAAAACATGTTTTGAAATCAGATAAATCCAAATATAACAGTTGAGCGACCGTGCTAGAACCACGGAACCCGGGAATGCCTAACACCTTCTCTCGGGTTAACAGAATTCCTTACTCGGATTTCTGGTTCGCGGACTATTAACAGAGTCATATTTTCCTCGGTTCGGGATTCAACCGGTGACTTGGGACACCATTAATCTCCCAAGTGGCGACTCTGAATCTTAATAATAAATCCCATTTCGATTGTCCTTTAATTGGAAAAACTCCTTTATGCCCTTGCGGGTGTAGCGAAAAAGGAGGTCTGACAATGTCCAACAGCAGGTACGCCCTTGCTAGGTGTCCTCCTTCGTTTCCCTCTATATTCTGACAGTCTACGGCCCTTTTCCTCATCTTTCCTTCCAATTCCATTAGACCTTGCTCCAAATATTCCAGCCTTTCTGTCGATCTTGTAGCCATTTCCTTCCATTCGTTAATCGACTCCATGTCGAACTTGTGTTGTTCCAAGTGCCTGGCTTCGGATTCAAGGACTCTTGTATACGGTAAAAATCAGAGGGATCGTTTTTGTGATCACTAGGGCGCCTAAAAAAAGACCACCCCCGGGAGGCCAAGGCCTGTACAATCAGATCCTTCGCAAAGGAACCATAACTTAGTGTGTGAATTTCACAACACACATGGTCACAAGATCGAGGATTGCCTACAACTCCGGGAAGAAGTAGCCCGACTACTCAGCGAAGGTCACCTCCGAGAATTCCTCAGCGACCGAGCCAAAAATCAGTTTTGGGAAAGAGAGGCGACCAAGAAGAGTGAAACAGGCGAGCCACAACATGTCATCCACATGATCTTCAGAGGTATGGATGCTCCACAAGAACCCATGGTCAGGAAGACAAAAAATTCCATCACCAGGGAAAAGCGAACTCGAGGGTACATACCCGAGGACACCCTCACGTTCACCAACGAAGACATTGAGGCTCTATCTGAGTCCCATAACGACGCATTGGTAATTTCTTTTCTTGTAAATACATTTCAAATTAAGCGTGTTTTTGTGGATCCAGGTGGCTCGACCAACATCATCAGGTCGAGGGTAGTGGAGCAGCTCGGACTGCTTGACTAGATCATGCCCGCCTCTCGAGTCCTCAACGGATTCAACATGGCAAGCAAAATGACCAAAGGAGAAATCACCCTCCCGGTCAACGTGGCTGGAACAACCCAAAATGCCAAATTTCATATCATCGAAGGAGATATGAGGTATGACTCCTTGCTCGGAAGGCCATGGATACACTGCATGAGGGCAGTTCCGTCCACCCTCCACCAAATGATGAAGTTCCCAGCAAAGGACGGGATGAAATTCGTCTACGGAGAACAGCATGCAACAAAAGAGATGTTTGCGGTGCACGATGTGGCATCGGCACCAATATCTCCATCGTCGAAGGAGCCAAAGGATAAGCAAATGGTAAAATAGCAATAACAAGCTATACTGTCGGTTACACCCAACTAAAAAAAGTAACGGACCGTACTGCGTCCTCAAAGCAACTAATCGAAGCATATCAAGGCTCAAGGCATCGCCGACACTAAGGTATGATCATCTCCCTTTTTCGTTCAGGTTTTTCTCTAACCGTGTACACAGGCACTCGATCGATGCTGCCGAAGCGCTTTCCAACCTGAAGGTCTTAGGTTTCGAAAGTATGCGTTGCAGTCTTTTCCTTCGATCGGGTTTTATCCCAAGAAGGGTTTTTACCGACAAGGTTTTTAATGAGGCAACATCTATATGCAACCTAAGGAAGGCTCAACAAGTATTCAAGGCTTCTCTTCAACCAACCTCGAATACTGAGGGGCATCCCCCCCGGAAGGTCACCTCCTCGGAGAAGCCAAGATGTGCTGAACGGGGCCTCGATAGGAAATAATGTACCGGACCAAACGGTCGAACGAACCGTGTCCGTATAGAATAACCGAGCCCTAGACGGCGAAGACATGTATACTTGTACCAAGTAATCAAAGAATACTTTCCCCTCCATCAAAGCATTTCGCATTTCAAAGAAGCTCGCTATTTCTTGCAAAAACGGCTCCAGAAGCCAAAAAACGTCCCGAACACTCGGGGACTGGCATCGGAAACTCAAGGCTACATGACCTCCAGGTCAGAAACTCCGAACTCGTAAGCCCTCAAAGAGGCAATACCAAGTTTACAGGGAATGGCTCCCGTGCCAAGAGACTTTCGATGACTCGGGAACTTCCGCCAACTGCCACCCCCATCGATCTGTCAAAAACCCGAGGTTATAAGGCCCCATGCGGGCAACCTCGAGCACGTAAGACCTACATAAGGCAATATCAAATTTGTAAGACCTTCATAAGGCAATATTAAATCTATAAAACCTTCATTAGGCAATATCAAATCTGTAAGACCTTAAGCAAGGCACGAACCATACTTGTAACAAGTAACCAAAACTGTAAGACCTGAAAGGCATGTAAAAATTTATAAGACCTTACAAAAGGCATAAATCCCGATCTTAAAGGTAAGGTTATATATCGAACTTATAAGACCCCTAAAAAGGCATACCCTCGATACAGATGCCGAAACTACTTCACTCGGGGACTGGAAGGCTCCGGCCAAATAAAATGACTACGGTCACAAGGCTGTACCAGCCAAACTAACGCAACTCGGGGATGCCCGACCGTCGCTATAAAATCACAGGCCTTCAATTACTTCGAAAGAACATCAAAAAGAACCAGTTAAAATAGGCTACCCCTGACAAAGGCAAAAGGGCTTCGACCATGTCAGCTCCAAAACTATAGGCCTCGAAACGCTCAGCCAGCGAGAAAAACCTCTCGAGGTTCTCAATCATCGCCACATAACGACTCACAATCGAGGTTCTTCCGAACCATCAAAAAGTCAGGCAAAACACAATTCCAAAAGTCCTTAACGAGGGAAAAATAAAGCCTATATTAGAGGTCGCGCCAACCCTAATGCGGAAGAGCCACTATCGCCAGCCCACATAAAAGGTCGTACCGACCTAAAGCGTAAGAGCCACTGCCGCTAGCTCATATTAAAGGTTGTACCGACCTAAAGCGTAAGAGCCACTGCCGCCAGCTCATATAAAAGGTCATACCGACCAAATGCGTAAGAGCCTAAGGGCCAGCCGAAATAGTTAACTACATATGCCTAAGAATGAAAGCATAAGAGCTTAAATGCCGGCTTACACTAAAAGGTCATCCTGACCAAACGCGTAAGAGCCTACAGGCCAGCTGAACGAAACCCGGGGCCTTACAATAGACCTAAGGGTTCTTCTTCCAAAGACCGGCTCATCTGGCTAATGACGAAAAAACATCAAAGCAAAGGGAAGTGCATGTAAAATGAATCCGCTAGGCTTCCTTTGATACATATATGCGAAAAATACAAACTCCGTTTGCAATGTTCCCTGAAAGCACTATACACAAAATCGAAAAAGGAAGACCTAATCTATGTCCCCCCTTCCCCCCGGGGATTATGGCCCGTCGGCCTCTTTCTCGCTATCCTCAGCATCAGACAGAAGGGACTTAGCGTCAAACTCATCTGCCTTTGCCTGCTTTGCCTCTTCCGAGAGGTCAAAGCCCCTAGCATGAATATCTTCGAGGGTTTCCCTCCGAGATTTGCACCGAGCATACTCCTTGCTTTTGCCCTTACGGTTAAGAGCCCTCCTCAGCTCAGCTCGAGCATCGGCAGTATCCTTCAAATAAACGGCCACATTCTTATCGGCCTTAGTTAGGCTCATTATGGCTTCGTCCCGGGCATCCACATCTTCGGCCTTCACCTTCTAAAGCTCAAACTCGAGCCTTGTAATCATGTCCGCTCGAACCAAGCTGTTTTCACGAGCTACGTGAAGTTGAACTTCGAAGGCGGAAGCTTTGGACAAGGGCCTTTTCCGCCATAACCTGTGCATCCACCCGAGCCTTCAATTCATTGCACTGGCACTTAATTTGGGCAATTTTACTCTCGAGGCATTCCAGGCCCTCCGACTTCTTCTGAAACTATAATAAACGAGACATCAGCCTCTGGGATAGAAAAGGGAACATGCACCCCTTAGAACAAAATTTACCTACTCCTCGAGGAAGCTTGCATAGTTCAGTCTTTGACTCGCCTCATACCGCAAGTGTGCCAACTCATCTTCCTTTTCATCGCAAAGGAGCCTAAGGGATTTCTCCCCATCCACGGCTTTTTGCAGCCCGACCTCACGACGAAGCAACTCAGATTTGAGCTTGTTTAAAGCCTATGAAGGAAAAACTCAATAAGAGAATGAAAGTTGCAAAAACCAAGGAATCAACCTCACCTCAGAGTAGAGCCACTGAGATTCCTCAAAAGTCAAGCGCACATCCTCTAGTCTGGTTCCATCAACCCCAGTAAAACCACTCCCGGTAGGGACACGATCGCTCGCTACATGCGGCCCCTGGCCTCGAGCATCTCTCGAAGTACCTTCGACGGGAGGAGAAGCCAGCGACAGAGAACCCTCGTTCCCCGCCTCGGGCGCTGCAGGCTTGGCTGATGCACCCTCGCTAAGACTCCGGGCTGGACACATCCTGCTATAAGCATCGTCACTCCGCGAAGGCCCTTTTCACTTATTATTACTATTTCTCGGCCCAAAAGCTGACGATCCTTCTCCCTCTCCGAGAGAGCACGATCCCGCCTCAAAGAGCTCCCTGCGACGACGAAGTTGGTACACATAAAAAGAAAATAGTGCCTTTCCAAAAAAGAGCAAAATCACATAGCACGTACCGTGGATTTTTGCCTTCCATATGCCCTTAGACAGATCTCGCCACTTACGACCATCATGAGTTGAATGGATCGCCAACTTCCGAGCCCAATCCGTCATGTTAGGGACCTCGTGTGGCGTCCATAAAATTGCTGCAAAAAGGAAAGGAAAAATGCATTTATGGAGCCCGCCTACGCCGTGAGCAAAATAAGAAAAATAGCAAAGACACAAGTGTACCACTTACGTGTGAAACTCCATTCCTCAGGAAATTGCAGGAACTGCATCAGGATAATGTCTGCAGTCCGTACTCGGATGAATCAACTCATCCATTCCCGGTCCCCATCTTCTTCGTCATCAACAATGAAAGGCCTGGTGGATCGGCATCGCAGGGTTAGCAGGCCTCGATGGTGAAAAGGTCGGTACAGCCTGATAAGATGATTGAGGGTAAAATCGAGCCCTGCTCCCTCTGCGAAGAATCGCATCATCAGTACTATACGCCAAAACGATGGGTGAACATGTGCCAAGGTAGCCCGATATTTTCGACAGAAATCAAGCACAACCCTATCTAGGGGGCCCAGCATAAAGGGTTACGTGTATACGTTCAGGAACCCCTTGACACGGTCTGCAATGCTCTCTTCCAGAGAAGGTACCTGCAGCACCACTTTCTCCCCCCATCCAAAATCTTTTCGCACTAACTCGAGATGCCCCTCTCCTATCAGAGAGATAAGCTTCGAAGCATACTCCCGATGGCCCTGAAGATTAGGAGGATTTCCTGTAGGAAAATTGCCCCTCAAAGCGAAATGTCGTAAGGGCGGCTCGCCTGACTCCAGTGACGCCCCTCCGACCAGACAAGGATCAGAGGCAGAACTTCCTCCTCCTTGCCGAACGAATCCTGGCGCAGCAACCATAACTATGGAAAATTTAGAGAATTGGAGCGGAAATCTGAGCAAGGATTCCTAAGTTAAAGTAGTGAAGAACCTAACGTAGAGAGAAGAACTCTATGAAGGAGAATAAGATACTCAAGATAGCGAAATCCTCTAAGGAGAGAAGACAAACCTATATATAGAAGCAAGCGGTAGCTGTCCGCCCGCCTCAAAGGCCAGTTAAAAATACCGGTTAAGCCATTATCACTTTCGGAAGATGTACCGGCGCGATCGCCTCGGTAGTTTTATAACCATGTCATACAATTCATACAGTCGTGCGGCATTTCGGGGATAAAAAACCCCCGCATCAACAAGCCTCGAGATGGTACCCAGTCTCGAGGACCTCTATCAAAAGGAAGATAGGCTCTAAGGAGCCCTTGACATCGTTATAAGCCTCGAGATGGTACGCGATCTCGAGGATCTCTATCAAGAAGAAGATAGGCTCTAAGGAGCCATTGATACCGTTACAAGCCTTGAGATGGTACCCGATCTCGAGGACCTCTGTCAAAAAGAAGATAAGTTCTAAAAAACCTACTCATATGGGCTTGACCTCGAGGTGGTACCCTACCTCGAGGATTTTTGCTATTGTAAGTGCGGGTCATTTACCCGATCATCCGACCCCCGAGCTACCTGAGCTTGAGCCATGTTTTACTCAAAAACTACTGATAAAAACTTAGGGCCGTTTCTCACCTTCGGGTCCAGTTAAACGTCCTCTCGGTTACTTTAGTCCAGGGGATATCTGAAACCAGGCAAACCCTCGTCTGGGATCTATCTGCAATGCCCTAAGGTTATCTTCGCTCTAAGTTAGAAGCAAGTTTTCCGATCACCCGAGCTTGAGCGAACTCTCACTCGGGGACTGCTTTCGAAAGCCTAAAAGGTATCTTTATTCTCAGACGACCGAGCGAGTTCCCCTCGAGGACTATCGACGGGGTCTGAAATGTTAGGTCTCATTCTATAAATTTGAAGCCTTATTTTCATTCGGCGGTCCTGGCAGCCTAAGCTTGTATCTATCCAACCTGGGTTCAGTTCGAGGGATGACAAAGGGATCCACAGTATATCATACTACTCAATCAGGAACCGAGGAAATACCTACACCCGGGCACGGTATTCGGATCGATCGATAGAGTCATGCACTCAGATTCTTCCCAAATGCAAATAAAGGAAAATCCAACATAAATCAAAGACAAATTGAAGAAACTTCTTTGCATTAATAAACATTGATTACAAAAAGCCCTTGAAGGGACCTGACACATGATTACAAAGGCCTATGAAGGGTCCTTATACAGAAACAAAGAAGCAAAAGTAACAGCTAAAAGTCTGATCTACTCTCGGGGGAACATCCTCGGGAGCAATGCCTTCGAGAATCATTTCTTCGGGCCCTCACCTCCACCTTCCAAACAGCATCTTCAAGGATGGGGAAGAAGCAGAAAACGATGAAGAAGAAGTAAAAAAAGATGAAGAAGTGGCTGGGTGAAAAATTTGGCGAGTATGGGTCTCACCAGCGCCACTATTATGAAGCCACTTCTTGATACGTTGCGTCGGTGTGGGATTCAACAGTTAGTAGATGGTACTACCTCACTCCACGGAAAGCAAAAGGAATGAAGTGCCACACCGGGTAGTTAAGAGAGATGATCAGAAGTTCGTAGTCCGCATGCTCTTTAATGCGAAGATAATTTGAGATTTCTTTCTCATTATTTTGGGCCAACAACAACAACTAACTAGTGTGATCCCACTCAGTAGGGGAAGGTGATCAGGTCCAACCCTACACCACTACAGAGTGGCAAGAGCGGTCGATGCAGCTTTTACCCGAGAAGGTCGGGATCGAATCCACATGGAGCTAGAATGTTTGGAAATTGGGTTCCTATCTACACTAGTAATGTGCAAAGTAATTATTTACACTTCTAAACATGCATTGATGGTTCACTAATCTAGATTATCACTAATGATGCTGAAATTAAACTAAGTATGATATCTTTTTGTGAGGTTTTCTTAATTTATGGAAAGACACTAGGGAAGTGACTTTCCCCTAGGTGAATACTTGACGGGTTCTAAAGCCTAAGGCAAAGTTGTTATGTTTGGGATTGCGATATAGCCAATGCACGAAACTACTCACTCTATACCTCTCGGTAGCTTGAGTGACTTTGCCCTAATTGGCTTTCTCAAGACCAATTGGGTGTCAAAATTGTGCAAGCAATATAGGCTCAAGTCGGGTATTACTATATCTAGGTTTAACCCTTTAATTGGGGCTATCAATCTCTTGAATACGCCCCAATTCATTGTTGGCATGATTTTCCTAGACTCAAGCTCACTTTCTCAAGAAGAGCCCAAGTCAAAAAAAGGCACAAATTAGTGTTTGCAACTATTAATTCAATATGGAAAACACAAATCAGGCCAAATATATACCACCCATAAATATCTAAGCCCTAAAATAAGAGACCCATCAAATACCCACACCAGGGTTGAGCCACAACCCTAGCTAATGGGTGCTACCCATAATAATGGAAGAAATCAGATACTGAGATGAAGAATAACCCATAAAATATAACTACAAGCTAAGATTCGAAGATTCAATGATAAGCTCGCTACAAAATTACTCAAAATAGCTAAAAAAAAATGGCGTTCACGTGCTCAGTTACAGATAAGATGACCTAAAAATCTGAAAAAGAAGTATTTATACAAGGCCGAATTTTCTAGACAAAAATGCCCCTGAAGGAGGTACCGCGGGCCGCGAAAAATTAACTGCGGCCGTGGTGAGGCTACTGCGGCCGCGTAAAATCAAACGCGTACCGCGGTCAAGCCTTTTTAGTTTCAAACCTTGTTCTCTGAATCTGGCCACCGCAAACCGCAATAAATGGACCGCGGCCGCGATGGCTTCACCGCTGCCGCATAAAATCAACCGCGGTCAGCGGTGTCTTCAAAACTCCTAGACTTCTGGCTCTCTGAATCTCTTCTCCGTGGACCGCAACAAATGGACCGCGGCCACGATGAGGCTACCGCGGTCGCGTAGAATCAACCGCGGGCTGCATTGCTTGAAATTCCAGAATTGCATCTTCTCTGATCTTTGCCACCGCGGACCGCGATAAAAGAACCGCGGTCGCGGTAGGTCTATTGCAGCCGCAGTGGATTTACTGCTGTAGCGGTGCTTTGACTTGTTCTTGGCACTTGTGCAGGTTTCACTCCTTTTTGAGCTAGTTTTGACTTCCTTGTCACTTTTTGACCAAACACTGCAAACAAGCACAACATGTAAGCTTTTGGGATTACTTGTATACACTTTTAATCCAAAACTCAAGGAAAAAGGAGTATCAAATAGACTAGAATCCCTAGTTATCAGAAGGCTCTGGGAAAGAGTCATGGCATAACTGATTGGAACACTGCAATGTGACCCTATGATCACAGGCCTTAAACATGGGGAATGGATTTGGATGAAGACGAAGAGAAGAGAGGAATAAAAGGCTGTTGGAGAACGATTGAGTAATGTTTTGGTTCAAGAGAGCTTCCATTTATAGAAAGGAGGAAGCGTAACCAACAGCGCAATCAATGCCTCGGGGAAACGTGCCGACGGCACAATCAATATCTTGGGAGAACAGATCGATAGGCGCAATCATTGCCTGTTGGGAAACGGGTCGACAGCGATATTATCGCCTTGAGAAAGTAAACTAGTACTACATCAAACATTCCTCGGAAAGACGTGTCGATGGGACGTCTCAGTTATCGAAAAAGCTAACGTCATGAGCATGACATCATCGCAAGAAGCTCAACAGGATCGGTGTCAAAATCGTTTCTTATCATTTTATTCTAACAAACGCGTGGACTGTATGTATATGGTAAAAATCAGAGGGCTCGATTTTGTGATCACTAGGGCGCCTCAAAAAAGACCACCCTCGGGAGGATCGAAGTCTAGCTCGGAGTTCGCCCCCGAGGATTCGTGATGATCGACCTCGAGGTAGTACAAATCAACGGCTACAATGCATCGGCGGAAAGTTCCCAAGGCACATGATCAAGACTGACAAAGCCTTCAAGGGAAACACTAGTCTGTACCAGACTAGTAAGTGGTTGTTCCAGCTATGTTTCTTTGTAATAATTACTCATGTACTATGATGGGATTTCCCTCCTTATATAAAGGGGATCCTTGTCATTTTGTAAAGGGATCGGAGACACAATACGCAAGATACTTCATTCAATAGAAGAATATTCTTTCTGCTCTCTAACTCAAACATACTCGCTATTGGCTCTATTGCTTACATTTATTGCTTTATTTATATTTATTATATCTCATTAATTGTACTTCATTTATTGCTTGTTATTGGTCATAAAGAGCCGCAATCACAGACCTAATAGTTGTTAATCCTTCATCGTCCACCCTTAACCAGGTATCAGATTCGACCTCGGGGCCCCGTATATGCAAGCTCGAGGCCTCGATTCCTAGCCATTTCTTTATTAAGCTATCTACAAGCTATCATCTTAATTTCCAATCCTTCACTTAGAATCCATCGCCTAACAAATATCATAAAAATAGATCACATATTTTTAGAACCACAAAATCAAATTTAATTGTTATTACCATTTTCAAGGTAAACAACTCTCTTGCGTAGCCTCTCATATTTCACTTGTGCTTCAGCAGCTTCATCTATGACCCTGTTTCCTTGACCAACCCCTGGATCGACCATTCCTGCTATGTTTTCTTCTACATGATGGGTAGAAGTACACATGACCTACCTGATACCGGTCTGGCTCGATGGTATCCCTTTCCACGATAATCTTCAAGTTCCACATGTGCTGGGCCTCACATTTGTATGGAATGGCATCATTCTGAAAATCTGCTCTGTAATGACTCATTTTGGAGACCTGTGGTATGACTTGTTTTTTACCAGCTTGTCTCATGACCCTGATAGGAACATAGGGATGTATTCCCCTTACCAAATTCGGAACATCCCTGGATCTGATGATGAATTCATTAGTAGGGAACCACTCGAACATCCAGTGAACCTGGTCCTGTGCCCATTCTATAGCATTCTCTGGCTGTGCAAATCTGTCTGGGATAAAGGTCATTCTTTTAGGATGGTGGAAAGCTGTGTGATCATTCCGTGGTCTCCGTGGAAACTCTTGGCGGTATTGGCCCCTCTGATGATGTTCTAACAACCAAATCTGCAGTAGCAAGTTACAACCCTCAAAATGTTTGAACCCTTTCTTGCAACGATCTAGAGCCTGGTATATGTCTGCTACAATCATCGTAACAATAGTATGGGTTTGTCCCTCAATTCCCTCCATTAAAGCTCTTGTTACCATGGCCAACCTGGTGTGAATTCTGTCCCCTTGGCCTGGAAACACTATCATACCCAGAAAGCATACGATGAATACAAAAACCCTACGATGAGTCCAACCCAGGGAAGTGATGGAGAATTCATCATGAAAGATACGGTAAGATTTGTTGTGTCCATATCGTTCATAGAGGAAGTCTAAGGGTATGTAGAACTTCTTCAGGCACTCCAAGTCATCATTCTTTCTCAGACCCATCATTTTCAGAAACCCCCTAGTAGTGCTGTTTTCTGGTACTAGTAAACCGGGACTATCCCATGGTAATCCAGTGAATCCTCCTGTTTCCTTCAAAAGAGGAGTCATTTCTATATTGCCAAAACGGAATATAGCCCTTTCTCCGTCCCAAAACATAGTAGCATCCTCGATCAGCATTTTTTTTGGTTGGATGTCCAATAAAGAGCGTAAGTTTCCAAGAACCCTTTTCATGTGATTGTCTCTTGGCAAAAGGTTTTCCCACCAATCTAACAATAATGGTGGTATACTCCGGACCATGCCGAACCTGGGGACTTCGTGCCTCATTTTCTGCAAAAATAAACAGAGTTAGACCCTTGCCACCCCCCCCCCGCCCCGCATTCGACTACTTACATATTAACGATTAGCATGTCGGCATTTATCTCTCCAAATAATGCACATGTCGTGGTTGCGCCCATTGGGATTATGGAAATCCCGGTGGACTTTGGACAAGGTTTTCTTAGAGGGTTATTATGCGGACAACATATTAACCCAGGCTAGGTTTGATCATGATGCATGTACAGTGATTATCAGAGTAAGGTTTCTATAGAAGTCTAGACTGGTACCCTCAAGCGGAAAACTTGAGAGGGAAAGGCACGGAACCGTCGATTGCACCGCTGATCGACTAGATTTACCGCAAATAAGCCTTTCCAAATTTAAAGGGTGATTTTAGGAAGAGCACGGACACACATCAAGCGCAACTATAGTATTAGTACACACGAGTGGAATATGATGTTGAGCATGCAGTTATGCAAAAGAAAATAACATGTTGTCAAGTATTTGCACGATTAAAAATGATAAAATACGGTATTTAATAATTGTAAAGACATTTAAGAAAGAAAAACAAGGAGATAAGTCAGTTTCGGCAGTAAAAAGTGATAAAACAGGGAAGAGAAATCATAAATGAATGAAGATATGCAAATAAATTCACATAGAGTGGAAAGGGGAAGGGTTGTGCAAGTATTAATGGAATAATAAAGACATGCTTAAAGACTAATTCACAAACAAGTTCTCTATGGTAAGAGCCTAAAAAATTCCCAGTAGAGTCGCCATGCTGTCGGGCCCCCTTTTTCTCGCGAAATCGGGTTTCGACATTTCTAGGACAACTCCTTTTTGAGAGGCTAGGGAATTGGAACTGAAAGAGTCGCCACCTAACGGATTAAGGTGCATTAGGGCACCTAGAGCAGATAACTCATGTTGTACTAGTTTACATCACCAGAGATCGAGTAAGGGCTCGAAATTACCTTGAGGGGAAGGTGTTAGGCACCCCTCGAGGTCCACAATGGTGGGTCCCGACTGAACTTAAATTATGAATTAGTCTAATAAAGAAGCGAGAGGAATATTTAATAGGGATGGTGGGTCCTAAATTACTTAGCCTAAAGGATCACCTCGTGCAACATAAATAATACTTCGTAACTCCCTCGAGTCGGGGTGTTACTCATATTATTCAGCGGGCACAGACGATCATCTCCTGCTACCCGATTACTATCTTTAAGTTGTTACCTAAAGCGCTCTAATTGATTCTAGTTCGATCCCTATGCATGCACTACCCGTCCTTTACTTGTGGACCTGGAGGTATTTGGGATAGTTCTAGACCCAGCCTACGTTGCTCAAAAATGTAAAAGACTAGTTGACAAGCAAAAACAATTAGGACTTTCAGATAGCAATGAAATATAGGCTCATGTTGACCTCCACACATAAGCAACAAAAGCACGCAATTGATTCGGCAAACCTTATTAACTTTAAAGTCCTGTAGGCGGGATGCCTATACGAGAAATAGAGTGCAGAGGTAATTTTATCAAGGTTAGTGTTAAAACTTGTTGTTTGGCTACTGATTTTATTCAACACGGTATGGGCAGTTTAGGTAGTAATACATCACAATTATAAATCCAGAATTATTAAATCCTACAAGTATATTGCCTAAGTAGTTGCCAAGGGCGATTGTATTCAGAATCAATTGATAGAATCCTATAGGCATGATTTCTACGAGTTTGATGATTACAGACTTATAGACATGATTTCTAGATGTAGCACTGACTTTAACTTATAGAGATTGGTTATATTCCCTTTTAATCCTATAGGCATGATCTCTAACTGTTGTACTTACTTAAGTCCTATAGGCATAATTTCTAGGTTTGAAAATTGGTTTTAGTCCTATAGGCATGGTATCTACTACTAAATTGATTTAGATCCTATAGGCATGATTTTTTTCTAACTAATTTTTCATCCTATAGGCATGATTGCTATGAGCTGTGTATGGGCAAACGTTATGTAGATTGCCAGAAAATCGATCAAATCAAACATCAAGGTCCTATAGGCATGATTGCTAATGCACATTTGTTGGATAGATTAATACAACCTATAGGCAGGATTTCTAATGCAATTAATTTCCCATTGGCGGGATTTCTAATATGCAAGCACATAATTAACACCATCAATGAAAATCCTATAGGTAGGATTTCTAAGCACAGTATGGAACTCATACACTTTTTTACCAAATGACCAGAATTGATAGCATAAATAAATCCTATAGGCAGGATTTCTACCCAGTTTAGCAAAAGGAAATAAGAAAACCCCCCAGCTTTACTAAATATCCCCAAATCTGTTATTACAAAGTTATTACAGACCAGAATAGCAAATGAATTACATAATAGTAACGAGATACTATAGGGAGTCCTCATTAGGCACAAATAAACCTGGGAACCAGAACTTCCAACCATAACAACTCTAAGGCACAGCATAGTGATTCGTCCATTGCACATTGTGAACCACGTTTCCCATGTGTCAAAGTTCCCAAGGGCCTCAGAGACCCAGGGCAATGCTCACACCAGAACCATACATTCAGAAGATAGCTCATAAGAGATTGGAAAACCAGTCTCAAATGTGTCATAGTTCACAAGAGTCTCATGTGGAACCTGAGCAGTGCTCTCACTGGAGTGGTTGGGATCCTAAGGGACTAAGAGTGGGGGTTTTAATATCAGTACATAAGAAGAGGTAGGGGCAAGTTTAAAACAGTTTGATTTTAGAAGAAGCAAGGTTTAAAACACAGAGCTGCAGGCAGAACTGCACCAAATAAGGTTATGCTCAAACACATAGTTCAAGTAAGTTAAAAGGTATGGTTAAGCTAAACATTCATGCTAGTACTTAGGACAATCATTGTTTAATCAGAGAAGCAATTAGGCAAAACAATTAAGTAGGCCTGACACATGAATTAAGCAACCATACAAAAATTTGTAGAGTTACGATTAATGAACCAATTTCATGCTAAAAGTATTATAGGGATACTAAGTTCTGAACAAGTGGAAGATTAACAAGTAGTGCATGAAATAAATTTAGACATTAGGATAACTTATAAGAGGATTTATATTATTCAAACTAGTTAATTTTAAACTAACAATGCCACTCATAGGACTAGATGAGATCATAGAATCACATAAAACGACAGAATCATACTTGGAATTAAAACATGCTAGTGGAGCAAAGCATAGAGAATGAAATTACAAAGGTTTAGGGCATACCAGTTAAGTAAGAAAGCAAGTACATATGCCACAACTGTTAAGTTCCAGAATAATTTGGCCTTGGCTTTCAGCCGGCCAAGACCAGAAACAATGAGCACAGAATCAGAATAAGAGAGCTTAAGATTCTTTTTTTAGTGAGAGTATGAGAGTTCGAGTCTGTCCTAAAGGGAAGAGGGGAAAGGGCTTAAATAGTGTTCAATTAGGCAGACAAATAAAGGAATAAATCAAACATACACGAATAAGGAATGAAAATAATTCTGAAATCAATTTGAAGTCAAGTTCAATGAATTAGCAGGACATAACAGCGTGTAATCAGGCAAGTATTACTCAGAATAAGGTAGGGAAATAATAAGAACAGGGTAAATCGAGCAAAATAAGAAAACATCAGTACCATACAAGAAAGGAAAGATTAAAATCTTCAGTAAAGGATTTCAAAACCCTAGTTTTTGGGTAAACCATAAAATCAGCGGAGTAAATAAGGTAGACAAGAGAATATTCAAAAGGCAAACCATAAAATCAGCACAATATCACATAATGAACCTAGACAGGTATTTTAGAAGATAACAAAATCAACTAAGATCTGAAAAACCCTAATTTTAATGGTAAGTATAGTTAGTCAAAAATAATCAAAGGAAAATCAAAATAAAATGCGCATAGGCAGATATACGAAACATTAAAGAAAAATGTTTAACAGAAATAAGAACCATAACAGATCTTAAAAGATCTGCAAGCCCTAATTTAGAGCCAAATAAAGCTAGTTAGAAATAATCAACGAAAATCACGATAAAACGCGCGCACACACACACACACACACACACACACACACACACACACACACACATATATATATATATATATATATATATATATATATATATATATATATATATATATATATATATATATATATATATATATACGGGGATATTAAGAAAATATTTAACAAAATAGAGGAACTATAACAGATCTTTGAAAAGATTTGATGACCCTTAGCTTTTAGGGTAAATGAAAAATTGAACAAATCTCAAGAGATTTTAGACAAAAAGACGAAGAATGAACATAGATGAAAAAGAATGAAAGGTTTCAGAAAAGATTTGTCTGGAAATAAGGAAAATCGGCTTGCCATGTTAGGCAAGCAATTATGTTATGCCATAAACGAGTAGCCAATAGCGAGAAAGGATCAATAAGGTAAGAAAATCCCCGATTGATCCCATATCTGGCTGGAATCGGAAGGGATTAGGGGTGACGGTGCTAGGGTTTCAGAGGAGAGAAGAGAAGATGAGAGAGAGTGTGTGTATAGAGAAGGCGGGCTGGGTGAAGTGATTAGGGTTTAGATGGGTTAAGTTAATTAAAAAAGGTTGGGGTGATGTGGACCGTTGATTCCAGAGATCAACGGTCCTGATTCAAGGGTTCTGGGTCGGGTTATAATAAACAGGTGTGGGATTGGTTAATGGGTTAAGGGTATTGGGTATTTGATGTTGGGCTGGTGTATTGTGCTGGGGATAATTGGGTAGTGTATAGGTCCGAAATTGGTTTTTTTAGGGGCTAAATTTTGAATACCCAATTTAACCAATAAATAATTTAAAAATAATAATTAATAAATAACAAAAATATCACTTGTGCATGAAAATGATTTAAAATAATTACTTAACATTATAATTGTGATGACCCTAAAGGTCATCTCTTGTTTAGAAGTCAAAACTGCGTTCCGAGGCTTTGAAAACCTCTATTTGTATCACAACGATTTGCATGCACAGTCCGGGCGCGTCTCCGGAAAGCTTTTATGTGAAATTTTAGAAAAATAATGAAATTGGCCTCTAAAATTGATTAAAGTTGACTTTGGTCAACATTCTTTGTAAGCGGACCCGAACCCGTGATCCGATGGTCCCGTGGGGTCCGTAGTAAAATATGGGACTTGGGCGTATGCCCGGAATCAAATTCTGAGGTCCCAAGCCAGAGAAAAGAATTTTTAAAAAAAAATGTTTGCTGGAAAATATAAATGCTTTTTGAGATGAAATGATGTGTGTTCTTGATGGTATCGGGCCCGTATATTGGTTCCGGAGCCCGGTACAGGTTTAAAATAATAAATAAGTCGAATATGTGAAATTTGGTAAGAATCGGAGTTGATTTGGTACAAATCGGACCTATAGTTGAGAAAATGGAAATTTCAATGTTCTTGGGTGATTTCATGAATTTGAGGTTAAATTCGTAGTTGTTGATGTTATTTGATGATTTGATCGCACGAGCAAGTTCGTATGATGTTATTAGACTTTCTGCGTGCATGTTTGGCTTGGAGTCCCGCGGGCTCGGGTGAGTTTTGGATAGGCTTAGGGGTGAATTTGGACTTATGAAAATTGTTGTAGGTTGCAGATCTGGTATTGGCCTCTGATCTCGCAATTGTGAGATCAGGGATCGCAATTGCGAAGTCTTCTATGATGGTTATTGCGAGGGGATGATCGCAATTGCGAAATAAGCCCTGGCCAGTCTTGCTCGCATTTGCGAGCATTTCTTCGCAAATGCGAAGACCTCTGTAAATTCCCAGCTGTCGCAAATGCGACAATTTCTTCGCAATTGCGAAGATAGAAGGATCCTAAAGGGTTTGCAATTGCGAACCCCTGGTCGCAATTGCGACATCTGAGACCTGTAAGTGGGATTTTTGACGACGTTCTTCTTCATTTTTACAACTTTTCAAAACCTAAACATCACATAGGGGATTTTCCAAAGAGAGATTCTTCCCCAAATCATAGGTAAACAACTTCTAACTTATTTTCTTCAATCTATAACATCTTCTTACATGATTTCACTTCAAAATCTAGGGTTTTTCATGGAAAATTGGGTGTTTTTGGGTAGAAGTTAGGATTTTCAAATTTTGGGGATTTAGACCTCGACTTGAGGTCCGATTTCAAAACTAATTACATATTTGAGTTCGTGAGTGAATGGGTGATCGTGTTTTGACCAAGCGGGCCCAGGGGTCGATTTTTAACTTTTTGGGGAAAACAATGGGAAATCTATTTTCATGCATTAGAACTGGTTTATTTTGCATTTATTGATAGTTAAGTAATTTGTGGCTAGACACAAGCAAATTGGAAGTGGAACCGAGAGGTAAAGTGGTAGTAGAGGCTTAATTTGTCCGTGGAATCGAGGTAAGTGTTTGGCCTAACCTTAGCTTGAGGGAATAGGAGTTGTGGTCTATTTGCTATGTGTTTGTATCGAGTACGACGTATAGGTGTGGTGACGAGTATCTATACGTTGGTGTCAAGCATGCCCGTGAGTCTTATACCATGATTGTTTTGACTCTATTATGTATCGATCATGCTCAATATGATTATTAATGTTGAACAAAGCTCATGAAAGTTTCTTGGTAATTGACTATTGCTGAGTATTGACTCAAATTGAAGTTTCATTTTGTAAAGAAATTGTTGAAACGAGATTGGTTATAGCTGAATCCCTTGCCGAGATGTTTGTTGATATTGTTGATTCCCTTGCCGGAATAGTATTGTTGGTATTGTTGATTCCCTTGCCGGGACATATTATTTTCTATTGATTGGGTGAGGAAGAGTGTAAAGCACGAAGGGTGATGTCGTGCCGATATTATGAGTGTTAATGCACGAAGGGTGATGCCGTGCCATGATTTGAGAGTTAATGCACGAAGGGTGATGCCGTGCCGATATTGCGAGGAATAATGCACGAAGGGTGATGCTAGGCCATGATTATGTGAGGTAATGCACGAAGGGTGATGCCGTGCCGTTTCTGTTGATTCATATGGTGAGGACGAGAGTAACAACACGAAGGGTGGTGCTGTGCACGTGTTACCGTTTCATTATTCTTGTTTATTTATATATGATGTTCATTATGCTTCCTTATTGGTTTACTGTTAGAATTTGATACTTTCCCCGCAGCATGTCCCCTTCCCACCTTATTCTGTTGATTTCTGTTATTATGTTTCTGCTTGTATATGATTTATTTGCACAGGTACATATGATTGTCGTGTCCTAGCCTCGTCACTACTTCGCCGAGGTTAGGCTCGACACTTACTCAGTACATGGGGTCGGTTGTACTGATACTACACTCTGCACTCTTTTGTGCAGATTTCGGTACCAGTCCCGGTGAGTAGCTGAAGTAGCTTCCTTCAGTCCAGGGAGACCAAGGTTGATCTGTTGGAGTCCGCAGAGCCTGAAGTCCCCCTTCCCTGTTTAGCTTTTCTACTGTCTCTTTTCATTCCGAGAACAGTTGTACTTTTTTTTTCCAGACATATATTTGTATTAAAAATCTTAATCGTTCGTGAATTTGTGACACCAGATTCGTGGCTAGACATGTATTGGAGTACTTGGATTAATTTTAACTCTTCCGCGCTTTTCATTTGTTTAACTTTAGTTACTGTTTTCAATTGTTTGGGTTGATTGTTAATGTGTAGAACCGTAATAGTTGGCTTGCCTAGCTTTCACGAGTAGGCGCCATCACGACTCCCGAGGGTGGAAAACCTGGATCGTGACAATGAAAATATAAAAAGTCATTTTATGTAAATAATGTAATTATGCATATACATACATATATATATATATATATATATATATATATATATATATATATATATATATATATATATATATAGAGCTATTATTGCAAAATATGCAATTTTAGCCTAAGGATGCAAAACAATAAATAAATATAAAATATTTAAAGCTTAATAAGGATATAAATGATGAAAAATTAGATAATATATTATTATAAAATTATTTTTGATGTAATTAATAATTATTTATATAAAAAACATAGGAATAAATTGATCAGAAGCCCTTAAAATTATAGAAAATTACGGAAAAATACTTGGTGATTCTCATGCACTCTTTTGAAGATATATATGCATATTTGAAATATGTGAGGGAAAAATTGGGTATCAACACCTCATCCCTAGAGTCATAAGCCTTCGATGCACAGCTGGTACTGAGCGCTCATGTGCGCATACGAATGCGTGGAAGGAATTCAAAGGGTTACGCTTCAAGCTGAATCAATGCCGCACGATAAGGAAAGAAAGATGGGAAGTATATCCTAAATGCCCAGTAGCCTCTCGTAGATAGGTATGGACGTCATCATACCGATCCGCAAGACTCTACTAGGCACTTGCTCATGACTTGTAGAACCTATGAACCTAGAGCTCTAATACCAAACTGTCACGAACCAAAATCTGCTAGTCGTGATGGCACCTAACCCAACCCGCTAGGTAAGCCAACTAATAACTATCCAATTTCAATAATATTAAAAAGACGATTAAACAAAGTAATTATCTTAATCTTATACATTTTCCAAGGACTAGTAGTACAAATCATGAACTTCTAAGAATAGAATTTACAAAGCTGATATGAAGTAAATACATCTTCTATTTGAAAAATACATAAAACAGAGTTTTCATAAATCTATGGCTACCATGGACAAGAGGCAACTATAACAAGAACGCAGGTACATCTTCAAATCCAGCAACCATCGAACACAACAACAACAGCAGCCAACATCTGCACGGAAAGTGGAGAAGTGTAGTATCAATACAATCGACCCCATGTACTGGTAAGTAACAAACCTAACCTTAGGTTGAAAGTAGTGACGGACTGGAATAAAGGTCGCGTCCAACACCAATAGCCAACAACAATTCATAATAACGTAAAGCAAATAATAAAAGAAATAACTCAAAATTCAAAATGCTCAGCTTATTCATAATTTCTGAAAGTAGTTCCGCTTTTCAAGTATAACAGTGAAAACCCAAATCCTTTACCGAAATCGTCAAAAATATGTGTAAGTTTGAAAACTGAATTTTTTCCCAAAAACCTTTCATCAGGTAAATGTTACTTTTCTAGATAGCATAAGGAAAATATATCTCAATGCCTACATGTCAAGATACAAGTAAAATCATGAATGTCACCAAAATCGGGCAGCAAAAGGAAATGCATCTTTATGCATGTATCTCAAGTACGCAAGTCAAATGCAATGCCTCTCAGTGATGAACTCATGTACTCACACTCTCAGAGTACTGAACCTCACTGTCTCGCATTATCTCTTACTGTGCTCAATACTCAGCACACACAATCACTCAGCACTAAACTATACTTGTTGCGGCGTGCAACCCGATCCACATATATATAGCCACAAGGCTCGTTGCGGCGTCCAACCCAATCCATATACATATAGCCATAAGGCTTGTTGCGGCGTGCAACCCGATCCATATATATATATATATATATATGTATGTATGTATATATATATATATGTATGTATGTATATATATATATATGTATATATATATACACAGATAGTCGATTGCGCTCACTGGGGGTGTGCAGAATCCGGAGGGGCTCCTTCAGCCCAAGCGCTACATCGCCGCGCCGTGCAGCCCGATCTCATAAAATGTAATCAATATAACATACTGTGGCGTGCAGCCCGATCCCATAATATCAATCTCACTGAGGCCCTCGGCCTCACTCATTCATCAATCTCTCCAGTCTCACTCACAGGCTGACAGTGTCATGAAACTAGCCCGACAATAATGATATGATGTATCAATTAACAACAACTGACACTGAGATATGATATGAATGCATGAATATGACTGAGTATAAAATATCGATGAAATCAATGAGATGGCAGCAAGAAACGACAACTATGGGTCCTAACAATATCACCATAAAGCCTAAGCATGAAATCTAGCATGATTGACAGCTTAGTTACTTAATCACATGGTGAGAACACAAATATCAACAAAGTGGAGCCACTAAATAGTGCCATGAAAACAACGGAGTCACCATTCACAAGGTGCACGCCCACACACCCGTCACCTAGCATGTGCGTCACCTCATCATCAATCATATAGCACGTAATTCGGGGTTTCGTACCCTCAGCACTAAGTTTAGAAGAGTTACTTACCTCGAACAAGCCAATTCCAATACCGAGCAAGCCAAGCGATGCTCCAAAAATGCCATCTCGCGCGTTCCGGCCTCCAAACGGCTTGAAACTAACCAAAAACAACTCAAATACATCAAACAATTCTAAAGGAACCAATCCTAGTTGAAAAAGGTTGAATCTTTAATCAAAAGCACAAAATCGGCAAAAAAGCCCAACCCAGGCCCGCACCTCGGAACCCGACATAACTCACAAAATCAGATAACCCATTCAATTATGAGTCCAACCATTCTAACTTCACTCAAATCCGACTCCGAATCGATGTTCAAAATATAAAAATTTACTTTATGAAACTTTAGGAAAAACCCCCCAAATTTCACTTTGAAATCATCAATCATATCCCAAAAACGAAGATGGATTCATGAAATATAATAAAAATCGAGTAGAGAACACTTACCCCAATCCATATGGTGAAAATCGCCTCCAAAATCACCCAAATTCGAGCTCCCCAACTCAAAATATTACCAAATGAACAAACCCTTATTTTATATATTTTTCTGCCAGCTATTCAGCCTCGTTTATCGTGCCAAACTATCCTAAAACCCACTTTTTATGCCTTCAATGGATTTCTTGTGAAATTTTAGTCAAGTTAGACTTTTGAATCACTCTATTTGACCTTATAATGAAGGAGATATGTTGGTTTAAATATTTGCAAATAGTGCAGATTTTTAAACACGAATTTAGTGGCAATTTCGTAATTAATCTGAAAATCTAGCAACGCAATTCTTAGTAAAATGATCATAAATTCCTCATACGATATCCAAAGTCGACGATTCTTTTTGCTATGGCTCTGTAATTATGATATGGATCTAATGCCTCAATCGAAATGGAAATCGGAGCTCATTTGCTTAATGTGGTAACATTTATGCTTGAAGAAACGACATCGAAACATAAGAAAAACGAGCGCAACATAGCCCAAACCTATTCGAAACTCACCCAAGCCCCTAAGGACACCGTACGAACATACCAACAAGTCCCATAACATAACACGAACCAACTTGAGTCCTCAAATCATGCATAACAAAATTGAAACGACGAAACACGCCTCAAATCAAACTTAATGAACTTTCGACTTCCAAAAACTCGCATCGAAACATATTAAATCAACTTGGAATGAACTTAAATTTTGTACACAAGTCCTAATACATCATACGGAACTATCGTGCCCCCAAACAACCGAGAAAAATGCAAATTCTCAAAACAACCGGTCTGGTCGGTACAACAAGGGGAAACAATTCGAAATTTAGAGAAGCAAGTGGGACAGATTGCAACAATATTATCTCAGAGGTTCCAGGAACTCTGCCTGCTGATACTAAGAGAAATACCTAAGAAACATTAAATGTTGTAACCTTTAGAAGTGGGCAAGTGTTGAAATATCTCACCCCGATCCAAAAAGAAATGAAACTTGAAAAAGAAAGTGGGGAGCAGTGGAAAAGTGATGTTGATAAGAAGAATAAAGTCCCGATGAAAGCCAAGAAAAAGAAGAAGGAAGAAAAATCGAGAAGGGAGGAACCAGATGGGAGCAACAAGCATATGCTTGCTTTACGTTTCCCCCAAAAGCTATATAGAGAAAAGCTGGACAAGCAGTTTGAGGGATTTCTAGATATGGCTAAATAGGTTCATGTAAACTTATTCTTGATGGAGATCCCGACAAAGAAAAGGAAAATAGAGGAGACCTCAGTGGTCAAGCTCACAGAGCATTGTAGTGCGATATTGCAAAATAAACTCCCACAAAAGTGTGGAGATCCAGGAAGTTTTACTATACCTTGCTCATTAGGAACCATTAATTTTGATAAATCCTTATGTGATTCTAGCGCCTCAAATAATTTAATGCCTCTATGTAACGACCCGGCCGGTTTTTTCGAGAGTAATAACCCTGATCCCCTATTAACTGCTTCCCCTGTATCTTTTTCTGCTTATGTGACTTTCCGGGAGGTTTTATTTTTAGTTTCGGAGTGTTTTGGGACACTTAATTCCTAAACAGAAGCTTAAGTCTTAGGATTTTGGACCGTAGTCGGAATTGTGTGAAGACAACTTTGGAATGGAGTTTTGTCGGTTCTGTTAGCTTCGTTGGGTGATTCTGGGCTTAGGGGCGTGTCCAGACTATTAATTGGAGGTCTATAGCTGATTTAGGCTTGAAATAGCGAAAGTCAAATTTTTGATATCGGGGTCGGATTCCAATTCCGAAAGTTGGAGTAGGTCCGTAATGTTGAATACGACTTGTGGGCAGAATTTGAGGTCAATCGGACGTGGTTTGATAGGTTTCGGCATCGGTTGTAAAAATTTAAAGTTTCAGGTTCATTAAGCTTGGATTGGAGGGTGATTCGTGTTTTAGCGTTGCTTGATGTGATTTGAGGGCTTGACTAAGTTCGTATGGTATTTTAGGACTTGTTGGTATGTTTGGTTGAGGTCTCGGGGGCCTCGATTGTGTTTCAAATACTCAACAGATCATTTTAGGACTTGGGAAAATTGCAGAAATTGCTGGTGTTCATGTTGGTTTTCTCTTATGCGATCGCGTGAGAGGAGACGCGATCGCGTAAGCTTGTTTGGGGGAAGTGGCATTTACCCTATGCGTTCGCGAGATAGTGTATGGGATCGCATAATTTTGGTCAGTCTGTGCATCTCAAACACGTGGGTTAGGCTGCGTTCGCGAAGAGGAAGTGAAGCGACAAAGGAGTTCATGTTTGTTCTTTGAGGTCGCGTGGGGATGAACGCGATCGCGTAGGTCGCAGCAGCCACTAGTTCGTGGTCGCGTGTGAGATGATGCGTTCGCGTAGCATGTTTTTAAACGATTGGAATTTTGTTCTACGCAATCACATGAGATGTTCCGCGATCGCGTAGAGTGAGCACCTGGGCAGAATATAAACTTTTCAAAAACGAGGGTTAGCCATTTTTATCAAAACTTGAGTTAGAGAGCTCGGATTTGGATGAGATTTTGAGGGATTTTCAGAGACATCAATTGGGTAATGATTCTACACTTGATTTTTTGTTATATCCCACGAATCTATCATTAATTCTATCTTTTAATTTCGGATTTCAGTTGAAAAAATGGAAAAAATGGGAAGAAGTTCTTCAACAAAGATTTTGGGTATTGATTGAGATTTTGATATCGGATTTTGATAATTTTGGTACGAGTGAACTCATGAGTGAAGAGGTATTCATATTTTGTGACTTTTACCCTATTCCGAGACGTGGGCCCAGGGAGGCTTTTTAGGGCGATTTTTGAATTTCTTATTAAAGTCTTGATTTCATTAATTAGATTAGTCTATTATAGTTCTATTTATGATATGTAATTGCTTTTGGATAGATTTGGGCCATTCGGAGTTGGATATTCATGGAAAAGTCATTGTTATCGATTGATTGAGCTCGGTTCAAGGTAAGTGGCTTACCTAACCTTGGGTAGGGGAACTTCCCTTTGGATTTAGTACTACTGTGGTATGTGAGCGCCGTATACGTGAGCTGACGAGTACGTACACGGGCTTCTTGAAAAATCCGATTTTTACTGATTAATAACCTATTTCTTCTTATTTGAGTTATACTAGCATGTGTAATTATCCTGTTTAGCCTAGAATGGTATGTCTAAGTGTCTTAACTGCTTATCTGAACTTTGTGCAGCATGCTTAGTGGATTTCCTATTTTTCCTTGACTTATACTTAGTCTAAACTGAAGGATTTATTGCGATAATTGTTAATTCCATTATTTGATTTGCGTATTTACTTTGGGACTACGAGACAGAATCCCGTGAGATCCCCCTGTATCTTTACTTTGGGACAACGGGACGGTATCCTGAGAGATCCCACTGTGCATTTACTTTGGGACTACGGAAAGGTATCCCGGGAGATCCCGCCGTACATTTACTTTGGGACTACGGAACTGTATTCCGGGAGACCCCCCCCCTGCATATTTACTTTGGTACTACAGGACGGTATCCCCGGAGATCCCCCTGCACATTTACTTTTGAGACTACGAGACGGTAGCTCGAAAGATTCCCTGTTGTTATTCTTCTGTGATTTCATTCTTGTTAAATGTCAGTTTTTTATTATACCGCGATATTTTTGTGTTGTCTTATTTAATATATATGTATATATATATATATATACATATATATATATATATATATATATATATATATATATATATACCAGTAGGGCCCTGACCTGACCTCGTCACTACTCGACCGAGGTTAGGTTTGGCACTTATTGGGTACCGTTGTGGTGTACTCATGCTACTCTCCTGCACAGTTTTTCGTGTGAAGATCGAGGTACCTTCTATCAGCCTCCCTTTTAGTTGCACAGTTGCTGCTTTTTCGAAGACTTCAAGGTACATCTGCCCGCATCTGCAGACCTCGGAGTCCCTCTCTATCCCTTTATGTTGATTCTTCCCTTACTTCTTTAGACACTGATGTATAGAACCGTTAGAAATTCTTAGAAGCTTGTGACATACGATGTTTCGGGTCTTTGGGAAATTTTTGTACATAGCTCGAGAGTGGTTATTGTATATGCCGAGTGGCACTTATATCAGTTGTTTAATTGTCTATTGCAATTAGTTGTTAGATTTATGCCGTCATTTTTATTATTCCGCAAGTGTTAGGCTTACCTAGTCATAGAGACTAGGTGCCTCACAACATCTCACAGAGGGAGGATTTGGGTCGTGAAAATTTGGTATTAGAGCTCTAGGATCATAGGTGTCGTGAGTCACAAGCAGGTTTAGTAGAGTCTCGCCGATCGGTGCAGAGACGTCCATACTTATTTTCGGGAGGCTATGGAACTATTAGGACAATTTTACTTCTTTTGATTCCTCATCGTGTGAAATTGTTGACTTCGAGATTCTAAACTTCTATCTTCTATTCTCTCATAGAAGGTGAGGACACGTATAGTCGGATCGGATGATCAGGCAACCGCGCCCTCTGCTAGAGCCGGCAGAGGTCGGGGCTGGGGCAGAGGCTGAGGATGTCCATGTGGTGCAGCCAGAGCAACCTCACGAGCTGCTACATAGGAGCCACCAGTAGCTCCAGTCGGAGTGCATGCACCTAAGACGCCTACTACTACTGCACCAGTACTTCAGGAGACCCTTGCACAGTTCAGGAGCATGTTCTGTACTCTAGCTCAGGCAGAATTTATTCCCCTTGCTCCTGCCACATCTCAGGTCGGGGGAAGAGTACAGACTCCTGCCGCCCGTACCCCAAAGTAGCGTGTCCAGGTCGATTAGATTCCAGAGCTTATACTGATGTCACCTGTAGCCCTAGTTCAGCCCGAGGGTAGGGTAGCAATTTCTGAGGAGGAGTAGCGTAGGCTCGAGAGGTACAAGAAGTACCACCCTCCTACTTTTAGCAGTTTGGAGACAGAGGATGCTCAGGGTTTTCTTGAGGAGTGCCACCATATCCTCCGTACTATGGGCGTAGCAGAGTCGAGTGGGGTTTCTTTCACAACGTTTCAGCTTAGAGGAGCAGCCTATCAGTGGTGGAGTGCTTATGAGTTGGGCAGTCCGGTTGAGGCAACTTCACCTACATGGACTCGGTTCTCGGATATGTTTTTGAGGGAGTATGTTCCCTAGAGCCTCAGAGATGCATGGCGCCCCGAGTCTAAGCAGTTGCGCCAGGGTGCTATGACTGTGTTAGAGTATGCAATTTGTTTTAGTGATTTGGCTAGACATGCACCGGCCTTGGTTTCTACAGTTCGATAGAGGGTCCATCGGTTTATTAAAGGACTCCATCCCAGTATCAGGACTAGCATGTCCCGGGAGTTAGAGATGGATATCTCATATCAACAGGTTGTGAGTATGCTAGGAGAGTGGAGGGCATGCTTGCTCGGTAGAGAGAGGAGAGAGAGGCCAAGAGGTCTCAAGAGACTGGCTCTTATTTTGGTACTCGAGCCCCAGCTGCAATTCGACATGGTAGGGGCTATGTGTGTCACCCCGTTCATTCAGCTCTTCCAGCCGCCAGTGGTATTCCAGTTACTCCTAGACCCTAGGAGCCTTATTTTGCACCTGTCGCGCCCCTTTTTCCCTCTTTGCATCGAAAAATCGGGTTTATGACATTTTGGGCATAGGACAACTCATTCCTTTTGGGAACTGGATTTTGTATTTGAAGAGTCACCACCTAATGATTTAAGGTGCATTAGGACACCTATAAGGTTCACTTCTAAGTTTGTTTGATAACCAGAGATAGGGTAAGGGCTTGAAATTATCCTAAGGGGAAGGTGTTAGGCACCCCTCAGGATCCACTAGTGTGGTTCCCGGCCAGATAATTTTTTGTGAATTTGTGCAATTTAGCAAATAGACAAGTATAGGATCAAATAGTAGGGGATTTAAGTTTAAACACATAAGAGTTTGAAAGAGCAATTATTAAAAGGTGGATTTTGAAAAGAAGTGGCAAATGAGAAGAAAAGGGGTCCTAGGTTTATTTATAATATGGATCACATCAATGCAATACCCGGTAATCACTCCTCAAAAGAGGGGCTACATGTGGTATTGGCGCACCGGTCATCATATACATATCTACAATTCCCACCCCGTCGAGATATTAAAGCGCGGATTGGTCTCGACCACTATTGCATGCTATTACCCGTCCCATTCCTATCAGTCCCGGAGGAACTTAGGACTACTATTCCTAAAGGGGAGGGATATTAGGATGACTTTTAGGTTTCAAAAGGTGAAAAACCTAAGGCGACATACAAAAGCACATAGGACTGCACATAAAGGGGAAACATGTAAACAACTAAAAGGCTAATGTATACCTCCTCAAGCAAAGCACATAAATAGCATGACTTAAACACAGTTAGGGTCTTAATCTAAAGTACTAAGGCAAGGGGAGTTTTAATTGTTGAGGCAGACCAATTTATTACATAACTCATATAAGAAGTCAGAATCAGGCATGCCTGCTGGTTGTAGCAGTTACTAATTAACAAAGGCGGGTTCAGTTTTATTTGTTGTCACCTAAGGCTTGCCTAAGTGTTTGGGTGAGATCCTATAAACATGATATCTATTACTGATTCAGAATGTGGCAAAGCAGTAACAATTCTAAAATAAATGATTTGAGATCCTATAGACATGCTTTCTAAACAGTATTAATAAGAAGAGAGAGAATTGTTTTAAAAATTAGTTCAGAACAGTATGAGTTGAACTGATTTTAGACTAGACTGGTTTCAGATCCTATAAACATTGATATCTATTATTGCTAATTTTAATTCCTATAGACATGATATCTAGTTGAACGTGAAACGAAGCAGGCAGGATTTGCTTGAAATTCCTATAGGCATGATTTCTATGAAAAGGTACTGATTTTAATCTATTGGACATGATGCCGGATTATAACCAATTGGATCCTAAGAACATGGTGTCTAAGTGTGGTAATAAACATGCAGAATTTAAGACAAATCCTATAGGCATGTTATTTAAATGCAAAATTTAAAACAGGTCCTATAGACAGGTTCTCTAAATGCAGAGTTAAACGTGCAAACTAAAAAAGGTCCTATAGGCATATTATCTAAATGCTGAATTAATCATACAGAAAACAGGTCCTATTGGCATGTTCTCTAAATGCAGAGTTAAACATGACTAAAAAAAGGTCCTATAGGCATATTATCCAAATGCTGAATTAATCATACAGAAAACAGGTCTTATAGGCATGTTCTCTACCCTTCTAATAGTTAAGCATGCATAATTACCCAGCCCTTTCCACTAACCAACCCCAATGTTTATTACAACTTATTACAGACTAAATAATGAATTACATCAGAAAAGTGTAAAAGAAGGGGTTACAACCAGAGGAAGCCTGATTCTTGACTTCCTCTCTGAGTTATGGAATAAACCACCTCAAACGCCACTTGTTTCAAAGCCTTTATCAGACTTGAGTATGTCAAAGTTCCCTAAGGGTCTCAAGGAACCCCGGACAGTGCTTACACCCAAGTTTGCATAACCAGATAGAGATGAGTGCAGTGTGGAAGGGCCAGCCCTTATGTGTCCAAGTTCAGAGGAAGCTCATGGGTCCCAAGGCAAGGCTCACACAAGAGCGGCAGAACCTAAGTCTAAGAGTATAATTGAAGTGCAGAAACAGAGATTTAAAACTTAGTGGAGAATAGAGAGGGGTAAGGGTGATTGGAAAATAGTAGTAGTAAAGCTAACACTACATAGAATCAACATTTTTATACAAAGGGGTCAGGGGTTTGGGAATTCATTGCAGGGAGCATATGACCTTAGGAAGGGGTCAGGTTTGGGCATGCACAGCAATAGATGGTGCTGGTATGCCCATAAACCAGCCAGAGAACACAACACATAGAGGGGATATGAAGCATATGACCCCAGGAGGGTCAGGTTTGGGTCATGCACAACAATGTCTAATGCTGACATGCCCTCAAACCAACCAGATAATACAAACACATATGGGATGTGGGGGTTTGGGATTCATAAGGCATAATCACATAATCAAATGACTGACAGAGTATTTATATATAAAGGAACACGTTTACAACATGCTTTAGGAATGAAACCTGATTAAACACAAGCAGGAAACATGCAAGAGTGAAGGCAATAGTAAAGAAAATGTGTTGTTTTAGATGCTTGAAGATTGATTAGAACATACCAGTAAAGAAGCAAATGCAGAAAGAAAAGTAAGCAAATTTCCACAGCCTAGCCTTGGCTTTCAGCCGGCTAGACAAGGAAGCAACACAAGCAGTAACAGAGAAAAGAGAGAGAGTTTTGAGTGAAGTGTGTGCTCTAAACTCAAGTGGTTCGTTCGTGTTTGAAAGAAGAGGAGTGCAAGGTATTTATAGCTTTTTGAAAACGAGTGAAGGAGAGGTAATAAGTAAAGTTTTAATACAAATACGGAAACAATCAACAGTCAGAATCAATTTATACAAGTGATTCCCTTTAATTAAGGAATCACTGTTTAACGGGTAGTAACAGATTCAAATAAGGAAAGAGATCAGTTTAGAGACAGACTGATTATTGCCATAAAAGGAGTAGTACAAGCATTTAAGTATGTAATCAAGTCTAAGTACAGAAATATGCTTATTTTGGAAAAGATTCAGTAAGGCAACATCATAGTAAAGGGAAAAGAATCAATCAATTCCAAACAGGCGAGTGAAATTAGGGTTCATAAAGGAAAAACTTTGAAATCAGTCACACGATTAGGGTCAGTCAAAGCAGGAACGTGCTTCTGCACTTTAGTATATAAACAGAGTGAACAGAAGACATCAGCCATGCGAGGCCAAGCACATTGGCAAAAGAGATAATCACAAGCATGCAGTAGTGGCAGAAATAAGCCAGGGTTCAGTAGTAAAGCAAACATTCGATGCATAGTAATCAAGCAGGTCAAGTTACATTGAATCAACAGTGCAGAAAACAGAGTATCAGAAACATGCAAAGGTCTCACAGTAGCAGGTGAGGAAACCTTTTGAAAAGTTAGGGTTTCAGCCATGGTTGAGTTGAAAGATAGTAAAATCTGATAAGTCACATAAAGAAAATAAAGTCTAAAACAAAAGCTTTCAGTCGAGTGAAATACTCAAACAAACGATTCCAGACCCAAACACCTAGGGGTTTTCAACAACAATCGAGTTTTTTTAAAAAAAATGGTGACACAAATTAATCAAACAAGAACGAGGAACTTAGTTAAACAAGTATACATTTAAACAAACAGCTTCAGGATTCGAATGAGACCCAAAAGAAATTAGGGTTTTCAACATGCTGACTCAAGTAAAAGTAAAGCATAACAAAAAAATCATAGTAAAGTCATAAAACAACATCGAGAATCAGAGAAGAGATTTTTGAAATAACTTAAAGGAAAACCCTAATCAGAACAATGAAGAGTCGCTTTTAAAGCAACGTTGAAGAACTTTCGAGAAAAAATGCTTAAAAGTTCATGGTAAGCACAGATCTAAGGTAGATCTGAAAGCAATCGAAAGATCTTAGAGATTAGGGTTTCAGAAAATCCAGAAGAAACGAGAAAGATCTCGAAAGTTAACGATCTAACCAGAAAAGGTCAAGGACCCGCCTTAAAATGCCATAAATGGCCGGAAAAGGTCGTGGCTGGCCGGAGAAAGGCCATGAACACCAGTCGAGCAAGGACTGGACCAAACTCCTTCGAAGTCTGGTCATGAAACCACAGAACCAAACACATAGAAGCCATGGAAAACTGGTACATGTCACAATTGACCACGGAAGGCTATGGATTAGGGTGTAGTTTTATGGCGGCGGCTAGGGTTTGTAAGAGTTTCATAGAGAGTTGAGAGAGAAGAGGGATTCATAGGCGGCGGTTGGTGAGGAATGAGGTAGGGTAAAGGGGTCGTTTGGGTTAAAAAAGGAAAGGGGTAATGGGAGCCGTTGATCTAAACGATCAACGGCTGGGATTAAAAGGGTTAGGTGGGCAGTCCGGGTTTGAGTCGGTTCAGTTTGAAATTGGGTCGGGGTAATTGGGTTAAAAATGGAATTGGGCTGGGGAGATTGGGGGCTTGATTTGGGTTATAATTGAAACCCAATTTGGGCTACAATTTAAATAGCCACTGTTTCCCTTTTTATTTACAAAAAATAGTAAATAAGTTTCTGAAAACAAATTGAGAGCACTAAAATGATTTACAATGTATAATTAACTATTTAAAAATGCTGGACTTATTTTTTTGTAAATGTAAACGTAATTAAATCCTAAAAGAGGCTAACATTGCATATATGCAATTTAGCTTTTAAAAATACTAAATAAATTTGTAAAAAATATGCGAAAATTCCCTTAGCTATATTTTAGCATAGATATAAAAGTTCAACAAGTGAATCACCAGCAAATGATATTTTTAAAATAATTATTATTGGGTTTTTATGGATAAAATAGGGGAATAAATTGATTCAAAAACCTTTAAAAATTAAGGAAAAGTAATAAAACACTTGGACATATTTATATATGCATACATATGCTATTTTGAAGGTATTTTGCATATTAAAATATATATAGGGAAAAATTGGGTATCAACAGCTGCCCCTCTTTACCCGGGAAGGATGAAAGAATTGACGGGTAAAGATATGATGGCCAATTTTGACCAAACGAAATGGTTTAAAGAAGATAGGCCACGCCCTGGATTCTGAGCTTCCTACATATCCCTGGTTTTGTATGAATCAGGCCATATGTAGTTTCGGATCCGTCGGCGGAGTATGCCGATGGAGACTTTCCAAGAACGGACGCAATATCCTGGATGGGGTGAGTGGGCGGCTTGTGAGAATGGTTAAGATTTGATATGGCTGCGGGAACTGGAGTGGAACTGGTCCTGCCGGGATGGCTATTGCTCGCTGGTGTACCTGCAATTAGAAAACAATACGAACGTATACTGTGCATAAATTAAACATGATGCAAATTCCCGTCGGACCATGAATGTTGTCTTCGGATGGTTAGGATGACGTCCTTAGACCATGACGTCCTAGGCCATGAAGTGTACGATAAGGGATTCGCAGGCCATGAAATGATGCTCTCGGGCTATGAGGATGGTGCCTCCGAACCATGACGCCTTTGAATAATGATATGCAAAAGATTAAAAGGGGTCCTCGAGCCATGACATGGTGTTCTCGGGCTATGAAAATGGTGCCTCAGAATAATGATGCCTTTGGATAATTTGGCGATCTATCAGCTGATGAGATGCAGTATGTGGCGATCTTTCAGCCCATGAGATGCAGCATGAGGCGATCTTTCAGCCCATGCAGATGCAGTATGAGGCGATCTTTCAGCCATGCAGATGTAGTATGAGGCGATATTTCACCCATGCGGATGCAGTATGAGGCGATCTTTCAGCCATACAGATGCAGTATGAGGGTAGAGCTTGACCTCGTAAGGCGGAATGGTAGCCTTATGCAATGTAAAATGCAGATGGAGACAGCGTTTAGTCTCGGAAGGCAGAATAGTAGCCTTATGCAATGCAAAATGCAGATGGAGAAAGCGTTTAGTCTCGGAAGGAAGAATAGTAGCCTTATGCAATACAAAATGCAGATGGAGACAGTGTTTAGTCTCGGGAGGCATAATAGTAGCCCTATGCAATGCAAAGAATGTGGATGGAGACAGCGTTTAGTCTCGGAAGGCAGAATAGTAGCCTTATGCAAGAAATAAAATGGCCAATGGTAGTAGAGTTTTCTTAGCTGATAGCAGATTCCGACATTGTGATTGTTGGGGACATTGTGACATACGGAATATCACTGGTGTGTGCGGATAGCAAATGTTGGTAAGTGCAACGGTTCTGAGAGTTGTATTCCTGAATAATGTTCGTCCCATGGGTGTATACTATGTTTGATGATTTCGCAATCCAAGTGCCTGCATCCAAAGAAAAATCGTGAGTTTTGTAAAGGGGGAGGTTAGTTCGTGTCCCTGCTGGCTTTGCTTGACTTGCTCGGCTCTGTCTGGTGATACTGTATATATCATTGGGGTAGCGTTGCTAAATAACGCAATTTCAGTAATATGCATGATTTTGTAAAATATGACATGATAATAATAATTTTTAGATGAACCGATGACTGTGACGTGGTTCGGGACATTGCAACCTCCCTTGCTACGGAATTTTGAGGGTCCTCCTCAAAATTCTGCCCCAGTTTAATGGGTTGATGCTTCTGGCTGTTGCTTGCAACGATCGACTGAAATTACTTCAGAATTTTGAGGATCCTCCTCAAAATTCTACCCCTAGTTTCCAATTGCGGGGGAGATGAAAATTTTATTGAATTGTGACCGAACCCATAGGGCTGCCTACGTATCCCCTCTTAAACGGGAATCAGGTCAGGCGTAGTTCAATTACATCATATAGGGAAAACATAAATATCACACATAGTAACGCTTGACTGCACCTGAATTGATCGGCTTTGGCCAGACTTCTCCGTCCATTTCTGCAAGTATGAGGGCTCCTCCTGTCAGAATCCGGTGGACTATGTATGGACCCTGCCAATTGGGAGAGAACTTCCCCTTGGCTTCATCTTGATGTGGAAAAATTTTCATTAACACCAGCTGCCCCGGTGTGAATTGTCTTGGTTTGACTTTCTTGTTGAAGGCTCTGGACATTCGGTTCTGATAGAGCTGACCATGGCAGACTGCATTCATCCTCTTTCCGTTTATAAGGGCTAGTTGTTCATAACGACTTTTCACCCACTCTGCGTCGTCGAGCTCAGCTTCCTGTATGATCCTTAAGGAAGGAATTTCTACCTCAGCGGGAATGACAGCCTCCGTACCGTAAACCAGCATATAGGGGGTTGCCCCGGTTGATGTGCGGACTGTGGTGCGATATCCTAATAGAGAAAATGATAACTTCTCGTGCCACTGTTTATGCTTCTCTATCATTTTCCTCAATATCTTCTTGATATTCTTGTTGGCGGCCTCTACAGCTCCATTCATTTGCGGCCTATAGGCTGTGGAATTCTTGTGTTTGATCTTGAAGGTTTCACACATAGCTTTCATCAAGTCGTTGTTGAGGTTGGAGCCATTACCAGTAATAATTGACCATGTAATCCCAAATCGACAAACAATGCGGTCGCGGACAAAGTCTGCAATGACTTTCTTAGTCACTACTCTGTAAGATGCTGCTTCGACCCATTTGGTGAAAAAATTGATTGCTACTAGGATAAACCTGTGCCCGTTGGAAGCGCAGGCTCAATTGGTCCAATAACATCCATTCCCCAACCGGCGAACGACCAAGGTGAGCTTGTTGCATTAAGTTCATTTGGAGGTACCTTTATCATATCTACATGTACTTGACAGCGGTGGCATTTCCGGACATACTGGATGCAGTCCGTTTCCATAGTCATCCAAAAGCAACCAGCTCGGAGTATCTTCTTTGCTAAGACAAAACCGTTCATGTGTGGACCGCAGGTCCCAGCATGAATTCCTTCTAGTAGCCTGGATGCTTCCTTTGCGTCGACACACCTTAGTAATCCCAAATCGGGAGTCCTCCTATATAGGATTCCTCCGCTGTGAAAGAAGTTGTTGGACAATCTCCAAAGTGTGCATTTCTGAGTAGGATTTGCCAGCTCTGGGTACTCTCCTTTTGCCAAATATTCCTTGATATCATGAAACCAAGGCATTCCGTCTACTTCTTCTTCAACATGGGCACAGTAAGCTGGCTGATCATGGATCTTTACTGGAATGGGATCGATGAAATTCTTTTCTGGATGTTGTATCATAGACGATAGGGTAGCCAATGCATCGGCGAACTCATTCTGGACTCTGGGAACATGTTGGAACTCCATCTTCGTGAACCTTTTCCTCAATTCCTATATATGATGCAGATACGGGAGTATCTTGGAGTTCTTGGTTGCCCATTCTTCACGCACCTGATGTATGAGCAAGTCTGAATCTCCAATTACTAGCAGCTCTTGAATGTTCATGTCAATGGACAATTTGAGCCCTAGGATGCAAGCTTCATACTCGGCCATATTGTTGGTGCACGGGAACCTGAGTTTGGCAGACACCGGATAATGCTGACCGGTTTCTGATACTAGGACTGCTCCTATGCCAACTTCTTTGAAATTTGCTGCTCCATCGAAAAACATTCTCCAACCGTCATAGGGTTCTGCAATATCTTCTCCTATGAATGATACCTCTTCATCAGGAAAATACGTTTTCAGGGGTTCGTATTCTCCATCCACGGGATTCTCGGCAAGGTGGTCTTCCAGTGCTTGTCCCTTGACCGCTTTTTGAGTTACATAAACAATGTCGAACTCACACAACAGGATTTGCCACTTGGCCAGCTTGCCGGTGGGCATGGGCTTTTGAAAGATGTACTTCATAGGGTACATCCTTGATATGAGATATGTAGTATAGGCGCAGAAGTAATGACTCAGCTTCTGAGCTACCCAAGTCAAAGCACAATAGGTGCGCTCTAACAGAGAATACCAGGCCTCGTAAGGGGTGAACTTCTTAGTGATATAATAGATGGCCTGCTCCTTCCTCCCCGTTTCATCATGCTGCCCCAGAACGCAACCGAAAGCTCCATCCAATACTGCGAGGTAGAGTAATAGGGTTCTACCTGGCTCAGACAGGACCAGACTGCGGTGTACAAGTACTCCTTCATTCTGTCGAAGGCCTTTTGGCAGTCATCGGTCCATTTGGTGGCGGTGTCCTTCTTCAACATCTTAAAGATTGGCTCACAAATAACCGTAGACTGTGCTATGAATCGGCTGATGTAATTGAGCCTTCCCAAGAAACTCATCACGTCCTTCTTGTTCCTTGGCGGTGGCAATTCTTGAATAGCTTTGACTTTTGATGGATCCAGTTCTATTCCTCGGTGACTCACAATGAACCCAAGCAATTTCCCACCAGGAACCCCAAATGCGCACTTCGCGGGGTTCAGTTTCAGGTTGTACCTTCGCAATCTATTAAAGAACTTCCTCAAATCTTCCATGTGATCAGTGGCCTTCTTGGACTTGACGATGACATTGTCTACATATACCTCAATCTCCTTGTGTATCATATCATGGAAAATGGTTGTCATGGCCCTCATGTAGGTGGCCCCTACATTCTTCAGGCCAAACGGCATCATCTTGTAACAGTACATTCCCCATGGTGTAATGAAAGCCGTTTTCTCAGCATCTTCTTCATCCATCCAGATCTGGTGATCACTCGCGAAACAATCTACAAATGATTGCAACTCATGCTTGGCGTAATTATCAATCAGGATGTGTATGTTCGGCTAAGGGAAGTCACCTTNTGTTGGCTAACCATGTCCGGGTATTCTACTACCTTGAGAACCTTAGCTTTGACTTGCTTAGTGACTTGTTCCTTAATTTTCAAACTCATATCAGGCTTGAATTTTCTGAGCTTTTGCTTTACCGGCGGGCATGCTGGATCGGTTGGCAGCTTGTGAGCCACAATAGACGTACTCAGACCAGTCATGTCATCATATGACCAGGCGAATATGTCCTCATATTCCCTTAGAAATTCTGTGTATTCCTTCTTTTCTGATGGCAACGCTGATTCGTGTTTCCTTGACGTTTTCTCCATCTCCCAGGTTAACAATTTCGGTCTCGTCCAGGTTGGACTTAGGTCTGTTCTCAAAGTTTTCAACTTCTTTGACAATCTCATCTGGTATGTCATCTTCCTCTGAATCAATATTCGTTTGTTGCGTTGTCTCATGGCATGTCACAGTCATTGGTTCATCAAGATAAGTAATAGTAATGTTGTATAAGTAAAGTAATGAGAGAAAAATAATAATGAGTGTTGATTCATAAGAAAAGTCGAAATGCTTTGATAAATTTCATAACTGTTTTGAACATTGAAGATCTTATTGCGGGAATTAAAATGCGAAAAGAAAATCATTTAGTAAATAAAAACAGTGCATGATGCTTGTTTTAGCCTTGCTACCCCGAGGCTCGTCGGGCTCTGGTTGTCCTGATGGTCCAGTTATTGAGGCATGCTCCTTTGCTCACGGCCTGTATGGAAGGGCTTTCCTCCCCCTCCTCCTCGAGAATAGCACAGCAGTCCATGTCATTGTCTTCTAGGAACAAGTTCTTCACTGCTGCCAGTGCTTCTTCTTCGTCTGACCCATAAACAACGTCGGCTTGTTGGAAGTTTGCTCCAAACGCGGTATTGGCTGCTCCAGTGGATTGTAAGGACCGTGCCATGGTGGCGACCAGTTGTTGAATTCTTCCCAGGTATACTCATATCCCAGACCGAAAGTAGTGGCGTGTTTCTTGAGTTTTATGGGTTTAGCGATTCCTTGGAGGTTCTTTCCGAGCCCCTTGCCAGGTTCATACCCACTCCAATTCAATATACTCTCGATTTTGCTATCCCACCATTTATCTTTGTCAACAGCATTTACCCGTTCAATGTGGTGGTAAGTCTCTCCACCTAGCTTCCTTCTTCCTTCGATTGACGGAATGGTCTGGCGACTGTATATAGGGTTGCTACCGTCGCCGTGAATGATCACCTCTTTGTGGTTCCATTTGAATTTTACTGCCTGATGCAGTGTTGATGCTACGGCCCGGTAGCATGAATCCATGGTCGTCCCAACAGCAGGTTGTAAGATGTTGGCACGTCTATCACCTGGAAATCAACATCGAACCATGTTGGTCACATTTGCAAGCATAGGACAATCTCACCAATGGTGGACCTCTGGGAGCCATCGAAGGCTTTCACATTGATAGCTCCATCTTTTATCTCGTGCAGTCCTTTACCCAACTTCTTGAGTGTTACCAGTGGAAAAATGTTGAGGCTGGATCCTCCATCGATTAGGATTCTGGAGATAAAATAGTCTTCGCATTGCACGGTGATGTGCAGTGCTTTGTTGTGTCCCAACCCTTCAGGTGGCAGCTCGTCCTCGTGAAATGTGATCTTATGGCTCTCCAACACTTGTCCTACCATGTTAGCCATTTCCCCGCCAGTGATGTTGCTTGGTACGTATGCTTCACTCAGCACCTTCAACAGAGCGTTCTTGTGCTCCTCGGAATTTTGTAGCAAAGCAAGAATGGAGATTTGCGCCGGCGTTTGGTTCGACCGGTCGATGACCGAGTATTCCTTGGCCTGTATCTTTCTCCAAAGATCGTTTGGACCTATCTCAATGATGGGTGGCCGGTTGGAGGCCTGCTTGCTTGACTCGGCTAGATGTTCCGGGGTATAAACTCTACCAGTTCTCGTCATACCCTGTGCGGCAACAGTTTCTTCGAACCTAACCTTGCCTTTCCTTCTTGCCTCGGCTGTATAGTCCCAGGGTACAGCCTTTGTATGGAATGGTGTCATGGTTGACATCGCCACTGGGATCAGTGTGGCTATCCTTACTCCAAATGGAGCATGTGCCTTGGGTGGTAAAATTGCAACTTCAAACGGTGCGGGTGCATTTGTCGGAGACATGAATTCGACCTCAATTGTTGCCGGTGTCTTTGCAGATGACGTTGCTTCAAACTCAAGTGGCACAGACATATTTACCTCAGCGTCCCCGGATGGCTGAATCTGGACTATGATTGATTAAGAGTAACTATTGGCTTCTTTGGGTCATCACCTTCTGCGATCAACCCGATTGATCCTTCGGGGTCCCAATCATCCTCTATTTCAATCATGTGAATTCCTCCACCCTTATGGTCTGGTAGAGGGTTATTGCGGACATTTGGAGCGGGTTCCTTCGCCACAATAATCTTGTTATCAATTAAAGTCTGGATCTTGTCTTTCAAGGAACCACATTCATCGATGGTGTGCCCTTTCATGCCGGAGTGCTATGCACAGGATTTGTTTGGGTTAACCCACTGAGAAGGGTTCTCAGGGGTTTCAGCGGGGATGGGGGTGACATAACCAGCAACTTTGAGTCTGTTGTACAACTGGTCAATAGGTTTAGCAGTGGTTGTATATTGTTTTGGAGGTCTGTGATCAAAATTTGGCCGGGGTCTAGGGGAGTTCTGACGTGCAGGAGGTGATTGATAGTGGGATAGTTGAGCATTGTAGGTTTGGTATACATGTGCGGGTTGGGAATATCTGGGCGAAGTAGGCTGATATGTGGGAGGCGGAGGTGATTGATAAGTGGGTGGTGAAGCTTGATAGGAGGGTGGGGGTGCTTGGTAGTTCGGAGTGGGATGATATGTGAGTGGAGGTGTTGGGTAAGTTTGGTATTTAATAGGAGATTTGGTCCTCTGTGCAACCATCACGGCTCCTACGTCCCTTTTCTTGGACACACCACCGGACTACAAGGCCTTATTTCTAGCTTGCAAGGCCTCAAAGTTTGTAACCATACCGCTTTTGATACCCCCTTCAATGCTTTCACCCAGTTTGATAATGTCGGAAAATTTGTGGCTCTTGATCATCATTAGTCGTTCATAGTATTGCGGGTCTTGGGCCCGGACAAAGAATTTGTTCATCTGTTCCTCCTCTAAGGCAGGTCTGACCTTAGCAGCTTCGGTCCTCCAGCGAGTAGCATACTCGCGAAATGTTTCTGTAGACTTTTTCATTAGATTCTGAATATAGAACACATACGGCGCGTTCTCTGTGTTAAACCTGAACCTGTCCATAAAGTCGGATACCATGCCTACCCAGCTTGACCACTTCTTTGGATCTTGGCTGATGTACCAAGACAGCGCATCTCCTTACAAGCTCCTCATGAACAGCTTCGTGCGGATTCTCTCATCTTTCCCTACTCCAACCAGCTTGTCACAATACGTCCTCAAATGGACCCTTGGATCACCTGTACTGTCAAACATCTCGAACTTCGGAGGTTTGTACCCCTCAGGCAGTTCGACATCGGGCTGTATGCAAAGATCTTAATAGTTCATCCCCTCAATTCCTTTGTTTCCTTCAACATCTTGAATCCGGCTAGTCAATTTCTTAAGTTCCTCAGCCAGGTTCCTGATGAGCAAGTCTTTATCATCAGACTCGGGTGTGCTTGAGATGGGTTGGGTGGAGTGTAGCATGGTCTCCACGTAGATGGGGGTGTTATGGTGGGTGTGAAAGTGGTCATTTGTGGAATTTTGGAGTTCTGGGATGAGTAGCGGAGTGTTATTTGAGAGGTGGCAGGTGTTGCATTGGGTCTTTGGTGGAATAGTGTGAGGAGCAGGGTGATTCTGTTGCTTCGGGATGTTTTGAGGTGGTGTAGGGTTCTGAGTATTGGGGTGATATCTGGGGTGCTGAGGGAAAATGACAGGCTTGCCAGATTCCGGACTTGATCGAGCTCTTCCTGGAATTTCAGCAATTTCTGTTCAAGTTGGGATAAATTTTCCTTAGGAACCCGAGTACCATGACCATTAGTGGCCTCTACCCGTTCAGTTGAATTCTCCTTTCTAACATTGTTCAAATCTTCCATCTTGACTTTGTTCTTGTTTTTGACAGGACTAAGAGGAGGAGTGGGTGGAGGACCCGTGGATCTCGTGGAATAGGATGATGTTGCCAGAGTGCACGAACTAACCTTTGGGGAGGTGAATAATAAAAACAAAAACAAAAACAAAAGGTAACTAAGTCAGTGAAGATCGTAAAGAGTATTGCAGTATTTAAACACATAGTGCGTGAATGTAAATCGTGTCCTGATTTGGGGACCTCTTTATGCCTGAGGTAGGCCTAGCGACAAATTGATTTGGAGAACTTAGGATGCTAAATGCCTCATTTTATTGATAAAAATAGACGAATCCCCAAATTGACACTAAATAAACAGGAAATGATAATCACTAATGGCCATTGGCCTTATTACATTTTATAAAGCGAAGAGAAAAACTCCTATCTACTTGGTCCCAGAAGGACCTTCCCCAGATTCGGCATCCTTGGCTCCGTCGAACAGCTTTCCCAACTCGCGAAGTCCCAGCAATAGGTAGGCCCTGGCTAGATGTCCGCCTTCGGTTCCTTCAGCATTTTGGCAGTCTTCGACCCTCTTGAGAAACTTTCTCTCTAACTCCACTATGCCTCGCTTCAAGTATCCCAGTCGCTTGTTGGCACTGACAGACATGTCCTTCCATTCCTCAATTAGCTTTTGGTTAGACTCTTGTATCTCGCGGTGCTCGTTTTCGTACTCCCGGATTCTTTTGCGCAGTTGGTTGTATTTGACCTGTGCCTCGACCCTTTCATCTATAATCCTGTGACCTCGAGCAAACCCTGGCTGGCCCAGACCATCATGATTGTCTTCAAACCAACCTGAGTAGAAAGGAGTGCAATTATCACGATACCTGTCTGGCTCGATGGTATCTCTCACATTATGATCTTGCAGTGCCACATATGCTGAGCTTTGCATTTGTAAGGACTATCATCATTCTAGAAGTCAGCCCGGAAATGACTCATCTTGTCGACCCTAGGTATAACCTGCTTCCTACCCGCTTGTCTCATAACTCGGAGAGGGACGTAATGATATGTTCCCCTCAGACCAATCAGTATCAGAAAAGGTGCATCTCTGGATCGGGCGATGAATTCCTTAGTTGGAAACCACTCGAACATCCATTGAACCTGTTCTTCGGTTAGGTCATCAAATAGTTCTTCCCATCCTTTGGCATCTTCTGGCTGAGCGAACATATCAGGGATGTAATTCATTCGCTTTGGGTGATGGAAAGCTGTGTGATCATCCCAGTCCCTTTGCTGAATCTCTTGTCGGTATACACCCCTTTGGAGATGCTCCATGAGCCAGAGTTGGAGTAATAAATTGCAGCCTTCGAAGTGTTTCGCTCCTTGTTGACACTTCTCCAAGGCTCGATATATGTCAGCAATGATCATGGGCACGATGCTGAATGGCTGCCCACCGATCCCTTCCATTAGGGATTTTGTTACCATAGCCAACCTGGTGTGGATTTTTGCTTTCTTCATCGGAAACACGATCAACCCCAGGAAACAAAACATGAATACGAAGACCCCTCGATGGATGTGCCCCAAGGATGTGATAGCAAACTCGTCAGGGTAGGTACGGTAGGATTTGCTGTGACCGTACCTTTCATACAGATAGTCAAAAGGGATGTAGGATTCTTTCAGACATGTCAATTCTGGATTCTTCTTTAAACCCATCATTTTAAGGAAACCCCTACCTTTACGATTCTCAGGCATCAGCAGACCCGGAGTTTCCCAGACTAGACCGGCCAATCCTCCTATCTCCTCTAGCAGGGGTGTCATTTTAGTGTCCCCAAAGCGGAATACAGCCCTTTCACAATCCCAAAACAGTGTGGCAGCTTCTATGATCTTGTTGTTGGGTTGGATTTCTAGGAGAGAAGGTAGGTTTCTAGATACTTTCTGACGAGAGTCTGATCACTAGAGTGAAGATCTTTCTACCAGCTTAGCAGTCTTGGGTGGATGTTGGTGACTATGCCGAATCTAGGGACTTCGTGCCTCATATTTCTGCAAGACAAATAAGGTTAGACCCTACCCCCACCAAGACTCGACTATTTAATATCAACAATTAGCATGAAGCATTTAGTTCTCCAAATAAATGCACAGAACGTGGTGATGTCCGTTTGGGTTTAGGAAACCCAATGGACTTTGGACAAGGCTATCTTAAAGGATCATTATGTGGACAACATAACTGACCCGGCTAGGTTTGACCATGATGCATGCACAGTTTGAACAGAGTAAGGTTTCTATGGGGTTTTAGGCTGGTACCCTTGAGCGGACAACTCAAGGGGGGAGGCACGGAATCGTCGACTGCACCGCTGATCGACTGGTTTTACCGCAAATATGCCTTTCCGGATTTAGGAGGTAATAATGTAGGAATAGCGCAACCACTCATTTTAAGTGTTGCCATGGTATTTGTTTGGCACGAGTGGAGTATGATGTCGAGCATGATTATGCAATAATTAAAAGCATGTTGACATGTATTTTCACATTAAGAAAGCGATAAATACAACAGTTTCATAATTTAAAGCAATAAAGGAAAGAAACAAGGGAGATATGTCAATTTTGCTTTTAGAGAAGAAATTAAATGCTTAAAGGAATTAAACAAATAACTGCACATAGGGAGAGGTACAAATTCACAAGAACAATCTGAAATGGTAAAAGCCTAAAAATCCCCAACAGAGTCGCCATGTTGTCGCGCCCCCTTTTTCCCTCTTTGCATCGGAAAATCGGGTTTATTACATTTTGGGCACAGGACAACTCATTCCTTTTGGGAACTGGATTTTGCATTTGAAGAGTCGCCACCTAATGATTTAAGGTGCATTAGGACCCCTATAAGGTTCACTTCTAAGTTTGTTTGATAACCAGAGAAAGGGTAAGGGCTTGAAATTATCCTAAGGGGAAGGTGTTAGGCACCCCTCAGGATCCACTAGTGTGGTTCCCGGCCAGACAGTTTTTTGTGAAATTGTGCAATTTAGCAAATAGACAAGTATAGGCTCAAATAGCAGGGGATTTAAGTTTAAACACAAATGAGTTCGAAAGAGCAATTATTAAAACGCGGATTTTGAAAAGAAGTGGCAAATGAAAAGAAAAGGGGTCCTAGGTTTATTTATAATATGGATCACATCAATGCAATACCCGGTAATCACTCCTCAAAAGAGGGTCTGCGCGTGGTATTGGCGCACCGGTCATCATATACATATCTACCCTTCCCACCCCGTCGAGGTATTAAAGCGCGGATTGGTCTCGACCACTATTGCATGCTATTACCCGTCCTATTCCTATCAGTCCCGGAGGAACTTAGGACTACTATTCCTAAAGGGGAGGGATATTAGGCTGACTTTTAGGTTTCAAAAGGTGAAAAAGCTAAGGCGTCATACAAAAACACATAGGACTGCACATAAAGGGGAAACATGTAAACAACTAAAAGGCTCATGTATACCTCCTCAAGCAAAGCACATAAATAGCATGACTTAAACACAGTCAGGGTCTGAATCTAAAGTACTAAGGCAAAGGGAGTTTTAATTGTTGAGGCAGACCAGTTTATTACATAACTCAGATAAGAAGTCCAAATCAGGCCTGTTTGCTGGTTGTAGCAGTTACTAATTAACATAGACGGGTTCAGTTTTATTTGTTGTCACCTAAGGCTTGCCTAAGTGTTTGGGTGAGATCCTATAAACATGATATCTATTACTGATTCAAAATGTGGCAAAGCAGTAACAATTCTAAAATAAACGATTTGAGATCCTATAGACGTGCTTTCTAAACCGTATTAATAAGAAGGGAGAGAATTCTTTTAAAAATTAGTTCAGAACAGTATGAGTTGAACTGATTTTAGACTAGACTGGTTTCAGATCCTATAGACATTGATATCTATGATTGCTAAATTTAATTCCTATAGACATGATATCTAGTTGAACGTGAAACGAAGCAGGCAGGATTTTCTTGAAATTCCTATAGGCATGATTTCTATGAAAAGGTACTTATTTTAATCTATTGGACATGATGCCGGATTATAACCAATTGGATCCTAAGAACAGAGTGTCTAAGTGTGGTAATAAACATGCAGAATTTAAGACAAATCCTATAGGCATGTTATTTAAATGCATAATTTAAAACAGGTCCTATAGACAGGTTCTCTAAATGCAGAGTTAAACATGCAGACTAAAAAAAGGTCCTATAGGCATATTATCTAAATGCTGAATTAATCATACAGAAAACAGGTCCTATAGGCATGTTCTCTACCCTTCTAATAGTTAAGCATGCATAATTACCGAACCCTTTCCACTAACCAACCCCAATGTTTATTACAACTTATTACAGACCAAATAATGAATTACATCAGAAAAGTGTAAAAGAAGGGGTTACAACCAGAGGAAGCCTCATTCTTGACTTCCTCTATGAGTTATGGAAAAAACCACCTCAAATTCCATTTGTTTCAAAGCCTTTCTCAGACTTGAGTGTGTCAAAGTTCCCTAAGGGTCTCAAGGGACCCCGGGCAGTGCTTACACCAAGTTTGCATAACCAGATAGAGATGAATGCAGTGTAGAAGGGCCAGCCCTTATGTGTCCAAGTTCAGAGGGAGCTCATGGGTCCCAAGGCAAGGCTCACACAAGAGGGGAAGAACCTAAGTCTAAGAGTATAATTGAAGTGCAGAAACAGAGATTTAAAACTGAGTGGAGAATAGAGAGGGGTAAGGGTGATTGGAAAATAGTAGTAGTAAAGCTAACACTACACAGAATCAACATTTTCATACAAAGGGGTCAGTGGTTTGGGAATTCATTGCAGGGAGCATATGACCTTAGGAAGGGGTCAAGTTAGGGCATGCACAGCAATAGATGGTGCTGGTATGCCCATAAACCAGCCAGAGAACACAACACATAGAGGGGATATGAAGCATATGACCCCAGGGAGGGTCAGGTTTGGGTCATGCACAGCAATGTCTAATGCTGACATGCCCTCAAACCAACCAGAGAATACAAACACATATGGGATGTGGGGGATTGGGATTCATAAGGCATAATCACATAATCAAATGACTGACAGAGTATTTATATATAAAGGAACACATTGATTTACATCATGCTTTAGGAATGAAACTTGATCAAACACAAGCAGGAAACATGCAAGAGTGAAGGCATTAGTAAAGAAAATATGTTGTTTTTTATGCTTGAAGATTGACTAGAACATACCAGTAAAGAAGCAAATGCAGAAAGAAAAGTAAGCAAATTTCCACAGCCTAGCCTTGGCTTTCAGCCGGCTAGACAAAGCAGCAACACAAGTAGTTACAGAGAAAAGAGAGAGAGTTTTGAATGAAGTGTGTCTTCTAAACTCAAGTAGTTAGTTCGTGTTTGAAAGAAGAGGAGTGCAAGGTATTTATAGCCTTTTGAAAACGAGTGAAGGAGAGGTAATAAGTAAAGTTTTAATACAAATATGGAAACAATCAACAGCCAGAATAAATTTATACAAGTGATTCCCTTTAATTAAGTAATCACTGTTTAACGGGTAGTAACTGATTCAAATAAGGAAAGAGATCAGTTTAGAGACAGACTGATTGTTGCCATAAAAGTAGTAGTACAAGCATTAAGTAAGTAATCAAGTCTAAGTACAGAAATATGCTTATTTTGGAAAAGATTCAGTAAGGCAAAACGTCACAGTAAAGGGAAAAGAATCAATCAATTCCAAACAGGCGAGTGAAATTAGGGTTCATAAAGGAAAAGCTTTGAAATCAGTCACACGATTAGGGTCAGTCAAAGAAGAAACGTGCTTCTGCACTTTAGTATATAAACAGAGTGAACAGAAGACATCAGCCATGCGAGGCCAAGCACATTGGCAAAAGAGATAATCACAAGCATGCGGTAGTGGCAGAAATAAGCCAGGGTTTAGTAGTAAAGAAAATATTCGAAGCATAGTAATCAAGTAGGTCAAGTCACATTGAATCAACAGTGCAGAAAATAGAGTATCAGAAACATGCAAAGGTCTCACAGTAGTAGGTGAGGAAGCCTTTTGAAAAGTTAGGGTTTCAGCCATAGTCGAGTTGAAAGATAGTAAAATCTGATAAGTCACATAAAGAAAAGAAAGTCTAAAACAAAAGCTTTTAGTCGAGTCAAATACTCAAACAAACGATTCCAGACCCAAACACCTAGGGCTTTTCAACAACAATCGAGTTTTTTTTTTAAAAATGGTAACACAAATAAATCAAACAAGAACGAGGAACTTAGTTAAAAAAGTATAAATTTGAACAAACAGCTTCAGGATTCGAATGAGACCCAAAAGAAATTAGGGTTTTCAACATGCTGACTCAAGTAGAAGGAATGCATAACAAACAGTTCATAGTAAAGTCATAAAACAACATCGAGAATCAGAGAAGAGATTTTTGAAATAACTTAAAGGAAAACCCTAATCAGAACAATGAAGAGTCGCTTTGAAAGCAACGTTGAAGAACTTTCGAGAAAAAATGCTTAAAAGTTTATTGTAAGCACAGATCTAAGGTAGATCTGAAAGCAATCGAAAGATCTTAGAGATTAGGGTTTCAAAAAACCCAAAAGAAACGAGATAGATCTTGAAAGTTAACGATCTAACCAGAAAAGGTCAAGGACCCGCCTCGAAAGGCCATAAATGGCCGGAAAAGGTCGTGGCTGGCCGGAGAAAGGCCATGAACACCAGTCGAGCAAGGACTGGACCAAATTCCTTCGAAGTCTGGTCATGGAACCACAGAACCAAACACTTAGAAGCCATGGAAAGTTGGTACAGGTCTCAAATGACCACGGAAGGCCATGGATTAGGATGTAGTTTAATGGCGACGGCTAGGGATTGTAAGAGTTTCAGAGAGAGTTGAGAGAGAAGAGGGATTCAGAGGCGGCAGTTGATGAGGAATGAGGTAGGGTAAAGGGGTCGTTTTGGTTAAAAAAGGAAAGGGGTTATGGGAGTCGTTGATCTAAACAATCAACGGCTGGGATTAAAGGGATTAGCTGGTGAGTCTGGGTTTGGATCGGTTCAATTTGAAATTGGGTCGGTGTAATTGGGTTAAAAATGGAATTGGGCTGGGGAGATTGGGGGGTTGATTTGGGTTATAATTGAAACCCAATTTGTGCTACAATTTAAATAGCCACTTTTTCCCTTTTTATTTACAAAAAATAGTAAATAAGTTTCTGAAAACAAATTGAGAGCACTAAAATGATTTAAAATTTATAATTAACTATTTAAAAATGCTGGACTTAATTTTTTGCAAATGTAAACGTAATTAAATCCGAAAAGAGGCTAATATTGTAATTATGCAATTTAGCTTTTAAAAATACTAAATAAATTTGTAAAAAATATGCGAAAATTCCCTTGGCTATATTTTAGCATAGATATAAAAGTTCAACAAGTGAATCACCAAAAGATGATATTTTAAAAAAAATAATTATTGGGTTTTTATGGATAAAATAGGGGAATAAATTGATTCAAAAACCTTTAAAAATTAAGGAAAAGTAATGAAACACTTGGACATACTTATATATGCATACATATGTAATTTTGAAGGTATTTTGCATATTAAAATATATATAGGAAAAAATTGGGTATCAACAGCACCGCCAGTATCTAGTGTGCCTCTTGCATGGGGTGCTTTTAGCGGTCAGTCCATCAGACCTGGCCCGAGCCAGCCATATTAGCCACACCCTCCCGAAGCTTGTTTTGAGTGTGGCGACACTCGCCATATGGTGAGGGATTGCCCCAGGCTTAGGAGGGGTGCACCTCCACAGACTTCTCAGGCACCGCGTGCTCCACCGCATCCTCAGGCTATGGTTACAACACCAGTTACTACTCCACCAGCTCAACCAGTACGAGGTGGAGGTCGGGGAGGTAGAGCTTGCTGTAGAGGGGGAGGCCAGGCCATACTATGCCCCTGCTTTATCGTACAGAGACAGTTCCTTCAGACTCTGTCATTACAGGTATTGTTCCAGTTTGTCATAGAGATGCATCGGTTTTATTTGATCCAGGCTCCATGTATTCCTATGTAGCATCTTATTTTGCCATGTATTTGGGCGTAGCCCGTGATTCTATGAGTTCTCCTATTCATGTATCTACACTCGTGGGAGATTCTATTATTGTTGACCGTGTGTATCAGTCGTGTTTGATGGTTATTAGTGGTTTTGAGACCAGAGCCGATTTATTATTGCTCAATATGGTATATTTTGATATTATCTTAGGCATGGACTGGTTGTCGCCCCATTATGCTATCTTTGATTGTCACGCCAAGATCTTGATGCTGGCTATGCCAGTCTTACCGCGGCTAGAGTGGAGGGGTACCTTATATTACACTCCCAGTAGAGTTATTTCATTTCTGAAAGCTCAACGAATGGTTGAGAAGGGGTGTTACACATATCTACCTTATGTGAGAGATGTCAGTATTGATACCCCTACAGTTGAGTCAGTCCTTGTAGTGAGGGATTTCCCTGATGTATTTCCAGCTGATCTTCCGAGCATGCCGCTCGACAGATATATTGACTTCGGTATTGATTTATTGCCGGGCACTCAGCCCATCTCTATTCTTCCATATCGTATGGCTCCTCCTGAGTTGAAGGAGTTGAAGGAATAGCTACAGGAATTTCTTGATAAGGGCTTCGGTCAGCCCAGTGTGTAACCTTGGGGTGCTCCTGTCTTGTTTGTAAAAAAAAAGGATGGTTCTACGCGTATGCCCATTGATTATTGCTATTTGAACAAAGTTACAGTGAAGAACAGGTATCCCTTGCCTCGTATTGATGACTTATTTGATCAGTTATAGGGTGCTAGAGTGTTTTCCAAGATTGACTTGCGTTCAGGTTATCATCAGTTGAAGATCCGGGAGCTAGATATCTCGAAGACTACTTTCAGGACTCGGTATGGTCATTACGAGTTCCTTGTGATGTCATTTAGGCTGACCAACGCCCTAATAGCATTTATGCATTTGATGCACAGTGTATTTTGGCCCTATCTTGACTCTTTTGTCATTGTGTTTATTGACGACATTATAGTGTACTCCCGTAGTTGGGTGGATCATAATTAGCACCTGAGGACTGTGCTTCAAACCTTGAGAGAAAAGAAGTTATATGCAAAATTCTCAAAGTGTGAGTTCTGGTAAGATTCAGTGGCATTTTTGGGTCACGTAGTGTCAAGTATAGGGATCAAGGTGGATCCGAAGAAGGTGGAAGCAATGCAGAGTTGGCCCAAGCCGTCCTCAGCTATGGAAATTCAGAGTTTTCTTGGTTTGGCAGGGTATTATCGTCGATTTGTTGAGGGATTCTCATCTATTGCAGCACCTATGACCAGGCTGACCAAGAAGGGTGCTCCGTTCATGTGGACAAATGAGTGTGAGGTGAGCTTTCAAAAGCTTAAGACAGCTTTGAATACAGCCCCAGTATTGGTATTGCCTACAGGTTCGGGGTCTTATACTGTTTATTGTGATGCGTCACGGATTGGTCTTGGCGCGGTGTTGATGTAAGACCGTAAGGTGATTGCCTACGCGTCCAGAAAGCTGAAGGTGCATGAAAAGAACTATTTTGTCCACGACCTTGAGTTAGCAGTTATTGTTCATGCCTTGAAGATTTGGAGGCACTATTTGTACGGTTTCCTTTGTGAGATCTACACTGATCACCAGAGTTTGCAGCATCTGTTCAAGTAGAAGGATCTCAACTTGCGTCAACGAAGGTGGTTATAGTTGCTTAAGGATTATGATATCACTATTCTGTACCATCCGGGGAAGGCCAAAGTTGTGGCTGATACCTTGAGTCGCAGGGCAGAGAGTATGGGGAGCTTAGCATATTTGCCAGCAGCAGAGAGGCCATTGGCATTGGATGTTCAAGCCTTGGCCAACCGGTTTGTCAGATTGGATATTTCTGAGCCGAGTCGAGTTTTGGCTTGTATGGTCTCCCAGTCTTCTCTTTATGATCGTATCAGGGAGCGTCAGTATTATGACCCCCATCTGCTCATCCTTAAGGACACGGTTCGGCATGGTGATTCTAAGGAGGTCACTATTGGAGATGATGGTGCATTGAGGATGCAGGGCAGGCTATGTGTGCCCTATGTAGACGGATTGCTTTTGTTGATTCTCCAGGAGGCTCACAGTTTGTGGTATTCCATTCATCCGGGTGCCACGAAGATGTATCAGGACTTGAGGCAGCATTATTAGTGGGTAGAATGAAGAAGGACATAGTGGAATATGTAGCTCGGTGTCAAAATTGCCAGCAGGTGAAGTATGAGCATCAGCGGTCAGGTGGATTGCTTCAGAAGTTAGAGATTCCGGAGTGGAAATAGGAGCGAATCACAATGGATTTTGTTGTTGGACTTCCACAGACTCAATGGAAGTTTGATGCAGTTTGGGTGATTTTGGACAGGCTGACCAAGTCAGCTTATTTCATTCATGTGATTACTGCCTATTCTTCCGAGCAGCTGGCTCGAGTTTATATCCGTGAGATTGTCAGGCTTCATGGCATGCCAGTATCTATCATCTCTGGCTGGGGTATGCAGTTTACATCATGGTTCTGGAGGGCCGTACAACGTGAGTTGGGTACTCGGGTTGAGTTGAACACATTTCATCCTCAGACGGACGGACACTCCGAGCGCACTATTCAGATTCTAGACGATATGCTCCATGCATATGTGGTGGAGTTTGGAGGTTCTTGAGATCAGTTCTTACCACTTGCGGAGTTTTCCTACAACAACAGTTATCAGTCCAGCATTCAAATGGCACCGTGTGAGGCTCTACATGGTAGGCCGTATCGGTCCCCAGTGGGTTGGTTCGAGCCGGGTGAGGCTAGGTTATTGGGTATAGACTCGGTCCAAGGTGTCTTGGAGAAGGTTAAGGTGATTCAGGATAGACTTCGCACAGCCCAGTCTAGACAGAAGAGTTAAGCCGACCAGAAGGTTCGTGATGTTGCATTCACGGTTGGAGAGCGGGTCTTGCTCTGGGTTTCACCTATGAAGGGCGTTATGAGGTACGAAAAGAAGGTAAAGCTGAGCCCAAGGTTTGTTGGTCCATTCGAGGTGTTGTGGCAAGTTGGGGAGGTCGCTCATGAGCTTGCCTTGCCTCCCAATCTAGCAGGAGTTGATTCGGTATTCCATGTTTCTATGCTCCAGAAGTATCACAGTGACCCGTCTCATTTGTTGGATTTCAGCTCAGTCCAGTTGGACAAGGATCTATCTTATGTTGAGGAGCCGGTGGCTATATTGGACAGACAGGTCGAAAGCTGAGGTCAAAGAACATTGCTTCAGTGAAGGTTCGGTGGAGGGGTCAGCCGGTCGAGGAGGCGACTTGGGAGACAGAGTAGGATATGCGCAGCCGCTATCCTCATCTTTTCACCACTTCAGGTATGTCTCTATGCTCGTTCGAAAACGAACGATTATTTTAAGAGGGGGAGGATGTAACGCCCCGGCTGGTTGTTTTGAGAGTAATAGCCCCGATCCCCTATTAACTTCTTCCCCCGTATCTTTTTCTACTTATGTGACTTGCCGGGAGGTTTTGTTTTTGGTTACGGAGTGTTTTGGGACACTTAGTCCCTAAACAGAAGTTTAAGTATTAGGATTTTGGACCATAGTCAAAACTGTGTGAAGACGACTCCGGAATGGAGTTTCGTCGGTTTCGTTATCTCCGTTGGGTGGTTCTAGATTTAGGGGCGTGACCAGACTGTGAATTGGAGGTCTGTAGCTGATTTAGGCTTGAAATGGCAAAAGTCGAATTTTTGGAGATTTTGACCGGAAGTGGACTTTTTGACATCAGGGCTGGATTTCGATTCCGGAAGTTGGAGTAGGTTCGTAATGATAAATATGACTTGTGTGCAAAATTTGAGTTCAATCGGACGTGGTTTGATATGTTTCGTCATCGATTGTAGAAATTTGAAGTTTCAAGTTCATTAAGTTTGGATTGGAGGGTGATTCGTGCTTTTAGCGTCGTTTGATGTGATTTGAGGGCTCGACTAAGTTCGTATGGTGTTTTAGGACTTGTTGGTATGTTTGGATAAGGTCCCAGGGGCCTCGGGTGTGTTTCGAATGCTCAACGGATCTTTTTTAGACTTGGGAAACTTGAAGAAATTGTTGGTGTTCAAGTGCTGGTTTTCTCTTATGCTATCACGTGAAAGGAGACACGGTCGCGTAAGCTTGTTTGGGGGAAGTGGCATTTAACCCTATGCGTTCGCAAGATAGGTTACACGATCGGGTAAGTTTGGTCAAGCTGTGTATCGCGAACACGTGGGCTAGGCCGCGTTCGCGAAGAGGAAGTTAAACGACATTGGAGTTCAAGTTTGTTCTTTGCGGTCGCGTGGGGATGAATGCGATCGCGTAGGTCTCAGCAGCCAATGGTTTGCGGTCGTGTGTGAGATGACTCATTCGCGTAGCATGTTTTTAAACGGTTGGAATTTTTTTCAACGCGATCGCGTAGTGTGAGCACTTGGGCAGAATATAAACTTTACAAAACGAGGGTTAGCCATTTTTATCAAAACTTGAGTTAGAGAGCTCAGATTTGGACAATATTTTGAGGGATTTTAAGAGACATCGATTGGGTAATGATCCTACACTTGATTTTGGTTATATCCCACTAATCTATTATTAATTCCGTCTTTTAATTTCGAGTTTGTGCTGAAAATTTGGGGAAAATGGGACGAAGTTCTTCAACTAAGATTATGGTTTTGATTGAGATTTTGATATCGTATTTGGATAACTTTGGTACGAGTGAACTCGTGAGTGAAGAGGTGTTCATATTTTGTGACTTTTACCCGATTCTGAGACGTGGGCCCAGGGAGGCTTTTTAGGGCGATTTTTGAATTTCTTATTAAAGTCTTGATTTCATTAATTAGAGTAGTCTATTATAGTTGTATTTATGATATGTAGTTGCTTTTGGCTAGATTTGGGCCATTCGGAGTCGAATATTCATGGAAAAGGCATTGTTATCGATTGATTGAGCTCGGTTTGAGGTAAGTGGCTTGTCTAACCTTGTGTGGGGGAACTTCTCTTAGGATTCGGTACTTTTGTGATATGTGAGCGTCGTGTACGTGAGGTGACGAGTACGTACACGGGCTATTTGTTGAAAATCTGATTTTTACTGAGTAATAACCTGTTTCTTCTTATTTGAGTTATACTAGCATGTGTAATTATCGTGTTTAGCCTAGAATGGCATGTCTACGTATCTTGAATGCTTATCTGAACTCTGTGCAGCATGCTTAGTGGGTTTCCTGTGTTTCCTTGACTTGTACTTAGTCTAAATTGTAGGATTTCTTGTTGTAACTGTTAATTCCATTGTTTGAGCTGCGTATTTACTTTGGGACTACGGGATGGTACTCCGGGAGATCCCCCTACATCTTTACTTTGGGACTACGGGACAGTATCTCGGGAGATCCCCCTGCATCTTTACTATGGGACTAAGTACGGTATCCCGGGAGATCCCCCTGTACATTTACTTTGGGACTACGGAACGGTATCCCGGGAGATCCCCCAACATCTTTACTTTGGGACTACGGGACGGTATCCCGGGAGATCTCCCTGTACATTCACTTTGGGACTACAGAACGGTATTCCGGGAGATCCCCCTGCATATTTACTTTGGGACTACGGGACGGTATCCCGGGAGATCCCCCTGCACATTTACTTTTGGGACTACGAGACGGTAGCTCGGAAGATCCCTTGTTGTTCTTCTTGTGTGATTTAATTCTTGTTAAATTTTAGTCTTTTATTATACTGTGATATTTTTCTGCTATCTTATTTAATATATATATATATATATATATATATATATATATATACCAGTAGGGCCCTGACCTGACCTCGTCACTGCTCGACCGAGGTTAGGCTTGCAACTTATTGGGTACCGTTGTGGTGTACTCATGCTACTCTTCTGCACATGTTTTCGTGTACAGATCCAGGTACTTCTTACCAGCCACGTCATCAATGAGCAATGACAGTTGGACACTTCATGGTATATCTTCCGCGTCCGCAGACCTCGAAGTCCCCCTCTATCCTCCCCTATGTCCATTATCTCCTGTACTTCGTTTGTTAGTTTCTGATGTACCTAGAACTAGTTTTCCTACTATAGTTTGTCACTCGTGATGTTCCGAGTTTTGGGAAAACTGTGCAGTATTGAAGAGTTGGTTACTTTACATGTCGAGCGGCACGAATATCAGTCATGTTATTAATGTTGCAGTTAGTTGTGAGTTTTTACTTCTGTTCCTGTTATTTCCGTAATTGTTTAGGCTTACCTAGTCGAAGAGACTAGGAGCCGTCATGACGTCTTACGGAGGGTAAATTGGGTTGTGACAGATGCTTCGGTATTATTTGATCCAGGGTCTACCTATTCATTTGTGTCATCTCTATTTGCTCATTTCCTGGATATTCCTCGTAAGTCCTTAGGTACTCATGTTTATGTGTCCACTCCTGTGGGCGATTCTGTTGTTGTGGATCGGATCTATTGGTCATGTGTGGTCACATTCTGTGGATACGACACTAGAGCAGATCTTTTGTTGCTTGACATGACCGACTTTGAGGTCATCCTAGGCATGGACTGGCTATCCCCATATCACGCCATCCTTGATTGCCATGCCAGGACTGTTACCTTAGCGATGCCAAAGTTGCCTAGATTAGAATAGAAGGGTTCGTCTGTCAGTGCATCTAGTCGGGTTATCTCTTTCCTGAAGGCTCGACACATGGTCGAGATGGGTTATTTGTCTTATTTAGCTTATGTGCAGGTTACTACCATAGAGTCTCCGATGATTGATTCAGTACCAGTAGTCTTGGAGTTCTTCGACGTGTTCCCTTTCGATCTTTCAAGCATGCCACCAGATCGTGATATCGAAATAGCTCCAGGTACGCAGCCTATATATATATATCCCATCATACCGTATGGCTCCGAAACAGTTGAAGGAGTTGAAGGAACAGATTGAGGAGTTGCTAGTAAAGGGGTTTATCAGATCAAGTGTATCACCTTGGGGTGCACCAGTGTTACTTGTGAAGAGAAATNNTTATTTATTACTGTGTATATTTCTTGCTATCTTATTTATATATATATATATATATATATATATATATATATACCAGTAGGGCCCTGACCTGACCTCGTCACTACTCGACCGAGGTTAAGCTTGGCACTTACTAGGTACCATTGTGGTGTACTCATGCTACTCTTCTGCACATGTTTTCGTGTGCAGATCCAGGTACCTCCTTCAGCCTCTCTTTTAGTTGCATAGTTGCTACTGTTCCGGAGACTTCAAGGTACATCTGCCCGCATCCGCAAACCTCGGAGTCCCCCTCTATCCCCCTATGTTGATTCTTCCCTTACTTCTTTAGACACTGATGTATACAACAGTTAGAAATACTTAGAAGCTTGTGACTTACGGTGTTCTGGGTCTTTGCAAAATTTTTGTGTATAGCTCGAGAGTGGTTATTGTATATGCCGAGCGGTACTTATATCAGTTATTTAATTATCTGTTGCAGTTAGTTGTTAGATTTATGCCTTCATTTTTATTATTCCGCAAGTGTTAGGCTTACTTAGTCGTAGAGACTAGGTTCCATCAGGACATCTCACGGAGGGAGGATTTGGGTCGTGAAATTGTATCTACTTACAAGAAACTAGAGAAAGAGATTGAAGAGATAAGGTCTGCACCCATATCTTTGCGACTGGCAGACCAAACGGCTTTAATACCCGAGGGGATAGTGGAAGATGTGTTAGTTCGGGTGGATAAGTTCGTATTTCTTGTGGATTTAATAGTGGTAAAGATGAAGAAAAACAAGGAGGTCCCTTTCATCCTAGGAAGACCGTTCTTAGCGTCGGGTAGAGCTATATTAGATATACAATAAAGAAAACTCATGCTTAGCGTGCGTGAGGAGATTGTGAATTTTCAAATGATGTAGCAAAGGGGGCACAAAAGGGCAAACCAGCTGCAAGTGTTGAGTGGAAAGTAATGGGGTCGAAAGAGAAGGCAGCGATGAACGAGAAAGATAATTGTGGGGTGTACCCCAAAAAAGCGAGAAGAAGTTGTTTGCATGGATGTGTGCATTAGTTCGGGCGCGAGGAATGGAGCCCGACTTTGACTCAGACCCCGAATAGATATTCAGGGAAGTTTCCTTTACCTTATGCTTTTTAATTGCATGTCATGGGGACATGCCACAACCTAAAGTGTGGGGTGGGGGATATTTGTATGTATGTTTGTATATGTGTTCTTTTTATTAGTTGTAGTAGTTAGAGATAGAAAAAATTGAAAAAAAAAATAAAAAATTTAAAAATTTTGATTTTTCCCGACAATGGATATCATCGACAGGTTTCTTGAGGGATTTAAGTCGAAGGAAAAAGACAAAAAGATTTTCTTTTGTAGGTAGTATAATAAGTTTCCCTTGATTTTTCTTTGTGTCGCGGTTCTTTTCCAAGGGTTTTGTTTGAGCCGGGTGTAGATAGTTTTTATTTTTTTAGGAGTATGATTAGAATTGAAGGCAATATCTCTTGACTTTATTATACCTTGAGAATAGTAAGTGCTTTAGTTGTGACGCTTAGGCTCAGTTTTTTACTCTTGTATAAGTGCCTTAAATTGTATGATCTTAACTTCGTTTAACTGCTTTGACTAGAGTGCCTTGATGAGTCCGATCCTGAGTGAGTTAAGTGCCATGTGTGTGTGAGGTTTTGTGTTATTCGGCGCATTGCATTTGATGTCTAGAACTTGCCCCGTGTGTTTGTAAAGCGAAATAGTAGTTTTATTCAGTCTTGGAAGTGATATAACTATTTCTTTGTTGAGCCAGTATATGCTTTTACCCTCCTAATTGTTATGTATCTTAGTTAACTCCTTTGAGCCTGTAATCCTATTTCTTTGGCAACCACATTACAAGCCTTACCCATTAGTTTGAATTGACCATCTATTTGAACCTTTTACCTCTCGTGAGCACTTGAATTTGTTATGAACTTTGTAAAAGTTAAAGTATGGGGTGTTGGTTTGGCTTTTGAGTGAAACTATTAAAATAAGGAGAAAGGTGCACAATTTTGAAAAAGTAAGAGCCACTTGAATTAAAAAAGAAAAATAAGTAGTTGTATGGTTGTGAAAAATATTCCTTGATAGTGGTAACTCTTGATGTAATTGTGCGAAAAGAAGTAGGGAGTTGACGTATATTGATGTGAAGATGGAGTTATGGTTTAACAGAAGTGTGGGGTTTTGAACGGTTAATATATGTATTAAAGTGCTTAGGGAGGTGTAGTCACTCTTATATCTAAATGAATCCTACCCGTGCCGCAGTCTACATTACAACCAAATAAAGTCCTACTTGATCCTTACTGAATGAGCTCAATTAGTAGAGTAGTACACTACGGGCAAGCATATGGTACGTCTTTTGTTGCATATGAATGTTGTTTCTAAGAGTGAGTGAATTCTTTCTATCTTGAATTATTCTTAAACTATATTGTGTGTGGAACTACTCTCTATTGTTGTGTGAGGGCACTTGATTCACGAAGGAAAGGTAATGTCGTTGACCTCTATGTTTGCCACGACCCAAACCGATGGGCCGCGACGGGCATCCGGTACCTTACTCAATCGAATACCAACATAACGTATCTTTTTGTATCAGGCTATCGTAAGTATGTGAGACAGGAAGGCTGCCGTAGGATAACTAGAATAAAAAAAGTAATACCAACTTTTACATAGGACATATGGGCCTATAAGACCAAAATGATTACTCGTATACTAAACATACGCCAACAAGGCCATACAATCTTTTACGTACATGACATATGTCTACAAGCCTCTAAGAGTACATAACCGTCATAAGGTCGGGACAGGGCCCGAACATACCAATCAATACGTGTCCAATGCATACTGACCAAATAGGAAACTTCGGAGCAAATGGAGCACACCAATACCTTCCACTGAGTTGATAGCTTACTTGGAGGACTCTCAACCTGTCTATCGGGACCTGCGGGCATGAAACGCAGCGTCCCCAGGCAAAAGGGACGTCAATACAAATAATGTACCGAGTATGTATGGAATGAAAATCAGTAAATAATAGACATGAGAGAAACATGGAGTAAAAGATTCAACATGTAAGTCTGAATAGCTCTGTGAATCCTTTAATATTTAAAATGTCATGCATATGCATATAAATGTCATATCATGCATGGTTATATGCGTTCATAACATCATCAAGCCTCTGAGGGCATCCCATCATATCATCTCGGCCACTGTGGGCAAATCATCAACGTATACCAGCTGATTAGGTGGTGGTGCGTATATAATGCCGTAACCTTTTCCCATATCCCATATACATATATTATACGTATATACGTGTATATAACGACATCTGGTCATGGGTCAATGTAAATGAATGCAATGCATGAGAAGTACGTCAATAAAATCTTTCGGAGTGTCATAAGACCATTATGCCTTTGATTATTATCACGAAATAAACTTTATCAACTTACGTATTTTCTGAGACCCATACACAGATGATAGAATAATATGACACATGGGGAATCAAGAACATAAGCATCTCTAACATTTCTATGAATAGAGTCATGTATGGAAATTGTAAATTTGCTCGTTTCGTTTGTGTCGTATGGATCATGCCAAAAGAAATAAGGGATAGCCTTAACATACCTGAGCCGGTTCTCCGGACAATCCCTCTAACACACGAAAATCGCGACAAAGCACGTGATGGCAAGACCGGAGTAGGAAAAATCCGTATGATATTCTTGAGAAAGATTGCACCGTACTCCCTTAAAATTGCAAGATCTCACGTTGCTTTGAATTGTTGAAGATCCTATCTTGCATATGACTTACGTTTGAGACTTATGTTTGTAATATTCAAACATTTACGTTTTTTCATATAAGAATGGATTTGTGACTTATGTCTCTTAAGAATGGATACGACTCATGTTATATGTCTCTTTTTTTTATTAAATGGAATTGACACACATCCTTAAACTTGCCACATAACATAGTGACTTATGAGTCACCATTCTTGGATGGGTTTGCTGCCACATGGGAGATGTAATTGTTATCCCAATTATTTGAATTAATTATCCACCACACTTGATTAACTTGTTAATCTCCCATTAATCTGTTTTAATTATTCTTGGTGTGATGAGTAAGGAGAGTTGTTTAAAAAGGTCGTGTCTATATGAAATGTAGTTTGATTGCTCGAGGATGAGCAACGATTTAATTGTGGGGTATTGATAGTAGGCTATAATATCGTATTTTAGTCGCTTATTGCACTCTAATTCACTGCACTTTACATGTGTTAAGCTTTAATTGGTAGTATTTTGCACTTATTGTGTACTTTATGCCTTGCAGGAATGATTCCGAGTTATGTGGATATTGTGGAGATAAATCAAATAATTGGAGCTTTGAAGTCTGAGTAAAAGCCCAAGGGTCTAAGTCGGGATCGTGTTCTGGGGGTCGAGGATCACTTTTGGACGTCAAAAATCAAGGAAGAAGAAACACTCTGAGGAAATTCACTAATGCGACACACCATGTGTAGCACAGTGTGACGCATCAGTGCAAACGTGCGTAAGAAATTTGAGAAGTTCAGAGACTTGTAATTTTTGGGTCTTACAGAAAAAATACACTAATGCTAGGCATAGTGCGTGGCGTAGTGCATAGCATCAGTATAAAATTTCGTCAGACAAAGCTAAGTTTAGAGAGTTTTCAACCGAGAAAATTGCACTAATGCTACGCACCCTGCGTAGCATAGTGCAACGCATGAAAAGTAATAAGTTTGCAAGTTTTCCTATTTCATCTAGGAAAGGGAGGTTTCGCTGGGCCCGACCCTACTTGGTATAAATACATGGAAAACGTTATTTTCTCGACTTTTGACATACTTTTGATGCATATTTGACCTAAAGAGGCTAAGGAGAAGTTGGAAGAATACAAGCACAAAAATTTCATCATTCCTTCCTTACTCAAGACCCGAGTTTGGATTGAATTTATGTTGTCCTATACTTTGATTTTATTTGTGATGAATTACTCCATATCTTTGGAGTAGTTCTCTTTAGGGTTTGATGGATGTGGTGTATTGATGGTTGTTTGTAGATTATAACTCTAGTTTTATGTATTCAAGCATTTTTGGATGATTTAATTGTTGCATCTATATTCACTTGTTCATGTAATCAAGAGAGGCATAACTTGTGATATCTTTGCATTATGTTGTTGGTTGAGCTCATTAATTCTTCTTAGTAATCGAAAGAGATTAGTTGAATCATTGATTAAACCTAGTTAGGAGAATAATCTAGAGAGGTTCTCCTAAAGACCAATCCATTATGCATTCTTGCATATCTTCACAGTGCTTAATTTGGTTCATCTTGTGAGGTTGAGACTTAATCGAGAGCGGGGTTTCTACTAAACGTTTGAACCAATAATTGAGTGAATTCGAGAGACTCACTTGAACATTAGAAGTCAACCATCTAGAGTTAGATCCCAAACAATTATTGCACCTATCCTATCAAAACCGTATTTTCTCCCACTGATAACCTTCTTGGCTTACTCCTTATTTCGATTGTCATTAGTCAATAGCATTAGATTATTAGTTAATTATAATTAATAATCATAAAAGTCTCAACTGTTGATCCTCTTGGATAGCAATCAAGCTACAAACTACAAGAACACTGTTCAAATCCAATCCCTGTGGATACGATATTATACTATACTATCTTTGATTAGCGAGCATAACTCAAGTGTGTGTTTTTCGCTCGTAAATTTGTGTGCCAAGTCTCACATTTGCGAAGCCAGCTTGCCAGGCCAGAATCCGCATCTGCGACAGTGTAGAAGCGCTACACGAGCCGCAGAAGCGACAAGTTGCACATTTGCGATCCTTGCACCGCAAAAGCGAGCATTACACCTGCTTCCAAGCTTAGCAAAAGCGACACAATTCGTGCAGAAGTGGAGCCGCACCTGCTCTCGAAAATGTCGCAGGTGTGAAGCACCAGAACTAGAACTGCCTTCTTGACCAAAAAATGATCCGAAACTCGTCTAAACTCACCCAAGCCTCTCGGGACCTTGTCCGAATATACGAATAATTCCATAACATAACACAGACCTAGTCGAGGTCTCAAATCACACCAAACAACGTCGAAACTATAAATCGCACCGCGATTCGAACTTGACAAATTTATGAAGTTTTCAATTCTATAACTCGCGCGGAAACATGCCAAATCAATCCGGGAAAATCTCAAATTTTTCATGTAAGTCCCAAATGACATAACGAATCTACTCCAACTCTCGAAATTGAAATCCGATCTCGATATCAACCAAGTCAATTTACGGTCAAACTTCGGAATCATTAAACCTTTAAATTTCTAATTTTCAACAAATGACGATAATTCAGGCTAGGAACCTCCGAATTAAATTTCGGGCTTACGCCAAAGTCCCAAATAAGGATACGGACCCACCAGGATCATTACAACACTAATCTGGGTCCGTTTTCTCAAAACGTTGATCGAAGTCAACTCAAGTGAGTTTTAAAGCATGATTTCACATTTTTATCAATTTTTCACATAAAAACCTCTCGGATTAAGACACGGAGTGCGCGCGCAAATCGAAGAAGACTGAATGAAGTTAATCAAGGTCACAGAACATAGAAATGAAGGTTAAAATTAAAGATGACCTATTAGGTCATCACAATTTAGGTACTCATGTTAAGTAGTCCAATTCTTTTTTTTTACGTAATAAATCCATAACAATAGAATCAACTCTCTTATCCTTCTCCAAAAATTAATTTTCATAATTCTTGGCCTCACAATAGCCTCAAAATTAGTTTAGGAAAAATCATTCTTAATAATCGCTAGGCAACTAATAGGCGCACCCCCTCTGAGTCTTCTGAATATAACCCCGGGAATTGCAGATACGCGCCCCATTCTATTTGAGATAAAGTTGGTGGGCCTAGGCTCCCGGTTGAAGGCTTATTAGTCACACATGTTTAAGAACGGGGAGGGTCCAGTAGTTAAGCCGGATAAGTATTGCTCCCGGTACACTTCCCCTTCCCAACTCGAGTTGTCCGCTCGTTTTATGGCCAGTCTAAATACACCTCATCCCCTAGTATTTTTTTAAACCTAGAAGAACAAGCCACATGCATGGTTATCCCTAGTAGGATCGTTTATTTCATCATGTGCATTTGACTTAGCAAAGCTCGGTATAGGGGTCGGGTCCGTATAGGACAGGTACCCTTTTGAAACCATCATGTTCACTAATGTGCTACTTGCGACATCATTTGGAAGGCTTGCTCGCATTGTTGACCGGCTTTAGAAAAATAGTTGAGCGAAATTGAAAAAAAAAAGAAATCATTTCCTCTATTTTGTACAAATAATCTGTTTTGTACTAAAAATAAAAATTTAAAAAAAATGTTTGTTCACCTTTTACCGTTTCGCACTATTATTCGACCGGTTTTGTCGGTACAAGAACTAAAGCCTTCTTCGAAGTGTCGAAGGGTTATTTTCGTATAAATAGCCAATTCAACTATTGTCATTCTTTTTTAACATTTTTTGGGGATGTTATTATCAAGATAGCCTTAAAACCTTCCTCGGAAGTGTCGAAGGTTTGTTTTTGTAAAAATGGTCATTTATATTCACATTTATGTTAGACTGCCCTTATTTTTCGGCGAGTCAACCTTAATACTATTTTCGAAGTACCAAATGGCTATTTTCTTAAAATAAAATTAAAAAGTAAAAAATATATATATATTTTTTGTTTTTACCCGCTTAGCCATGTGTCCGGATGTTGTTACCAAAGATAGCCTTAGTTCTTTCCTTGGAGGTATTGAAGCCGTTTTCATAAAAATAACTGTCTAGTCCTCTTGTCACCTTCTATCATTTTGTCTTTGTCCGGCCGTATTTATCCTTTTTTATTTCCTTGGCAAGATACCTGAGTAATCCTCCTAGAGTTTGGTCTTCTTCCCATAAGACGTTTATCTATTATCTTATCTGAAAGTATGTTTGATGTCATTTATCTATGAACAATATGGATTCAGCTAGTGGGAGACCTGATAAAAGGCCGAGAGATAAAGAAGAGCACTCACCGTTTAAGATTATCGACAAAGTACCTAGTTTGTTGAATCTTTGGTGGAACAACAGGGATGTTTTTGATCAAGGAAAGATCAAATATTATTTGAAAAACTTGGTAAATATTATGGAGATCGAGCCCAAGCGAGAAGTCATCGAGGTTTTAGTTTATTTTTGGGACTAGAAGAATAATGTGTTTCATCTCAATGGGTTGGAGATGACTCCAACCTTGGTGGAATTCGCTGATATAAAAATTTAGGGCATAAGACTCGAACAAAGAGACTTTTGGCTCCCAGGGATGTCACCGCTACCAAGTTCCTTGAGCAGATGAAGATCAGCCACACTAAGACAGCACATGTCGCGCAAGGGCAGGTCCGCCTAGATTTCTTGTATGATAGGTATGGACATGAAGAGGGATTCTCAGAATATGAGACAAAGCTCGTCAACAAACAAAATCAACACACATGGCGAGACCATGGACGGAAAGCATTCATTGTAGCTCTCTTAGGATGCATGGTCTTCCCAATAGAGGATAGGAAGATCAACATTAAGTTATCTGCGATAGTCATTTCCATGATGAAAAGAAATGGTTCCTCCATTCTTCCTATGGTGATAGCAAATACCTTCCGTGCTTCGACCAGGTGCCAGGAAGGAAAAGGTTTCTTTGAAGGTTACAATCTACTGCTCCAGATGTGTTTCATGGATCATCTTTTTCGTTGTCCTTATCAGGTAGATCACAGTATTTGTTGGGGTAATCATGTTCGCCAGTATAATGCTATATTGAAAAGTGAGCTGGGGATTCGTAGTTTTCTAAAAAGTGTCCAAGACTGGAGGAAATATCTTCACTCATTAACAGATGATCAGATCACAGGAATTTTCCTTGGTTTTTCGCAGAATATGTCATCTACAAATCATTTTATCATCTGTTTCTGATCTTGATGGGGCTTCGGGGTTATCAGCCATATGCTCCCATGAGAGTTCTACGTCAGTTGGGCCACAAACAGATAGTGCCCCCGGTAGAGACTATGGAAAACTTTATGTGGGAAGCAACATCAGAGGATCCCATTCGTGAAACTTATGCTCAGCATGTTTGGAACGGCACCAAGATACTCGAGCAAGGCGCAATGGTGGCAAATCGAGACTGGGGTGAACAGAATCCTTCTTATGTTGAGTGGTTCTATAATCAAGATTCTCTTCCATAAAGACCAGGGACAATTGTAAAGAGCATCATAGAGTGGGAGGCCGAGATTGGAAATAGAGTTGGGCTACCTGCGGAAGAGATGAAAAAAGATTATGAAACTACCTTGGGAGCGCTGCAAGAGGAACTCAACATCGTTAAAATGGATAGGGATCTGCAGTATGAGGATTTTGAGAAATAGAAAGCTTAGTGGGCATGAGAGAGACAAGCACTCAAGACCCGAAATTGGCAGAAATACATAGTCACTACCGCTCAAAAGCAAAAAGAAAGAGAAGCCCAGTCCAGGGTAGTCTGTGATCATGAGTGTAGAAGTTTCGCTCTGCTAATACAAGGTTTAAGGAATTGGTTAAAGGTTGTTGAGTCAAGTAATGAATGCCAAAGAGTCGAGTTTGAAATAGAAAGACATCACTATTAAAAGGTGATAGATCGGTTAGAGGGGGAGTCACTAGAAATTCAGTGCCAGAAAGAAGACCTTGGATCGCGAGCATGATGTGTTTGATCTAGCTGAGAACCGTGGTCAGCAAAATCAAGAGTTGCATTTGTCTCAGGAACACATTAAGGGAAAGATCCTCGAGGTAGCCACATATACCTCCCAAGCATGCAGGAGTTGCCAGGGATTAACACTTGACTGGTTTGCAGAAGTATCATTGAACATCGCCCGCCACATATCTACGGATTTAGAGAGGATAAACTGCGATGTTGGGGGTCAGACACAGGGATAAGTACTTTGACTACAGAATGCCGGTGGATTCTCCCGCAGAAAATCATGGTCTACCTTTTTAGTTGGCGGTCCACTTTGATTGTTCTCTTGATGTCTTAGAGTCTGTAAGAGTATTTTTGGTGTTTTCAGTCTTGTTATTTTGCCTTTTTCTATTTGAGTCGGGCTGGTCTTGTTTAAATGTTTCTTAATTTTTGCTCAAATGAATCAATGAAAAAGATTTGTTTTAGGAAAACTCAAAAATGAACCAAAAATTTTCTTGTTTTTGTAAATAAAAATAATAAAAAAAAAAAGAAAAATCGGTCATGCCCTTGAACTACGTAATGATCTAATTCATGCGGCAACATGATACGTAGGAAACCCCCAAAAAGTTCAATCGAAATATTTTTCAACAACTCTAAAATGAGGGATCAAAATGAGGCGAGTGAAGAGAAAAGCGAAAAAATGAGAGAAGAAAATAAGAGCGTTAATAAGCAGCACACCTATAAGCCGGAATGAAACATAAAGCCTTCCAAAAGCATGTTAGAAATGATGATAATGGTAGGACCATAGCATATTACGTGTGATTCATCTCTATAAAATGCTTAACCCTAACACGTTTGTTGTCTCTTATATAGTAAGCTTAAGGTGGTTTGTTTGTGCTAAAACTGGCAACACATCATTACTTCACTAGATCTAAGGGAAAGGTTGCAATGACTAAAAATGATGAAATCGAGTTGGTCATGACGACCCCCAAGGTCAATCAATTGAGCAAGAGTCGGAGGAAGTAAGAAGATTGAAACAACAATTGTCTGATGTGTATCAAGCTTGGGTCTCCGTTCAGCCTCCGCCACAGAGTCCCTCAGAGAGAACTTCCAACGTACCCCTGGCCACTCAACCACCGCTCCATGCAACGAGCGAACATATTCTACCACCAGGGTATGTGCCAAACTACAGCTTCCATGTCGCCCCTGGTACCTCTAATATGCGATCTCCAGCCGCACAGGTCAGGAACACCCCTCTCTTATGTCTGGCGTGCCGGTATATACAAATCCGCCACCACCTCCTGTGACGAGGCCAAACAACAAGCCACCACCTCAGGCTTATGATGGCCAGCACTACTCTCCAAATATGGCTTTCAGGGTCTCGGCTTTGTACAATCAAACTTCTCAATACGAGTCACCAATAGAGACTGAAGGGTTGCCAAGACGGGTGAGCCAGATGAGATGGCAAGAAAAATGAGAAGTCTTGAGTATAACATAAAGAACATACAAGGACTAGGGGGTTACAAAAGTATTTCCTTCAGTGATCTATGCATGTTCCCTCACATCCATTTGCTACCAGGGTTCAAGACTCAGAAATTTGAGAAATATGATGGACACGACGACCCTATTGCCCTCTTGAAAAGGTACTGCAACCAGCTGAGGGGTGCAGGAGGAAAAGAAGAGTTATTGATGGCTTATTTTGGGGAAATTCTGGTGGGAGTAGCCTCTGAATGGTTCATTAACCAAGATATCTCCCACTAGCATGTTTAGGACGACATGGCACAAGCCTTAATCAAACAATTTCAATACAATATTGATATTGCGCCGGATCGCAATTCCTAGTCCAATATGAAAAAAATGACTGAAAGCTTTAGGGAATATGCAATCAAGTGGAGGGAGCAAGCGGCTATAGTCAAGCCACCCATGGACAAGCACGAGTTGATCACTGTTTTTCTGGAGGCTCAAGAGCCTGATTACTTTCAGAACATGATGTCCGCGATGGGTAGACCTTTTGCAGAAGCAATCAAAATAGGAAAGAAGATCAAAAATGGCCTCAAGACTGGCAGAATTGTAAGTCAAGCTGCCCTAAAAGCCACCACCCAAGCAATCAATAATGGATCGGGAAGTTTGGTAAATAGAAAGAAGAGAGATGAAGGCTCCATGATGACTTCAGGATACAGGGAAGTCCAAAGAGGGGCATCACAACCTTATGTGCAACTTTAGAAAGGGCAATCCAGCTACCCTAAACATTATTATCCCCCGCCAATTCCTCAGTACTCTGTGGGACCACCACAATATAAAGTGTTTAATTCCTAGTCTTATGATCAGCCTCCTAATCAACAGGTACGGTCACGAGCTCCGAGGGTCCCCCGACCTCAACAACAAAATTTTTAGGCACCCTACAATGCTCGTCCCAAGCAGGATTATGGTCGAGAGTATAGGTCGGTAGAAAATTCACTCTATTGGTTGAATCATATTCCAATTTGTTCTAGAATTTGAAGCAGATAGGCGTGTTTGGACCCATCGCTCCTCACCATATGCATCCCGATTCACATGAAATTCAAAATAAGATCGCTTTCACCACTCCATGGGGTGCATATTGTTATAGGGTCATGACATTTGGTTTGAAGAATGCATGGGGAACTTACATGAGGACCATGGACACCATTTTTCATGACATGATGCATATAGAAATTGAAGTATATGTTGATGACATCATCATAAAGTCAAAGACACATGCTGATCACGTGCGCGATTTGAAAAAGTTCTTCGAACGGCTGCGAAGGTATGACCTTAAGATCAATCCAGCCAAGTGTGCATTTGGAGTTCCATCTGAAAAACTCCTCGGTTTCACAGTAAGCCGGAGAGGCATCTAATTGGATCCATCTAAGATAAACTCCATTGGAGATCTGTTGATACCCAATTTTGCTCTCATATTTTATAAAGTATTCCATATTCTTTCAAAATTTCATTTGGCATCATTACTTAATTTACAAGGATCATAAAAGTATTTTCTATAATTTTCCATAATTTTCAAAGCTTTAAAATTGATTTTCTTGTATTTAAATTGTTCAAATATTTATTAATTACCCTTTCAAGTTACATTGTAATGACTTAATTATCCAAATTCATTATTTACAACCAAATATATGCTTTATAATATTTTTACTTCATTTCATATAATTAAATTTGCATTTTTTGAGCTATTTACATAATTTTGCACTAATAGCCTATATTCTATGCATAATCACATTTATTACATTATTCATACTAAACAGTATTTTTATAATGTAGGCTATTATTTTCAATAATTTACTGCATAAGTAATATTTTTATTATTTATTAATTATTTTCTTATAAATTATTTTAAGATAATTTTTGTGTATTTAATTCTTAGCGCAATATAGTGCTAATTTTCGGACCAAAACCTTGGCCCAATACCCCTTTAACCCAGTATCAGCAGCCCATTACCCTATACCCATCTCCTGACCCGCCCTACTTCCCCTTGAATCATGACCGTCGATCTTAGATGATCAATAGCCCACAATAACCCTTCCCCTTTCCTTATATCTCCCTAACCCAAACCCTAGAGACACTTCCGTCTAACAGCCGCCCCTAAATCCTCTTTACTCTCCTCTTCTCTAAGAAAACCTACCTGCCGTATCTCCAAATCCTCTCCAAATCCGGCCCCAAAATGGAATCAATCCATGATTCCCTTACCTTATATGCTATGTCTCGTTGATACTTACGCAATTATGGTAATACTTAGTACTTACCTATTTCTGGCAAGTACGAGCTTCAAATCAAGGGAAACCAGTATCGTTCGTTAAGACCTAGATGATATTTCGTCTATATACGTTCATAGCAAGGCTATATGAGTCCGATTCGCCACGGTCTTCGGCCAATCCTTCATTTCTATCCAACTAGGGTTTGGAGTTTGATTTTTTTTCCTTTCCGGTTACTCTACTGATTGCATGTGATATTTCACTCTTTCTTGTTTGTATTTGCTTGATTTCTTTCCTTGCTTACTCGCCTGATTCAACACTATATAAACCCCTCCCCTAATTCCCTTTAAACAGACCTTAGTCACGGTTATTCTCTCACTCTCACTTATTCTATATTATTCGTGAAACTTGAGCTCTAGGCCGACTGAAAGACAAGGCCACCAGATTATGTTCATTTTCCTCCAGTGCAAGAACTGCTCGAGGTCCATTTTGAGGCTCCTGTGAACTCTGAAGCACTATGGAATTAGGGTTTCGGTGGTATTTAGTAACCACAACTATTCTTGAGATTTTTGAGTTCTTCATCCTTTGTTTAGTTTGTTTGCAACTGGTTAGTACCTTATACTCTTGTAATTTCATTATTCTCTGATTATGTGCATTTCTCTGGGTGTTTAATATCATGCTATTTCAAGCCTGCTCTAATTTTGACTTTTTGCTCAATGATACATGATGCTTACTTGGCTTGCAACAAAACCTGATAATGTTTATCGAATTTTGTTTGGATTTCTGGAAAATTATGTTTGTCCAGAAGTGTTTTCTTCTTATTGAATCCCTTACATCACCTGCTGTCCTGTTGTAACTATGGGATGACATTGTATGAATACTTCACCTAGTATGCTTTTCCTTGACATTATTAGCCTCAATGCTTGCCTATTGTAGATGACCGAGTTGCTTGAATGCTTATCTCCACATTTAAGCCTCATTAACTATTTAGGACTATTGTTTATCTTGAACCATGACTTGTAATCTCCTAGAAAATTAATGTATGCCTAGAACCTATTGAAATATGTCTATGCCAAATCTTTTATATACTCCTGCCATTCCCTGAAACCAACTTGTGATCATATGAATTCTATATACCAGTACTGTTGCAATGCCAATGTAGACTTGTTCTTTGCTTTGATGTGTTGTGCTCACCAATCTTTTGAGACTCCTAGGATGAATTTCAATCCCTGTCTTATTTACTCTTCTTTACATGACGCATGCTTACTTTACTTACCTAAAAGTCAGGCTCTTCTCATCTGAGCTCACTTATTGATAAACTGAGTTTGCTTGTCAGTTCCATATGTTAAGCTCTGCAAATTAGTTGTTCTTATTAGACTCCTATGTTAAAGTTTTTATGTTAAGTCTGTATCTTACTGGTCTTGTCCACGACACTTTTATATTTCCATGTTCAAACCCCTACTTAAGGTTCCTTGGGATGGTTTTTGACTAGGCTTTATTCTGGAACTTTGTTTGGAATAGCCCTGCTGCTCTTAAACTCTATTTCTGGAGTTACAAACACAAACCTTGCCTCATATATGCTTTATGTGTCTTTCGATTTAGTATCATCGTGTCCATAAGTCTTGGTTAGAGTTGTTATTGGTCATAGCTGAAGGACTGAGTGTTAGAGTTGTTGTTGGTCACAGCTTAAGGACTGAGTATTTTAATCTTCAAAGTTGTTCAATTAACTATGTGTGTAGTGTCACCTGTATAGCCAAGCTTAGTGTAACGATCCGGCCAGTCGTTTTGAGAATCAATGCCCCGATCCCCTATTAACTGCTTTTCCCGTGTTTATTTTTGCTATTGTGATTTGCTGGGAAGATTCGTTTTGGGTTTCGGAGTGTTTTGGGAAACTTAATTCCTAAATGAGAGCTTAAGCTTTAGAATTTGGACCGTAGTCAAAACAGTGTGAAGACAGCTTCGCAATGGAATTCCGTCGATTCCGTTAGCTCCGTTGGCTGATTTCAGGCTTAGGGGCGTGTTCGGATTGTGTTTTGGATGCCCGTAGCTTATTTAGGCTTGAAATGTCGAAAGTTGAATTTTCGACGTTTCCGGATCGATAGAGAAATTTTGATATCAGGGTCGGAATCAGATTCCTAAAGTTGGAATAGTTACGTAGTGTTAAATGTGACTTGTTTGCAAAATTTTGGGTCAACCGGATTTGGTTTTGTTGGTTTTGACATCGGTTGTAGAATTCTTGAGATTTCAAGTTCATTAGGCTTGGATTGGAGGGTGAATCGTGGTTTTAGTGTTGTTTGATGTGATTTGAGGGTTGGACCAAGTTCATATGATATTTTAGGATTGGTTGGTATGTTTGGTTGAGGTCCTGGGGGCCTTGGGTGAGTTTCGGATGCTTAACGGAAGTTGAATTGGACTTAGGCAATTGTTGAACTTGTTGAACCTGTTTGTTTTGCACCTGCGGAGTTTGGACCGCAGGTGAGGCGCCGCAAAAATGGTTTGGCAACTGCAGATGCGGTGAAAGGTATAAGGGAAGTTGGTCGCAGATGCGGCCCAAGGACCGCAAAAGCGGAACCGCATCTGTGAGTAAAGGGGCGCAGATGTGGAATCTGGCCGTATAATGTAATTCCGCAGATGCGGAACCCCAGCCGCAGAAGCGGGATCGCAGGTGCGGTGGACCCCTCGCAGAAGCGAAAATCGCTGGGCAAAAATATGAAAAATCGAGGGTTTGAGTTCATAACTTCTAAAATCCAATTGGAGCTCGGTGGAAAACGATTTTGTGAGGTTTTTGAAGAGAAAATCAATGGGTAATTTTTGAAGAGAAAATCAATGGGTAACGATTCCTAACTCCTTTTTGATTATATCCCATTAATCTAAGCTTAATTTTATCATAGAATTTCAGATTTGAGGTGAAAATTGGAAAAATTTGAGAAAAGTTCTCAGGCCGAATTTTGGGATTTTGATCGAGATTTTGGTATCAAATTTGAGTGATTTTGGTATCGTTAGACTCATGAGTGAATGGGTGTTCATAATTTGTGACTTTTACCCGACTCCGAGACATGGGACCGGGAGGATTTTTGGGCGTTTTTCTATTTTCTTGCCTTAGCTTCGATTCCTTTAGCTAAACTTGTTTTTTGTAGTTATATTTACATTATGAAATTGATTTGATTAGATTTGGGCCACTCGGAGTTGGATACTCGTGGCAAGAGCGTGATTTCGGATTGATTGAGCTTGGTTCGAGGTAAGTGACTTGCCTAACCTTGTGTGGGGAACTCCCCTTAGGATTTTTGGTACTGTTGTTATATGAATGCCGTCTACGTGAGGTGACGAGTGCGTACACGTTCTAATTGTTGAAAAACCTCGTTTTCATTAAGTAAATATCCGTGTTTTCTTTTAATTGAGCAATACTTGTACTTGAAGTTTCCTGTTTAGCTTCGGAAAGCATGATTATGTGACTTAATTGTCTTATCTGCTTGAACTGGTTACTTGGATTTTGTGTAGCATGCTTATAGTAGAAATTTCTGTTTTTCTTGAATAGAACTATAGATTTCTTTCTTGAGATTGTTGTGTGTTTACTTTGGGACTACGGGACGGTATCCCGGGAGATCCCCCTTGCTTGTTTACCTTGGGACTACAGATCGGTATTCCAGGAGATCCCCCTGCACCTTTATATTTGGGACTACGGGACGGTATCCCGGGAGATCCCCCTGTACTGGCAACTTACTTTTGGGACTACGGGACGGTATCCCGGGAGATCATCTGTATATTTATATTTGGGACTACAGGACGTTATCTTGGGAGATCCCATGTTGTTATCACTGCTTGCTAAGTTAAATTCCTTTATGAGATTTCATCTTTATTTGGCTGTTAGCATCTTTAATTATACTGTCACTTTCTATACTGTTTTACCTTATTATATATTTATATAACCAGTAGGGCCCTGACCTTCCTCGTCACTACTCGACCGAGGTTAGACTTGGCACTTACTGAGTACCGCTGTGGTGTACTCATGCCCTTTCCTGCACATGTTATTCATGTGCAGATCCAGGTTCTCTTGCTCAGCCATACTATTCATGAGACGAGGCGACCCAGAGACTTCGAGGTACATCTGCCGCGTCCGCAGACCTAGAAGTCCCTCTCTATTCTCCCTTTAGCTATAGACTTCCTGTATTTCATTTTGTCTAGACTTCTGGAGTTAGAACACTATGTATTTTCTTTAGCTTGTGATTCATGAGATTCCGGGTTTTGGGAGTGCTACGTTCATTTTGAGAGAGTGTTGTTTTATATGCCGAGCGGCATTTTAAACACTTTACTTAGATCTACCTATTGGTTGGCTAGTTTTATGTCTTTAATTCATTTTCCGCAATTTGTTAGGCTTACCTAGTCGTAGAGACTAGGTGCTGTCACGACAGTTCACGGAGGGAAAACTTGGGTCGTGACAAGTTGGTATTAGAGCTCTAGGTTCATAGGAGTCTTAAGTTATAAGCCGGTTTATTAGAGTCTCGCGGATCGGTACGGAGACGTCTGTACTTATCTACGAGAGGCTATGTAACTGTTACGAAAATTCCACTTCATTTGATTTCCTTGTCGTGCGAGATTTTTGATATCAAAATTATAAATATCTGTCTTCTATTCTCTCACAGATGGTGAGGACACGAGCTACCGGAGATGACCAGGCACCCGCGCCCCCTACTAGAGCCGTCAGAGGTCGGGGCCGAGGTAGATGCCAAGGACGCGCACATTGTGCAGCCAAAGCACCCACGCGAGCTACTACAGAGGAGCCACTAGAAGCTCCAGCCGGAGCCCAGGCGCCCGATACGCCTACTGCTACAACTACTCCAGCTCTCTAGGAGACCCTTGCACAGTTCATGAGCATGTGCACCACTCTAGCTCAGGCAGGGTTGCTTTCCCTTGCTGCAACCACATCTCAGGTCGGGAGAGGAGCACAGACTCCCGCCGCCCGCACTCCTAAGCAGCGAGTGCATGTTGATCAGGTCCCAGAGAATATACCGGCACTGGCTGTAGCCCCAGTTCAGCCCGAGGATAGGGCAGTAGCTTCAGAGGAGGAGTAGTGGAGGCTTGAGAGGTTTATGAAGTACCAGCCTCCTACATTCAGTGGTCTAGCATCGGAGGATGCTCAGGGATTTCTGGAGGAGTGCCACTGTATCCTCTGCACTATGGGTATATCAGGATCGAGTGGGGTTTCATTTACTGCCTTCCAGCCTCGAGGAGCAGCCTATCTGTGGTGGCGTACTTTTGAGTTGGACAGTCCGGCTGAGGCAGCTTCCCTTACATGGACTCAGTTTTTAGATATGTTCTTGAGAGAGTATGTCCCTCGGAGCCTCAGGGACGCAATGCACGTGGAGATTGAGCATTTGTGCCAAGGTTCTATGATTGTTTCAGAGTATGTTGTCCGTTTCAGTGACTTAGCTAGGCATGCACCGACCTTGCTTTCTACGGTTCGCGAGAGAGTTTGCCGGTTTATTGAGGGGCTTATTCCCAGCATCAGATCTAGCATGTCCCTAGAGTTGGAGATGGATAGTTCTTATCAGCAGGTAGTGAGCATTGCTAGGAGAATAGAGGGCATGCATGCTCGTGACAGAGACGAGAGAGAGGCCAAGAGGTCTCGAGAGTCAGGCCATTATTCTGGTGTCCGTGCCCCAGCTGCAGTTTGTCATGGTAGGGGTTATATGAGTCGCTCCGTTTATTCAACTCTTCCAGCAGCCAATGGTATCCCAGCTCCTCCTAAACCTCAGGAGCCTTTTTATGCACCTCTAGTATCTAGTGCGCCTCCTGCACGGGGTGCTTTCAGTGGTTACTCCAGCAAACCTGGCCCGAGCCAGTCACAGCCGCCACATCCTCCTAGAGCTTGTTTTGAGTGTGGCGACACACGCCATATGGTGAGGGATTGCTCTAGACTTAGGAGGGGTGCACCTTCATAGACTTCTCAGCCACAGCGTGCTTCGCAGAGTTCCCAGGCTATGATCACAGCACCAGTTGCTACCCCACCTGCCCAGCCAGCTAGAGGTGGAGGTCGGGGAGGTAGAGGTCGCCCTAGATGGGGAGGCCAGGCCAGATACTATGCCATTCCTGCCCGTACTGAGACTGTTGCCTCCAATTTTGTCATCACAAGTATTGTTCCGGTCTGTCAAAGAGATGCATCGGTTCTATTCGATGCAAGCTGCACTTATTCTTATGTGTCCTCTTATTTTGCCCCGCTTTTGGGCGTATCTCGAGATTCTTTGAGTTCCCCAGTTTATGTTTCTACTTCTGTGGGAGATTCTCTTGTTGTGGACCGCATTTATCGGTCGTGTTTGATTGCTCTTAGTGGTTTTGAGACCAGAGCCGATTTGTTATTGCTCAGCATGGTAGATTTTGATGTTATCTTGGGCATGGACTAGTTGTCACCCTATTATGCTATTCTTGATTGTCACGCCAAAGCCGTGACGCTGGCTATGCCAGGTGTACCGCGAGTAGAGTGGAGGGGTACCTTAGATCACACTTCCAGTAGAGTTATTTTCTTTCTTATAGCTCAGCGAATGGTTGAGAAGGGGTGTGACGCGTATCTAGCATATGCGAGAGATGTCAGTATTGATACCCCTACAGTTGATTCAGTCCCAGTAGTACGAGATTTCTCTGATGTGTTTCCAGCTAATCTTTCTGGCATGCCGCCCGATAGAGATATTGATTTTGGCATTGATCTATTTTCGGGAACTCAGCCTATATCCTTCCTCCTTACCGTATGGCTCCTCCTAAGTTGAAGGAGTTGAAGGAGCAGTTACAGGAATTGCTTGATAAGGGTTTTATTCGGCCCAGTGTATTACCTTGGGGTGCTCCTGTCTTGTTTGTGAAGACGAAGGATGGTTCTATGCGTATGTGCATTGATTATCGCTAGTTGAACAAAGTTATAGTGAAGAAACGGTATCCTTTGCCTCGTATTGATGACCTATTTGATCAGTTACAGGGTGCTCGTGTGTTTTCTAAGATTGACTTGCGTTCAGGTTATCATCAGTTGAAGATTCAGGAGCCAGATATCTCGAAGACTGCCTTCAGGACTCGGTATGGTCATTACGAGTTCCTTGTTATGTCATTTGGGCTGACCAATGCCCCCAGCAGCCTTTATGCATTTGATGCACAGTGTATCCCGGCCATATCTTCACTCGTTTATCATTGTCTTTATTGATGACATTCTGGTATACCCCTAGAGTTGGGAAGATCATGAACAGCACCTAAGGATAGTGCTTCAGACTTTGAGGGAAAAGAAGTTATATGTGAAGTTCTCGAAATGTGAGTTCTTGTTGGATAACTTGGCATTCTTGGGTCACGTAGTATCGAGTGAGGATTTCAAGGTGGATCGGAAGAATGTGGAAGCAGTGCAGAGTTGGCCCAGACCGTCCTTAGCTACAGAGATCCGTAGTTTTCTTGGCTTGGCGGGTTATTACCGTCGATTTGTTAAGGGATTTTCGTCTATTGCAGCACCTATGACCAGGCTGACCCAGAAACGTGCTCCGTTCAGGTGGACGGAGGAGTATGAGGAGAGCTTTCAGAAGCTCAAGACAGCTTTGACTACAGCCCCAGTATTGATATTGCCTACAGGTTCGGGGTCTTATACTGTCTATTATGATGCCTCAAGGATTGGCCTTGGAGCGGTATTGATGCAGGACGGTAGGGTGATTGCCTACGCGTCCAGACAGCTGAAGGTGCATGAGAAAAAATACCATGTCCATGATCTCGAGTTGGCTGCTGTTGTTCACGCTTTGAAGATCTGGCGTCATTATTTGTACGGTGTTCCTTGTGAGATCTATACTGATCATCAGAGGTTGCAGCATCTGTTCACGTAGAACGACCTTAATTTGCGCCAGAGGAGGTGGTTAGAGCTGCTGAAGGACTATGATATCACTATCTTGTATCACCCGGGCAAGGCTAACGTGGTAGTCGATGCTTTGAGTTGCCGGGCGGAGAGTTTGGGGAGCTTGGCTTATCTACCAGCAGTAGAGAGTCCCATGGCGATGGATGTTCAGGCCTTAGCCATCCAGTTTGTGAGATGGACCTTTCGGAGCCCAGACGGGTCCTTGCTTGCGTGGTTTCTCGATCTACCTTGTTTAATCGTATCCGGGAGCGTCAGTATGATGACACTCATTTGCTTGTCCTCAAGGACAAGGTTCTACATGGCGACACTAGAGATATGACCATTGGTGATGAACGGGGTATTGAGGATGCAGGGTCGGATATGTGTGCCCAATATTGATGGGCTAGAGGAGTTGATTCTAGAGGAGGCCCACAGTTCGTGGTATTCCATCCATCCGGGTGCCGCGAAGATGTACCAGGATTTGAGGCAGCGTTGTTGGTGGAGGAGGATGAAGAAGGATATAGTTGAGTTTGTAGCTCGGTGCCTCAATCGTCAGCAGGTAAAGTATGAGCACCGGAGATCGGGTGGCTTGCTTCAGCAGATAGAGATTTCGGAGTGGAAGTGGGAGCGGATCACCAGGGACTTCATAGTTGGACTCCCATGGACCTTGAAGAAGTTCGATGCCATATGGGTGATTGTGGATCGGATGACTAAGTCCGCACACTTCATCCCTGTGTGTTCTACCTATTCTTCAGAGCGGTTGGCTGAGATTTATATCCGGGAGATTGTTTGTCTGCGTCGTATTCCAGTTTCCATCATTTCGGATAGAGGTACTCAGTTCACATCACGGTTCTGGAGGGTCGTACAGCATGAGTTGGGTACTCGAGTAGAGTTGAGCACAGCATTTCACCCCCAGACAGACGGACAGTCCAAGCGCACTATTCAGATTCTTGAGGATATGCTTCGTGCGTGTATGATGGAGTTTGGAGGCTCTTGGGATCAGTTCTTGCCACTGGCGGAGTTTTCCTACAACAACAGTTATCAGTCCAGCATTCAGATGGCACCATATGAGACTCTGTATGGTAAGCGGTGTAGATCCCTGGTGGGTTGGTTTGAGCCTGGCGGCGCTACATTATTGGGCACGGACTTGGTTCAGAATGCTTTGGAGAAGGTTAAGGTGATTCAGGATAGACTTCGCACAGCCCAGTCCAGACAGAATAGTTATGCGAACCGAAAGGTTCGCGATGTTTCATTTATGGTTTGAGAGCGGGTATTGCTTCAGGTTTTGCCTATGAAAGGCGTTATGAGATTTGGGAAGAAGGGGAAATTGAGTCCGAGGTTTATTGGTCCTTTTGAGGTATTGCGACATGTTGGGGAGGTTGCTTATGAGCTTGCCTTACCTCCCAGCTTGGCAGGACTTCATCCGGTATTTCATGTTTCGATGCTCCGGAAGTATCACAGTGATGCGTCGCACGTGTTGGATTTCAGTTCAATCCAACTGGATAAGGATCTATCTTATGTTGAGGATCCAGTGGCTATATTGGACAGGCAGGTCCGAAAGCTGAGATTAAAGAGTATTGCATCAGTAAAGGTTTAGTGACGGGGTCAGCCAGTCGAGGAGGTGACTTGGGAGACCGAGCAGGATATGCGCAGCCGTTACCCTCATCTTTTCATCACTTCAGGTATGTATCTATGCTCGTTCCAGGACGAACAAATGTTTTAAGAGGGGGAGGATGTAATGACCCGGCCGGTCGCTTTGAGAATCAACGCCTCGATCCCCTATTAACTGTTTCCCCCGTGTTTATTTCTGCTATTGTGATTTGCCGGGAAGATTCAATTTTGGGTTTCGGAGTGTTTTGGGACACTTAGTCCCTAATTGAGAGCTTAAGCTTTAGAATTTGGATCGTAGTCAAAACAGTGTGAAGACGGCTTCACAATGGAATTCCGTCAATTCCGTTAGCTCCGCTGGGTGATTTCGGGCTTAGGGGCGTGTTCGGATTGTGTTTTGGAGGTCCGTAGCTTATTTATGCTTGAAATGCCGAAAGTTGAATTTTTGAAGTTTCCGGTTCGATAGTGAAATTTTGATATCGAGGTCTCAATCCAATTCCAAAAGTTGTAATAGTACCGTAGTGTTGAATGTGACTTGTGTGCAAAATTTGGGGTCAATCAGACTTTGTTATGTTGGTATTGACATTAGTTGTAGAATTCTTGAGATTTCAAGTTCATTAGGCTTGGATTGGAGGATGAATCGTGGTTTTAGCGTTGTTTGATGTGATTTGAGGGTTGGACTATATTCGTATGATGTGTTAGGATTGGTTGGCATGTTTGGTTGAGGTCCCGGCAGCCTCGGGTGAGTTTCGGATGCTTAACGAAAGTTGAATTGGACTTAGGCAATTGCTGAACTTGCTGAACCTGTTGGTTTCGCACCTGCGGAGTTTGGACCGCAGGTGCGGTGCCACAGAAGCGGTTTGGCAACCGTAGATGCGGTCTAAGGCATAAGGGAAGTTGGTCGCAGATGCGGCCTAAGGACCGCAGAAACGGAACCGCATCTGCTAGTAACGGGGCGCAGATACGGAATTTGGCCGTTTAATGAAATTCTGTAGATGCGGAATCCCAGCCATAGAAGCGGGACCGCAGGTGGGGTGGACCCCTCGCAGAAGCGGAAATCGCTGGGCAGAAATATGAAAAATCGAGGGTTTGAGTTCATAACTTCTACAATCAAATTAGAGCTCGGTGGAAGGCGATTTTGTAAGGTTTTTGAAGAGAAAATCAGTGGGTAATGATTCCTAACTCCTTTTTGATTATATCTCATTAATCTAAGCTAAATTTCATCATTTAGTTTCGGATTTGGGGTGAAATATTGGGATAATTTGAGAAAAGTTCTTAGGGCGAATTTTGGGATTTTGATCGAGATTTCGGTATCGGATTTGAGTGATTTTGGTATGGTTAGACTCGTGAGTGAATGGGTATTAATAATTTGTGACTTTTACCGGATTTTGAGATGTGGGCCCAGGGAGGATTTTTGGGTGTTTTTCTATTTTCTTGCCTTAGCTTTGATTCCTTTAGCTAAACTCGTTGTTTGTAGTTATATTTACATTATGAAATTGATTTGATTAGATTTGGGCCACTCGGAGTTGGATACTCGTGGCAAGAGCTTGATTTCGGATTGATTGAGGTTGGTTCGAGGTAAGTGGCTTGTCTAACCTTGTGTGCGGGAACTCCCCTTAGGATTTTGGTACTGTTGTTATATGAATACCGTGTACGTGAAGTGACGAGTGCGTACACGTACTAATTGTTGAAAAACCCCGTTTTCATTAAGTAAATATCTGTGTTTTCTTCTAATTGAGCAATACTTGTACTTGAAGTTTCCTGTTTAGCTTAGGAAAGCATGATTATGTGACATAACTGCCTTATCTGCTTAAACTGCTTACTTGGATTCTGTGTAGCATGCTTAGAGTAGAAATTCCTATTTTTCTTGAATAGAACTGTAGATTTCTTTCTTGAGACTGTTGTGTGTTTAGTTTGGGACTACGGGACGGTATCCCGGGAGATCCCCCTTGCTTATTTACCTTGGGACTATGGATCGGTATTCCAGGAGATCCCCCTACACCTTTATATTTGGGACTACAGGACGGTATCCCGGGAGATCCTCTGTACATTTATGTTTGGGACTACAGGACATTATCCTGGGAGATCCCATGTTGTTATCACTGCTTGCTAAGTTAAATTCCTTTCTGAGATTTCATCTTTATTTGGCTATTAGCATCTTTAATTATACTGTCCCGTTCTATACTGTTTTACCTTATTATATATTTATATAACCAGTAGGGCCCCGACCTTTCTCGTCACTGCTCGACTGAGGTTAGGCTTGGCACTTACTGGGTACAGTTGTGGTGTACTCATTCCCTTTCTTGTACATGTTTTTCGTGTGCAGATCCAGGTTCTTCTGCTCAGCCATACTATTCGTGAGGCGAGGCGACCCAGAGACTTCGAGGTACATCTGCCGCGTTCGCAGACCTAGAAGTCCCTCTCTATTCTCCCTTTAGCTATAGACTTCCTGTATTTCATTTTGTCTCGACTTATGGAGTTAGACACTATGTATTTTCTTTAGCTTGTGATTCATGAGATTCTGGGTTTTGGGAGTGCTATGTTCATTTTGAGAGAGTGTTGTTGCATATGCCGAGCAACATTTTAAACACTTTACTTATATCTACTTGTTAGTTGGCTAGTTTTGTGTCGTTAATTCATTTTCCGCAACTTGTTAGGCTTACCTAGTCGTAGAGACTAGGTATCGTCACGATAGTTCACGGAGGAAGAACATGGGTCGTGACACTTAGCATCCGTTTGGGTAAGAAATTATTCGTTTGGGCTCGGTATGATGGGCCTTCTTTGGTACTGGAAGTCTGAAGAATACTGTTTGCACCTGGAGTTTGGGACTATAGTCCACATGGAGTTCTAAACCTGTTTGAAGGCCCGTATGCGTTTTAGGGTTATTGTATATTCGTATTTGTGCATGTAATTGTTCAATAGGGTCTGTAATAACTTGTAAAACTGAATGGCGGATAAACTAATGAATAGGGGGTTGGGGTATTCTAATGCTTGCATGAAAGGGTAGAAAACATGCATATATGGTGTATGTGTTCTATTTAAACATGTCTTATTTGTTATTTCGTTTAGTATGTTGCACACTAATAGAAATCATGCACGCAGTTCACTTAACCTATCAAAATATGTTGGCCCAAGTAATTGCTACACTTGTTTCCATGTCTACTACTCAACGATTTTAGATAGCATGCCTATAGGGTACGATAATACATGCCTTCACTAATCTAGATATCTTGACTATAAGGTTTTAACAATTGATTAGCTGCTTTTTGTTACTTTTATACTGCCTCACTTAGATGACATGCCTATAGGGATAAAGTGTTATAAAATCAATTCTAATTATCAATTGTTAGAAATCCTATCGATAGGATGTTATCATTCGCATAAAAAAATGTTTATCGACACTGCTAATCCTAAGTTTTCAAGTGGCTTCACTGCCTCATTATGCAACTACTAGAAATCCTGCCTATAGGACATTATCACCTGCCGAAGAAGCATGTCCATAAAATCAGCACTGGTAATTGGGAGTTCTAGGATCGTTTCACTACCTTATTACGCAAACAATTAGAAAGCATGCATGTAGTACTTGTAATGCTTTAATCTGCCTATACGTTAGTCTAAAAGCTGCAGTACTGCCTGTATAATACTGGCAATCAGAATCATATAGAAATCATGCCTATAGGACCTAATGATTCTAATGCGTCTAAAAACTGTCTACTACATAACCTGAAATCTATTTGTGTGCCTTTGTTGTTACGTGTGGAGGCTAACATGAGCCACTCGTTGCTATTATGTGTGGCCCTATTTTTTTGAATATGCGTTTAGTTTTACCATTTTGAGCAACCTGAGAAAAGTCTAGAACCACCTAATAGTAGGTCCAAAGCCTCCTGGACCATAGACATGGGACGGGTAGTGCACGCATAGGATACGGCTTAGAATTGAATTAGAGCGCCTTTAAGTAACAACTTCTACATAGTAATTGGGTAGCAGGATATGATAGTCTTTACTTGCTGAATAATATGATCAACTCCTACCTCAAGGGAGTTGCGAAGTATTATTTATGTTGCACGAGGTGATCCTTTAGGCTAAAAAACTTAGGACCCCCCCCCCTTTCTTTATATGCTTGTTGTTAACATTTAGTCATTAGTCATAGATCAACGCAATTGTAGTCCTTGTGATTTTTAAGACTTGTATCAATTATTCATATAGTTAATTCTTATGTTATAATAGAGCTTTCAACTTCTACATCTTTCTTCACCTATATGATCACCTAGCTTAATTATCTAATCCACATAGTTAAAACTTCGGCTGGGAACCACAGTTGTGGACCTCGAAGAGTGCCTAACACCTTCTCTTTGAGGTAATTTGATTCCTTACCCGATCTTTGTGGCGTTGACTAGTCTATAGCAAAAACCCGCAAAGGGCGCTACTAGCCGAATGAGGGTTTTTGATACTCCGGCATGAACCCGACCAAGATAGTTGTAATATGACATTTGGACATATTATGAGAATTAGACAACTCAGACGGATCAGGCATCCAGTCCAAAATGCATGTCATGATTCATTGAAGTCAGCAAAAACCTACAGATAAGTTTCCCTATTCCTCTCCCCGGAAGGGACACCTTTTGTTTAGAAACAATTACTTTTTCACTTTCAATTGCTCTTCTATTTTTTCCCATAATTTTTCTTTGATTCCCTTTCAGTCTAATCTTGCATCAAAAGCGAAGCAAAGAAATGGCTGCAAAACTGACTACAGTTTCCCCGTAATACCGAGCACGATTTGGGGAATATATGGCATTGAAGAAGGCACGAATCCATCTGTGATCTCTTTTGATAAGACGATCAAAGTGTCTTAAAGAAACTCAAAAGGTCGCCTAAGCAAGATTGGCTTCATAGGAAAAGTTGATAAACACCACGGACACAAACTGGTACTGGATGCAAGACAACTAAGTTTGATTTTAAGGGAAAATTTCCTTGACTTAGGGACCAGGGTAAGCGGTACCACGGACATCCGGGTATGAAACAGCTAGGGGCAACGTCAGAATTCCAAGGTCTCTAAAAAATGATATAGAGTATCCGAACACCTCGGTACCACACCAACAAAATTAGTCCTTCGACAACGGAGTGGCCGTGAATTCAAATTACTCAGGGCATCAAGGCCATAAACCGACCACCACTTCAAAAATTCACAAATTTTCTTTGTTTGAAGTAGGAACAAAGTAGTGCAGAATGGCGATTCTTGAAGGGCGAATGTCACTAAAGGTGAGTTCCTCAGAATCTCCAATTTTCTTTTATTTTCAAAATGCATCACTATTGTTCATACCTCCCATTTTTGTAGCTTAACTCAGGCAGAACTTATTCGCCTAGGGGAATCCAGCTCATATTTCAGGGTAGAAGTACTCTTTGCTCGGGCTGTTTTAGGTAGCTTAACCCAGGTAGAACCCTTTCGCCTAGAGGGATCTAGATAATATTTCCTGGTAGAAGTACTCTTCCCTCAGGCTGTTTTATGTAGCTTAACTCAGGCAGAACTTTTTTGCCTAGGGAGATCCAGCTCATATTTTCGGGTAGAAGTACTCTTCGCTTAGGCTGTTCTACATAGCTTAACCCAGGTAGAACCCTTTCGCTTAGAGGGATCCATCTCATATTTCTGGGTAGAAGTACTCTTGCTCAGACTGTTTTACGTAGCTTAACTCAGGTAGAACCTTTTCGCGTAGGGGGATCCAGCTCATATTTTCGGGTAGAAGTACTCTTCGCTCAGGTAGAACTTTTTCGCTTAGGGGGATCCGGCTATATTTCCGGGTAGAAGTACCCTTCGCTCAAGCACTTTTACGTAGCTTAACTCAGGCAGAACTTTTTCACCTAGGGGGATCTAGCTCATATTTCCGGATAGAAGTAGACTTCACTCAGGCTGTTTTACATAGCTTAACTCAAGCAGAAATTTTTCTCCTAGGGGGATCCAACTCATATTTCTGGGTAGAAGTACTCTTCGCTCAGGCTGTTTTATGTAGCTTAACCCAGGTAGAACCCTTTCTCCTAGGAGGATCCAGCTCATATTCTGGGTAGAAGTACTCTTCGCTCAGGCTGTTTTACGTAGCTTAACTCAAACAGAACTTTTTCGCCTAGGGGGATTCAGCTCATATTTCCGGGTAGAAGTACTCTTCGCTCAGGCTGTTTTACGTAGCTTAACTCAGGTAGAACCTTTTCTCCTAGGGGGATCTTGCTCATGTTTCGAAGTAGAAGTACTCTTCGCTCAGGTTGTTTTATGTAGATTAACCCAGGTAGAACCTTTTCGGCTAAGGGGATCCAGCTCATATTTCCGGGTAGAAGTACTCTTCGCTCAGGCTTTTTTACGTAGTTTAACCCATGTAGAACCTTTTCGCCCAGGGAGATCCAACTCATATTTTCGAGTAGAAATACTCTTCGCTTAGGCTATTTTACGTAGCTTAACTCACGTAGAACCTTTTCACCTAGAGAGACTTAGCACTTCATCAATAATAGAGAGCGCCAACCTCTGGTTACATTTTCCTTCAATAATACAAGGTACCATCCCTTAGTCGCGTTTCTTTGCAGTAATACAGGTACCAACCCTTGTTTACATTTCCTTTTGGTAACATAAGGTACTAGCCCTTGTTGCATAGCCTCACGTAACAGGTTTATATTACTGTCGTTGTCTTTGTTTCAACAAATTAGATAGTTTATAGCTTTCTCTAATAACTCACAAAATTTTCCTAGTACCAAACTGGGATAGAAATTTTTTGTTCGTTTGTTTGTCTTTGATGGCTTTGCAGGCCCCGCCGTAAAGCACAGATTGTGATGATTAAAGCTTGCAATTTTAGTTCCCATATGAAAAAGGAGGTCTTTCTATCACAAGATAGTCGGAGTCAACTTTGATAATGTGTCAGCAGTCCGGCTTTCCAAGAATCAAGTTTCAAACTCTGATAAAAAAAAGAAGGTTGTTCGAGCACAAAGACAGTTGGGGTCGAGCTTTGACGTAATGTAAACATCGACCAACATCTCACAATCCATCTTCAGCTTCTAATTAAGAAGTGAGCATTAAAGACTCAATTCAAGCTCGAGCTTCAAGAATCAATATCCTAGCTCAAAGCACTCACCTCCAAATGCGGGTCAACGAGTTTCAAATTTAAGGCACCCACCTTCCAATACTGGTTTACGAGATCTCATGAAGATACAAGACACAAAGAGTATATAAGATCGTATATTTTAATGTATATTTCTTTTTATTTTGATGTAATAAACAGGATCGCAGACCAGAGCCTTAACGAAACCTCACTCGACTCTCAAACTCATCACTCCACCACCCTCCTTGAACTACACGCGACCTGATTCCTTATAATCTGGGATATGTAGGCTGTCCAAAATCAGGACTCGGTTGCACTCTTTTCACTTTTATTTCTTCCCTTTTGAATAATGGTATAGTAAAAAATGAATCACGTAGCTCACATGTTCTTTGCCTAAAACATCTTCATGTTTTCAAGCAAAGAGGATCATGATATGAGCACCTAATTTTTTATCATATTTGAATATTTCTACCACTTTTTAATATTTAAATATCTTTATGTTTAAACTACATATTTTAGACTTTATTTCACTTTTTATAGGTTTACTAAAAAAAATTGAAAATGATGAAAAAAGAGTTACATTTTTAGATATTAGTTGTGCTTCATTTGCAAAAGAAAAGAAGATTCACAAAAATGTATTTTTTCTTCTCATATTGGTAAGACTTGTACTTTATAACTTTTTCTTAGTAGTTTATGTATATATTTCTAGTTTAAAATATTAGTGTAGTATTTTTAATTTTAGATCATCTTTAGGAAAGAGCAAGAAAACAAGTTACAGGGGTCCACACGATTTTACTTTCGGGGGAGAGGGGTCCACACGATTTTACATTTGGGGCAGAGAGGTCCACACGATTTTACCTTTGCAGCATATGGGTCCACATGATTTTACTTTTGGGGCTGAAAGGTCCACACAGTTTTACTTTTGGGGCATATGGGTCCACACGATTTTACTTTTGGGGCAGAAGGGTCCACACGGTTTTACTTTTGGGGCAGAAGGGTCCACACGGTTCTACTTTTGAGGGATAGGGGTCCACAAGTGAGGCTTGTTCAGTTGGTAAAGCACCTCCATCCATGACCGTTAGGTCCTGGGTTCGAGTCACGCTGGAGGGAAAATGTGAAAAACACAATAGATCCTCCTAAATTGGGAGGAATTTTGAAAAAAATAAATTATATGATCAAAGTATAAAAGTCAAATAGTAACATCAATGAGAGTCAAAATATGACAACTTACTTTAACAATCCTTTTCTCTAGAAAAGTTTAAGAGCATGTTTGGCCAAGCTTCTCGGAGGCAAAAAAAAACTTTTTTTTTGGTCAAAAAAGTACTTTTTGAAAAATTTAAGGTGTTTGACAATAAAAAGGTACTTTTGGCCAACACAGAAGCAGTTTTTCTGATTTTGGGAAGAAGCAGAAAATTTTAGCTTCTACCAAGAAACAGAAGAAGAAGCAGAAGCAGAAAATTAATTTATTCAAGACAAAACTATCCTCACCTTAAATTTATATTTGTCAAATTATTCCTTAATTATTAAAGCATTTTCTTCCATTATATAACTTTTCTACCATCCGATACATGAATCATGTAAATTTTCAAATTTGTTTTTTGTCTTTTCATTTGTTTTTGCTTCTTTCGCTTGGACTATTTCGTTTTTTTCTTTTCTTTTTTTAATTTCTAGCATTATTTTAAAAATTAAAGATATCAAATACATGAATCATCTTGTAACTTTTCAAATTCTTTTTTGACTTTTCTTGTTTTTGATGATTTCTTTGACTAATTTTATTTTTTTATTTCTCTAAATTAATAGATCACCAAAATTCTCCCAGTAACTTTAATAGATTCACCTCCTTGAATACTTTATGCAAAATGAAAAGTCCTATCGATTATTATAAATAGACTTCTTCTCTCTTTTTCTTGTGCAGATTCTTCTTCTTTGTCTCCTATTCCTCTTAAAATGACAAACTAACAACCAATACAAGTACTTTTTTCATAATGTATGTTTTTTTAGTAGTGTACCAATTTATTATACGCAATATCTAGTATCTACTTTATATTTATTCTTTTTTAATGTGCTTGCATGTACCAGTGATAACAGTGATTTTTAATAATATGAGTGATTAATAGTTGAAAGTATTTCCCTTGATGCTCTTACTTTTTTGACACGGTAGATTTTTGGTTCTATATTTGTTTAACATTATTATTAACCACACGTTCTTAATGCATGAAAAATGAGCAAAAAAATGACACTAGATAACAACTCTGAGAAGGCTAAATGGAATGCAGAAACCACAGAACTTTTTTTAAATATATGTGTGGAAGAAATTTTAGCAGGAAATCGTCCTGTGTAACGACCCGACCGGTCATTTTAAGCCCTAGCACGCTGTTCAGCAGTTCGAGGCCATGAGCAGCTTCAATTCAGGCATTATGACTTGTACACGTGGTCGGAATTAAATTTCGGGAAGTTCGGAGTTGACTTGGAAAGGAAATTCTCATTTCGGAAGCTTTAAGTTGAAAGAATTGACTAGGATTGGATTTCAGAGTAAACGACCTCGGAATCGGGATCTGAAGGTTCCAGCAGGTTCGTATGATGATTTCGGACTTGGGCGTATGCTCGGATCAGGTTTTGGGTGACCCGGGAGCATTTTGGCGCCTATTGTGGAAGTTAGCATTTTGGAAGAAATTTCATAAGTTTGGGTTGAAGTGCATTTTAGTGTTATCGATACCCGTTTGGGATTCCGAGTCTGGGAGTAGCTCCGTATGGTAATTATGGAGTTGGGAGCGCGATCGGAAGTGAATTCGGATGTCCGTGGAGCATTTTGGAGCCATTTGGCTAGAGATAGAAATTTGAAGGTTTTTGAGAAGTTTGACCGGAAGTGGACTTTTTGATATCGGGCTCGGAATTCAATTTCGAAAGTTGGGGTAGGTCCGTAATGTCGAATATGACTTGTGTGCAAAATTTGAAGTCAATCGCACGTGATTTGATAGGTTTAAACATCGAAAGTGGAAGTTTGAAATTCTAAAGTTCATAAAGCTTGGAGTCGATTCGTGGTTTTAGCGTTGTTTAATATGATTTGAGGCCTCGATCAAGTCCGTAATGTGTTTTGGGACTGGTTGGTATGATTAGTTGGGTCCCGGGGGCCTCGGGTGGATTCCGGATGGTTAACGGATCGAAATGGGAATTTTGGAGATAGCTGAAGGGGTCTGGTTGCTGGTATAACCGCTTCTACGGAGGGCTCACCGCAGAAGCGGCCCTACAGATGTGAGGAATTGAACCGCAGAAGCGGTTGGACGTGAAGTGAGCTGGGACCGCAGATGCGGTCCTTTTGGTGCAGATGCGGGACTGCATCTGCGGTAGAGAGGTCGCAGAAGCGGAAACGAAGGGCTGGTGAGATAACCGCAGAAGCGGAGAGAGTGCTGCACCTGCGGAACCGCAGAAGCGGTCAAGGGACCGCAGGTGCGGAAGTGCTGGAGGCAGAATGGTTCTTTTAAAATCGGGATTTGGCCATTTTGTCTCATATTTTCTTGGCTTGGGCGATTCTTGGAGGGTTTTCAAGAGGGGATTTTCATCATCAACGATAAGGCAAGCTAATCCCATCCCTTTTGAGTTAAATATATCAAATATGTATGGATTTTAGCATGTAAATTGGTAGAAAATTTGGGGGTTTGAGGGAAACCTAGAAAATTGATATTCTTGGAATTTGACCATGATTTTGGGTATAAAATTGAGAGTAAAATATATATTTGAGTTCATGGAGTCATGGGTAAGCTTAATCTTCGAAAAATTTTGGAATCCGGGCACGTGGGCCCTTGGGCGATTTGGTCAACTTTTCGATCGGGGTTAGGAAATGTTATAAATTGGATTGTAATGAGTAATTGATCATATATTAATGAGTTTACATAATTATTGGCTAGTTTTGGAGCAATGTGCATCGATTTGAGTTTTCAATAGGGCATGGAATAATGGTTATGGAACTTCAGAGCAAGGTGACTCTCCTTTCTAACCTTGTAAGAGGGAATTGTCCCCATAGGTGAAATAAACGGTTATGTGCTCCTATTTGTGGGGGCAACGTATGCACGAGGTGACGAGAGTCCGTGCGTAGCTACTAATATGTGTAAGTCCGGGTAGTCTAGGACCCAAAAGCATGCTATACTTGGAATATCTGTAACCTTATGGACAATTGAATTTCTTAAATACTATCAAATTGATAAATGAATTTCTAAAAAGATTAAACTTCATTTTCTTGAATTGTTAAGAGAGAATTTGCTTTTCCTTGGATAATTGTTCCCTGATAAATTCAGATTGACTGATTGTTGTGTTTATTTATATTTGACTGCGTCGCACGTATGATTCGCGAGCGGGATAATAGATGCATCTATGGTTCGGGCCGCTCGACCCTCGGCAGTGCAAATTTTACATTATGTTGGATCGGGCCGTATGACCTCGGCATGAGTTGCGCATGTTTGAATCGCTTGTCTGGAGATTTGTTGATATTGCAATCTACTATCCCCGACTTGAGATAATTGTTAATTAATGGATTATGAATCCGGAGACTTCTAATAAAAAGGAACTTTTACATGTTTAGTAATTCATTTGAATCTACAGTTGTCCTTAATAAATTCGTGAGTCATCTCTTTAATAATATTATTATTTGACCATTAGTAAGTGTCAAAGTTGCCATCTCGTCTCTACTTCTTCGAGATTAGGCGGGATACTTACTGAGTACACGTTATTTACGTACTCATGCTACACTTGCTGTGCATTTTGTTGCACAGGTACAGGTATTTCTATTGGCCCATTGGGCGTAGCAGCACGGGCGACCCGGAGACTAGGTGAGCTATATTTCCTCGAGGCGACCCGCAGCTAGTATAGTCTTTCTCTCAGAATTGTATTTACTTTCTGTCCAATTGTGTTCCGGACAGCTGTTGTACTTCATTCAAATTCTTTAGAAATTGCTCATGCACTTGTGACAACGGGTTCTGGGATGGTTATGAAGTATTTTGTATTAATTGCTTATCATTTAATTTGAATTGAAGAGATTATCTTTTTATTTGTAAATTTTGAGGAAAAATCATAGATTTCAAGAGTATTAAAACGAGAATATAATTAAGTAATTTGGTTGGCTTGCCTGACGGTAGTGTCCGGCGCCATCACGACCCTTAGTGGATTTTAGGTCATGACAACATGGTATCAGAGCACTAGGTTCCTAGGGTCTCACGAGCCATGATCAAGTCTAGTAGAGTCTCGTGAATCGGTACGGAGACGTATGTATTTATCCTCGGGAGGCTGCAGGACTGTTAGGAGTACTTCCCTTCTTGATTCCTCATCGTGCGATTTGATCCATGGAGGCTTATGCCTCCTTCCTATTCAATCTTATGCGATGCAAATCGCTTGTTATTAATCGAGAATTGAAGAGTTGTAATGGTAATACCGATGCAGTGCGGGGTGTTTCTCCCTGCATAGTTGTCTGAGCTATTATCGTCGCCTTATGGAAGGATATTCTGTCGTTTCAGCTCAGTAGCGATACTTCTTAGAGCTCTGAGGCTAGGCACAAATTGCCATGATGCTATGAACGATTGTTGCGCAGTATTAATATGATGGTAGGATGTTTGTCTACGTGTCGGGCGGTGAATGACTTGAAGGGAGGTTTACTCAGTGCATGATCTAGAGATTTGGTATTTTATTCCCGGCAGGGGGAAGGCAAACGAACTAAGAATGGTCAGATGCGGGTTGGTGGAGTAACGAGATTTGGTAATTGCGAGTGTGGCGGAGTTTTCTTCTATGATGAGGTGTCGTTGTCCTAATTGAACGTACTCAGTTCGCCAGTGTTATGATATTCTACAATTCGCCTTTGGGGTAAGATATTGTGTAATAATATTGAAGATGCGGCTGTCAGATATCGCGGGGTGTGGTAGTTCAGGATTGAATCAGTATTTCGAATGTCGACGGTTCGAGAAAGATGATCTTCGGAAAGGTTTAAAGTTAGCAGTAGTTGTGAGTTCAAGTGCCACGAAGTTAGATTTTATCCAAGGAAACAATTGAGCAGCAAAGGATGAGGAAGGACATGTGGGGAGTGTCAGGCGGTGGTTAACATTTCTAGAAGGCTAGGTATAAGAAGTAAAGGTCGAGTAGTCGACAAAGGGGTGAGTTCGGCCAAAGTGGGAGAGTTTGGAGTGACTTGGGAATTTTAGTGATCGGTGATTTAGGCCTACGGATTAATTAGAAGTATGGGCTATTATACGGCAAGAGATTTGATCTAACGGAAGGGAGCTGCTTGGAATGAAGAAGGATACAACCCAACTTTGAATTGGAAGGATGTTGCCGCGCACTTAATTGAAGTCCACGAGGGGTGAATGGACTTGTGCAGCTAGAGGGTGAGCTTGGACTAAGTATGGATCATTAATGTCGTGGTGATTGCACCCCGTGTAGCAGCGTTGGAAGACGTCGGCACGTAAATTCTACAGGTGGATTATCTCCAGTGAGCGGATCGGCGGTTGCATGGTTGCCAAAGCTTCTGCGGAAATTCTGTTGGTTATACAGCAAGGAGATTGGTCGTGCGAACGTGGTTGATGATTCAGAGCATAAAAAGGGGTTTTTACAGAAAGATTTCTGAGAATGTTGGCGATTGATGGCGGAAGGTTATGTCAATATGAGACAAAGAATACTAGCGAATTCCAGAGATTGTGTAACAGTGGTTTCAAGCTAAGTGGGAGAGTCCCACTGCCTATGATTGGGTTGCATGGTTAACTACTTGCGAGGTTTCTGGTTATTAGCATATTGAGGGGTCATTTCAGCTTCGGAAAGAACATAAGTAGTAATTCGAGCAAAGGAATTGTTAAATGTGTGCTATGGTTGGCCTTATTGGCTCATGTTCAGACTTGGGGAAGGATTCAGGATTTATGCCTTGTATAGGTGGGTTTCAAGGGAAGTGATTCTGTGGGGTGCTTCGTCGAGAGGGTATTCATGTGCTAGAAGATTCATGGAGTCGATTATATTCGGAGCCAAGTCAGAGCGGGTGGCACTCAACAACGATCCTAGTGGATTCAAAGGGGCAAAGCGTGGTGCCTAATGATTGCGAGCCTATAGGTACGGTTAAGAATCAAGCTTTGTAGCAGCTTATGAGAAGAGGCACAGAATGTTCTATGATGTTTTGACTTGCAGTGTAGCATTTGGGAGGTATGAAATGGTTCGTGGGATTTGAGACAGCATGGTCTCGTGATTCAAGGTCACTCGGGATGAGTGCGGATGGAGTGTGTCATGTGTGGGATGGAGTTACTATTATTTCTAAGGCAATCAAGAATTAATTTGGAAGGAGATAGATTGGTTAGCCATAGTTGAATTGGCATATTGGTGGTAGTGATCAGTTCCTTCAACGTGATCAAGTTATGCAAGTGATTTGTGACAGCACGTGTGAGGTTTGTCGATCTCCGTAATTGATGTTATTCAGAAGTATTCCACTGTTATGGTCTGTCATGTGTAGGCGGATCCTGGATGGGCTATGGTGGCTCAGACCACTACTTAGAGATTTGCATATTCTACGATTATGAGAATTCACCTGTGTGTTGCTATGGTTCTCCTGAAGTGAGTTAAGTGAAAAGTTTTATATGATGAAGTGTTAATCCATTAGTGGTTACGGAGTTATGATGAAAATCGTGTTCTATCGTATATGAGCATGTTGGGTGCAGTGAGTGGTATGGGATTTGAAGTGAGGATCAAGGTTGCAGTTCGGTGTTGACAAGGAAGTCACGAGCTCGGATGAGCCGGGAAGTAGTTTCGATGTTTAAAGTAAGTTGGTGTTGCCTTCAGCGTCACCTGAGATCGGTGTTTGTGAAAAAGGCTTTGCATCCTGGTTAAGGATTCAGTGCGGTCGGTAGTTGGATGTACAGACCTGCTATCTGTTATGGAAGGTTGTGGGAATGTGCCCCACGGAAAGGTTTCATAAGTGTGGCATGTAGTCACTTGATGGGTTGAAGAGTTAAACCAAGTAGGAAGGTTGTGGTAATATCGCTAATTTGAGAATGGATGCCTGGAGGGCACTCGATTTATTGGGTTGTGGACTGTGGAGGATTACTCTGGTTATGATGGTTGTTCTTGTGTGTTATGAGGAAAATGAGGAGTATTTATGGACCTTTGAAAGGTCATTAGCCTAGTTCAGTGCGATCAGAACCAGCTTGAGGTCCGCGGAGGGGTTTAGATGTGAATATGGGCTCTATATCAAGCCAGATGTGTTCATTTCAGTAAGGCGCTCCTTGTGGAAGAGCAGTCAGGGTGTTATTTCATCGTCAGTTATTTCATGTAATGATATATTGCGCTGTGTGAGTTGTGAGACGGCTTGGTAAATTGCTTATGTATTGAGGTTTCGCGTAGAGATGATGTTATATGAGCAAAATGGCTCTTGAGATTCTGATCGTATATTGCACCTCAGTTGTGCTTGAGTTTTGTAGCCTATGGCACTATATGTCTCCCCAGGGATAGTATGATGCACTTAGCGTGCTTGTGACCAATATTCGATATCTTGTTGTAATGAGCAATCTAGCTCGGTGTGTACCTCCTTATGTGAATTTTATGTGTGGACCGGGTGGCACGCCGCCATGGATATGTTGTTTGGATCGGGTTACGCGTCGCAGCAGCGAGACGTTGAGTACAGTTCCCCATATCTGTTTCTATGTGTTTTGTTTCCTCTTTTCCCGAGAAGAACTTATATTAGCTGTGTGCTCGCGTCGCATGTATGATTCACGAGCGGGGTAATTGGAATTCCTTTTTAGAGTTCGTCTTCCTTTTGTATCGCGTTCGAATTGGTAGCCTATTGGCACATTGCAGCATCATATGAGACTTTTGACCATGTCCGGGGTGGCTTATTGCCTGAGCAGTTCATACTGGGTGAGATGAGACCATTGGACTTAGGATCAGTGCAATCTGAATATATGAAGTATATTAAGGAGAAAAGACCATTATTTGGTTCAGAAAGAGGTGATAGTTCTTGACAGGAGTATAGACCCTATGAATCATTGATTCGGCAGTTGGTTATGAATTTCTACACATCCCTTCCGTCGTGGCGGAATTGCGAGAGTTGGAACAGGACTTATATATGTCATGGGGTGCATTGTGAGCATCAGATTCGGGAAATGTCGACTGTTATGATCAGAGAGTGTTATTATGGTCTTGTGAAGATGGGGTGCATGGTGTGAATTTAGCAGAGGTGTGCAGTCATGATCTGGTTCAGTGTGTGGTGATTGATACGGTGTTCATATGTCGGAAGCAGGCCTGGTAGAGAATTTTGGGTGTTGAAACTGGGTTCCAAGGCTTATTTGCCTAAATAAAAGAGGTTATCTTTAGATTTGATCGAGCTGATGTGCCCAACTGAGTTGTGGTAGCACGGGTAGGTGCACGAGGTATTAAGCAGTGATTCCAGACAACCCCAGCACAGTTCCTAGCACGTTCGAGGACGAACGTATGTTTAAGTGGGAGAGGATGTAATGACCCGACCGATCGTTTTGAGCCTTAGCGCGCCGTTCAGCAGTTCGAGGCCATGAGCAGCTTCAATTCAGGCATTATGACTTGTACGCGTGGTCGGAATTAAATTTCGGGAAGTTCGGAGTTGACTTGGAAAGGAAATTCTCATTTCGGAAGCTTTAAGTTGAGAGAATTGATAGGGATTGGATTGCAGAGTAAACGACCACAGAATCGGAATCTGAAGGTTCCAGCAGGCGTATGATGATTTCGGACTTGGGCGTATGCCCGGATCAGGTTTTGGGTGACCCGGGAGCATTTTGGCGCATATTGTGGAAGTTAGCATTTTGGAAGAAATTTCATAAGTTTGGGTTGATACCCGTTTGGGATTCCGAGTCTGGGAGTAGCTCCGTATGGTGATTCTGGAGTTAGGAGCGCGATGGGAAGTGAAGATGTCCTTGGAGCATTTTGGATCCATTTGGCTAGAGATAGAAATTTGAAGGTTGTTGAGAAGTTTGACCGGAAGTGGACTTTTTGATATCGGGGTCGGAATTTGATTCCGAAAGTTAGAGTAGGTCCGTAATGTCGAATATGACTTGTGTGCAAAATTTGAAGTCAATCGCACGTGATTTGATAGGTTTAAACATCGAAAGTAGAAGTTTGAAATTCTAAAGTTCATAAGCTTGGATTGGAGGTCGATTTGTGGTTTTAGCGTTGTTTGATATTATTTGAGGCCTCGAGCAAGTCCGTAATGTGTTTTGGGACTGGTTGGTATGATTGGTTGGGGTCCCGGGGGCCTCAGGTGGATTCCGGGTGGTTAACGGATCGAAATGGGAATTTTGGAGATAGCTGAAGGGGTCTGGTTGCTGGTATAATCGCTTCTGTGGAGGGTTCACCGCAGAAGCGGCCCCGCAGACGCGAGGAATTGAACCGCAGAAGCGGTTGGACGTGAAGAGAGCTAGGACTGCAGATGCGGTCATTTTGCCGCAGATGCGGGACCGCATCTGCGGTAGAGAGGTCGTAGAAGCGGAAACGAAGGGCTGGTGAGATAACCGCAGAAGCGGAGAGAGTGCTGCACCTGCGGAACCGCAGAAGCGGTTAAGGGACCGCAGGTGCGGAAGTGCTGGAGGCAGAATGGTTCTTTTAAAATCGGGATTTGGCCATTTTGTCTCATATTTTCTTGGCTTGGGCGATTCTTGGAGGGTTTTCAAGAGGGGATTTTCATCATCAACGATAAGGTAAGCTAATCCCATCCCTCTTGAGTTAAATATATCGAGTATGTATGGATTTTAGCATGTAAATTGGTAGAAAATTTGGGGGTTTGAGGAAAACCTAGAAAATTGATATTCTTGAAATTTGACCACGATTTTGGGTACGAAGTTGAGAGTAAATTATATATTTGAGTTCATGGAGTCATGGGTAAGCTTAATCTTCGAAAATTTTCAGAATCCGGGCACGTGGACCTGAGGGCAATTTGGTCAACTTTTCGATCGGGGTTAGGAATTGTTATAAATTGGATTGTAATGAGTAATTGATCATATATTAATGAGTTTACATAATTATTGGCTAGTTTTGGAGCAATGTGCATGGATTTGAGTTTTCCGAAAGGCATGGAATAACGGTTATGGAACATCGGAGCGAGGTGATTCTCCTTTCTAACCTTGTAAGAGGGAACTGACCCCATAGATGAAATAAACGGTTATGTGCTCTTATTTGTGGGGGCTACGTACGCATGAGGTGACGCGAGTCCGTGCGTAGCTACTAATATGCGTAAGTCCGGGTAGTCTAGGACCCAAAAGCATGCTATACTTGGAATATTTGTAACCTTATTGACAATTAAATTTCTTAAATCCTATCGAATTGGTAAATGAATTTCTAAAAAGATTAAACTTCATTTTCTTGAATTGTTAAGAGAGAATTTGCTTTTCCTTGGATAATTGTTCCCTAATTAATTCATGATTGACTGGTTGTTGTGTTTATTTATATTTGACCGCGTCGCACGTATGATTCGCGAGCGGGGTAATAGATGCATCTATGGTTCGGACCGCTCGACCCTCGGTAGTGTATATTTTACATTTATGTTGGATCAGGCTGTACGACCTCGGCATGAGTTGCGCATGTTTGAATTGCTTGTCTGGAGATTTATTGATATTGCCATCTACTCTCCCCGACTTGAGATAATTGTTAATTAATGGATTATGAATCCGGAGACTTCTAATAAAAAGAAACTTTTACATGTTTAGTAATTCATTTGAATCTACAGTTGCCCTTAATAAATTCGTGAGTCATCTCTTTAATAATATTATTATTTGACCATTAGTAAGTGTCAAAGTTGCCATCTCGTCTCTACTTCTTCGAGATTAGGCCGGATACTTACTGAATACACGTTGTTTACGTACTCATGCTACACTTGTTGTTCATTTTGTTGCACAGGTACAGGTATTTCTATTGGCCCATTGGGCGTAGCAGCACGGGCGACCCGGAGACTAGGTGAGCTGTATTTCCTCGAGGCGACCCGCAGCTAGTATAGTCTCTCTCTCAGAATTGTATTTACTTTCTATCCAATTGTGTACCGGACAGCTGTTGTACTTCATTCAAATTCTTAGAAATTTCTGATGCACTTGTGACACCGGGTTCTGGGATGGTTATGAAGTATTTTGTATTAATTGCTTATCATTTAATTTGAATTGAAGCGATTATCTTTTTATTTATAAATTTTGAGGAAAAATCATAGAGTTCAAGAGTATTAAAACGAGAATTTAATGAAGTAATTTGGTTGTCTTGCCTGACGGTGGTGTCCGGCGCCATCACGACCCTTAGTGGATTTTGGGTCGTGACATCCTGGAACTCACTTCAGCAGATTAGGATGGTCTAATCTGGTGCAAAAGTCTAATGATAAAATCGGAAGAAACTACGATAAAGTTAAGTTGAATAACAAATGGGACAACCTCAAAGGTACATGGAAAGAATGGGATACTTCAGTTGGAAAAGAGAATGGTTTAGGATGGGACCCGATAAGAAAGCAATTCAAAAGAGTGCTGATTGGTGGGATAGGAAAAAAAAGGTACTTGTGATTCTACTACTTAACTTTCACTTAACATAATTTTTTTATTTTACTTTGCTGTTTTAAATTCTCTTGTTCTTCTTCACATTTGTAGGAGAATCCAAATGTAGAGAAATTTAGAGAGAAAGTTTTACTACATCGACAACTGATGGAGTATTATTTTAAGGATGTTGTTGCAACCGGTAAACATGCGTGGGCACCGTCATCTGTAGTGTTACCAGGTGGTATACAAGAAAGCAGTTAGTTTCAACCGGAACAACCATGTGAGTTTGGAACTCCTATAGACAATGAAGAGTTTGTAAATATTGATGGCACTGAAAAGAATACGGAAAAAAGAATTTGAACAAACTAATCCAGAAGAATCTAATGTGATTGAAAAAGTGCGTGGTAGTGAGAGCGGTGAGAGAAGAAAAAGAAAAGCATCAATTGTCAGCACCTAATTTTTTATCATATTTGAAATTTCTACCACTTTTTAATATTTAAATATCTATTAAATTTTAACTACATATTTTAGCCTTTATTTTTCTTTTTATAGGCTTACTAAAAAAATTAAAAAAGATAAAAAAGAGTTACATTTTTAGATATTAGTCGTGTTTCATTTGCAAAAGAAAAGAAGATTCACAAAATTATATTTTTTTCTTCTCATTAAGGTAAGACTAGTACATAATAACTTTTTCTTAGTAGTTTATGCCTATATTCTAGTTTAAAATATTAGTGTAGTATTTTTAATTTTAGATTATCTTTAGGTAAAAAGCAAGAAAGGAAAATTAGAGGGGTCCATATGGTTTTACTTTTGGGGGAGAGGGGTCCACACGGTTTTACTTATGAGGCAGAGGGGTCCACACAGTTTTATCTTTGCGGCAAAAGGGTCTATACTATTTTACTTTTAGGACAGAAGGGTCCACATGATTTTACTTTTGGTGGAGAGGGGTCCACACGATTTTACTTTCTGGGGGAGGGGTCCACACGGTTTTAGCCTTTTTTTTCTTTCTTCCTCCCAAGCTCAATCAAACAAAGATAAATACACACACAACAAAAGGAAAAAAGGGGGATTTGGAAAAGATAGAAAAACGGAGAGAAAAGAAAAGCTCCTTCTGCTTCACGTCTTTTAGCTATAATACCTTGTTGTCCCACCCAAAGACTTACATAAACCACGCCTCAAATCAGCCCTCTGCTCCGACCAAAAACGACCTCGAAAAGCAGTCAGAATCAGTCCACATCAACATCAAAGACACTAAACTCCAATCTAGCTCGAGTTCGCCGGCGAGTTTTCCGTTTGAAATCCGATCGCGGTTCAATTTTCGGACAATTTTCAATTGGAGTTTACTGTTGCACTTTCATTTAGAACGGAGCATTTGCTGAACATTTGTTTGCTTTGGGGATTTTTCATTATTCAATCTGAAAGGAAGTTACTACAGTGAAAGGTCCATTTTTGACTTATCTCATTTTCATAATGCATGACTTCGAAATTTATGTGTTTGGATGATTTTTTTTTTTTTTTTGATTTCATGATTATCTTTCCTAGTTGCTACTTATAATGATATTTATCATGGCTTAACATGATAAAAAATTTATTTTAAAATTTGAGGCTCAAAACGATTGAAAACAATAAAGAGGGGCGCATGTATTTCAGCCGAATTTATATGAATTTTTTTAGGTTCTATTTCCTTGTTGATTTTCAGATGTGGAACTTTGAATTTCTTGGCCTTCTACTTTGTTTAGAGAAGTAGTTGATATTCCAATTTCATTGTTTAAGTTTGTTCCTTAGTTAGTTTTCTTATTAGATATTAAAAGCAGATGCACAATTTAAAGTATAACGGGGCAGTGAGGTGATTTAACAAGCTACATGGATTTGGATTTAGGTACTATATCATGTTAGGTAGTCCAATTGTCACGACCCAAATCTCTCTTTGTAAGATGTCGTGACGACACTTAGTCTCTACGACTAGGTAAGCCTAACATTTGCGGAATAATGAAATGAAAGCATGAATTTAACAACTAACTGCAACAGATAATTAAATAATGGTATAAATGCCGCTCGGCATGGACAATAACCAACTCTCGAATATACACAGTATTCCCAAATTCCGGAACATCATAAGTCAAAAGATATCAAAGAAACTAGTATCTCTATACACCAGAATCTTAGAAAAGTACGGAAAGGTAAATAACATAGGAGGGAGGACTCTGAGGTCTGCGGATGCGGCAGATATACCTTGAAGTCTCCAAACTGTCTCTGCTCACTAATGACGTGGTTAATAACAAGTACCTGGATCTGCAAATAAATATGTGCGAAGAGTAGCATGAGTACACCATAACGGTACCTAGTAGGTGCCAAGCCAAACCTCGATCGAGTAGTGACGAGGTCAGGTCAGGGTCTTACTGGTATATATAATAAATTAGGAAGAAAATATTGCAGTGTAATAAAGACTGGAACTCAACAAAGAGGAAATCACGGAAAAATAACAGTACAACAAACAGGGGCAAAACAGCAGGGGATCTCCCGAGATGCCGTCTCGTAGTCCCAAAAGTAAATATGCAGGGGGATCTCCCGAGATACAGTCTCATAGTCCCAAAGTAAATATGCAGGGGAATCTCTCGAGATACCGTCTTGTAGTCCCAAAGTAAATATGCAGGGGAGGGATCTTCCGAGATAACGTCTCATAGTCCCAAGTAAATACGCAGCTCAAAAACAATGGAAATAACAGTTACAGCAAGAAATCCTATAGTTTAGACTAAGTACAAGTCAAGGAAAAAGTAGGAAATCCACTAAGCATGTCGCACAGAGTTCAGATAAGCATTTAAGACACGTAGACATGCGATATTATGCTAAATAGGATAACTACACATGCTAGTATAACTCAATTAATATGAAACAGGTTATTACTCAGTAAAAACGGATTTTTACAATAAATAGCCCGTGTAGGCACTCGTCACCTCACGTACACGGTGCTCACATATCACAACAGTACCAAATCCAAAGGGGATTTCCCTCACACAAGGTTAGGCAAGCCACTTACCTCGAACCAAGCTCAATCAATCAATAACAATGCCTTTTCCACGATTTTCCAACTCCGAATGCCCCGAATCTAGCCAAAAGCAATAACATACCATAAATATAACAATAAGAAACTAATCTAATTAATGAAATCAAGGATTAAGCAAGAAATTAGAAAATCGCCCCAAAAATTCGACCCGAGCCCACGTCTCGGAATCGGGTAAAAGTCACAAAATATGAACACACATTCACTCACGAGTTAACTCATACCAAAATTATCCAAATTCGATATCAAAAACCCAATCAACAACAACAACAATATACCCAGTAAAATCTTACTAGTGGGGTCTGGGGAGAGTAGAGTGTAGGCAGACCTTACCTCTAACCCGAAAAGGGTAGAGAGGTTGTTTCCCGAAGACTCTCGGCTCGACAACAGAGACAATAATATCAGAAAAGAAACAAAAGAAAAGGCATGTAACAGCAAAATGTGCCAGAAAGAAAATAACAACAACGAATAAGTGAAAGAACAATAACACAAGACTATGCAAAACAACAATGTGAACACAATATAGACCGCTAACAAACCTAAACAAAACTCTATCAGACTACCCGATATAAAGAGGGAAGAAATCTCGACTACCCCCTAGCCTACCACCCTAATGCTCAACCTCCACATGTTCCTATCAAGAGCCATGTCCTCGGAAATCTGAAGCTGCGCCATGTCCTGCCTGATCACCTCACCCCAATACTTCTTAGGCCGCCCTCTGCCTCTTCTCGTACCTGCCAAAGTCAACCGCTCACACCTCCTAACCGGTGCATCTAGGCTTCTCCTCCGCACGTATCCAAACCATCTAATCCGCACTTTCCGCATCTTGTCGTCCACAGGAGCCACGCCCACCCTCTCCCGAATATCTTCATTCCTAATCTTATCTAGCCTAGTGTGCCCACACATCCATCTCAACATCCTCATTTCTGCTACTTTCATCTTCTGGATATGTGAATTTTTGACCGACCAACACTCAGCTCCATACAACATGGCTGGTCTAACCACCGCTCTATAGAACTTACCTTTGAGTTTCGGTGGCACATTCTTGTCACACAGGACTCCAGACGCTAACCTCCATTTCATCCACCCCATCCCAATACGATGCGTAACATCCCCGTCGATCTCCCCATCTCCCTGGATAATTGACCCTAAGTACTTAAAACTTTCTTTCTTGAGGATGACCTGTGAGTCAAGCCTGACTTCCACATCCGCTTCCCCCGTCACGCTGTTGAACTTACATTCCACATATTCCGTCTTAGTCCTACTCAATTTGAAACCTTTAGACTCCAGGGCATGTCTCCATACCTCCAGTCTCCCATTCACGCCGCCTCACATCTCATCAATTAGAACTATATCATCAGCAAACAACATACACCATGGCACCTCTCCTTGGATATGGTGTGTCAGTGCGTCCATCGCCAGAGCAAATAAGAACGGGATGAGCGCAGATCCTTGGTGTAACCCCATAACAATCGGAAAAGGCTCTGAGTCACCTCCCATAGTCCTAACCCAAGTCATAGCTCCATCATACATATCCTTTATCGCCCTAACGTAAGACATCGGCACACCTGTCACCTCCAGACACCTCCAAAGGACGTCCCTAGGAACCTTGTCATACGCCTTCTCTAGGTCAATAAACACCATATGCAAGTCCCTCTTCCTATCCCTGTATAGTTCCACCAACCTCCTGATAAGGTGGATAGCTTCCGTAGTAGAACGACCCGGCATGAACCCGAACTGGTTTTTCGATATAGACACCGCCCTCCTTATCCTCCCTTCTACCATCCTCTCCCACACTTTCATGGTATGACTTAGTAACTTGATACCCCTATAGTTGTTACAATTCCGGATATCCCCTTTGTTCTTGTACACCGGAACCATAATACTCCACCGTCACTCATCAGGCATCCTCTTTGTCGTGAAGATAACATTAAACAACCCAGTCAGCCACTCCAAGCTTTCTCTACCCGCATATCTCCAAAACTCTACTGGGATCTCGTCTGGTCCGATCGCTTTGCCCCGACTCATCTTACCCATCGCACCCACGACCTCTTCAACCTTAATGCGCCTACAATACCTAAAGTCTCGGTGACTCTCGAAGTGCCGCAATTGCCCTAACACGATATTTCCATCCCCCTCTTCATTCAGAAGTTTATGAAAGTATGACTGCCATCTTTGCCTAATCTGGGCCTCTTCCACCAATACTCGACGGTCCTCATCTTTGATGCACCTCACTTGATCTATGTCGCGAGCCTTCTTCTCTCTCGCTTTGGCCAACCAAAATAACTTCTTGTCCCCACCTTTGCCCCCAAGTTCCTCATAAAGCTGACTAAAAGCAGCAGTCTTAGCCTCTGTGACCGCTAATTTCGCCTCCTTCCTAGCCTCCTTACATCTTTCTCTGTTCACTCTCCTCTGATCCTCGTCGGTGCTCTCTGCTAACTTAATGTAAACCGCTTTCTTGGCTTCCACTTTACCTTGGACCACGTCATTCCACCACCGGTCGCCTCAGTGCCCGCCAAAGTAACCTTTCGAAACTCCCAACACCTCTCCTGCGGCCTCCCTTATGCAGTTCGCCGTCACCGTCCATATAGCGTTAGCATCCCCACCACCCCTCCAGGCACCCATATTCGTCAACCGGCCCTCCAACTCCTGCGCAGTATCCGTAGACAAAGCTCCCCACCTGATCCTCGACTGACCCCGTACAAACCTCTTCTTCCTCTTCATCAAGATACTGACGTCCATCACCAGGAGATTATGTTGAGTTGCGAGGTTCTCACTCGGGATCACCTTGCAATCCTCGCACAACCCCCTATCACACCTCTTGAGGAGGAGATAGTCAATCTGAGTCTTAGATGCCATACTCCGGAAAGTAACCAAATGTCCCTCCCTCTTCGGAAACATAGAGTTCACGATCACCAACTCAAAAGCTCTAGCAAAATCCAACAATGAGGTACCGCCCCCGTTCCTATCACCAAAGTCGAAGCCACCGTGCACCTCACCATAGCCACCAGCAGATGACCCAATATGACCATTGAAATCCCCTCCTATGAATAGCTTCTCCGTAGGCGGAATACCCCGCACCACCTCATCCAGCGCCTCCCAGAAGCACCTCTTAACCTCCTCGTCCAAGCCTGTTTGCGGCGCGTAAGCACTAATGACATTCAGAGTGCTCCCTCCAACTACTACCTTAATTGCCATCAATCTGTCATTCACCCGTCTGAACTCTACCACCGACACTCTAAGCTCCCTATCTACCAAAATTCCCACTCCGTTCTTCCCAATCAAAACTCAAAAATTCGGTTGAAGAACTTTTCTCAATTTTTTCAACCCAAATCCGAAATTAAAGGGTGGAATCAACTTTAGATTAATGGAATATAACCATAAAGGAGTCAAGAATCGTTAGCTAATAGCTTCCTCTGAATCCCCTAAAATTTCATCCAAATCCGAGCTCTCTATCTCAAGTTATGTTAAAAATGGCTAAACCCTCAATTTTGAGATATAATCTGCTGGCCAGGCATTTTCTTCTTCGCGAACACGGCCACACCCTCGCATTCGCGTTGAACAATTAATCACTGGCCAAAAGTCCCTTCTTCGTGAACTCGTGTGACCTCTCGCAAACGTGCAGCTTCCACTGCCGGCTGCTTCGCGAATGCGCTCTCCACCACGCGAACGCGTAGAACAAAGCCTAGGAGTCCCAGCTTCTCTACTTCCTCTACACGAACACAATGCCTTTCACGAGTTCGTGATGCACTGCTAAACATACCTTCGCGAACGCGGACACAACTTCACGAACGCGAAGCACAAATATCCTCCTGCCTCCAACTCCTCTTCGCGAACGTGGAACTCCCCTCGCGAACGCGAAGAAGGAAACCAGCAACTAGAAAACCAGAAAATTCTGCAACTTTCACAAGGCCGATTTTTGTCCGTTAACCACTCGGAATCCACCCGAGGGCCCCGGGACCACAACCAAATATACCAACAAGTCCTAAAACATCATACGAACTTAGACGAGCCCTCAAATCACATCAAACAATGCTAAAAACATGAACCACCCTCCAATTCAAACTTAATGAACTTTGAAGCTTCAAACTTCTGCAACCGATGCCGAAACCTATCAAACCACGTCCGATTGACCCCAAATTTTGCACACAATTCATTATTGGCATTATGGACCTACTCCAACTTCCATAATCAGAATCCGACCCCGATATCAAAAAGTCTACTTCCGGTCAAACTTCCCAAAAATTTGACTTTTGCCATTTCAAGCCTAATTCAGCTAAAGACCTCCAAAACACAATCCGGACACACTCCTAAGTCCGAAATCACCCAATGGAATGGAACCGATGAAACTACATTCCGGAGTCGTCTTCATACAGTTCCGACTACGGTTAAAATCCTAGGACTTAAGCTTCCGTTTTAGGGACTAAGTGTCCCAAATCACTCTAAAATCACAAACAAAACCTCCCGGCAAGTCACATAAATAGAAAACGATATGGGAAAAGCAGTAAATAGGGAATCGGGGCTATTACTCTCAAAACGACCGACCGGGTCGTTACATCCTCCCCCTCTTAAAATAATCATTCATCCTCGAAGGAGCATAGAAACATACCTGAAGTGGTGAAAAGATGAGGACAACGGCTACGCATATCATGCTCGGTCTCCCAAGTCGCCTCCTCGACCAGCTGACCCCTCAATTGAACATTCACTGAAGCAATGTTCTTTGGCCTTAACTTTCAAACCTGCCTGTCCGAAATAGCCATCGGCTCCTCAACTTAAGATATTTCCTTGTCCAACTGGACTGAGCTGAAATCCAACACATGAGACGGATCACCGTGATACTTCCGGAGCATAGAAACATGAAATATTGGATGTACTCCTACTAGACTGGGAGGTAAGGCAAGTCCATAAGCAACCTCCCCAACTCGCCCCAACACCTCGAATGGGGTAACAAACCTTGGGCTCAACTTGCCCTTATTTCCCAAACTCATAACACCCTTCATCTGAAAAACCCATAGCAAGACCCGATCCCCAACTATGAATGCAACATCGCGAACATTCCAATCCGCATAACTCTTCTATCTGGACTGGAATGTGCGAAGTCGATCCTGAATCACTTTTACCTTCTCCAAAGCATCCTAAACCAAGTTTGTACCCAATAATCTAGTCTCGCCCCGGCTCGAACCAACCCTTTGGAAACCGACACCGCCTACCATACTCAGCCTCATACGGTGCCATCTGAATGCTCGACTAATAACAGTTGTTGTAGGCAAACTCCGCAAGTGGCAAGAACTGATCCCAAGAAACTCCAAACTCCATCACACATGCACGGAGCATATCCTCTAGTATCTGAATCGTGCGCTCGAACTGTCCGTCCGTCTGAGGGTGAAATGTTTTCTCAACTCTACCCGAGTAACTAACTCTTGTTGTATGGCCCTCTAGAACCGTGATGTAAAGTGCATACCCCGATTAGAGATGATAGATACCGGCACGCCATGAAGCCTGACAATCTCGCGGATATAAACTCGAGCCAGCTGCTCGGATGAATAAGTAGTCATCATAGGAATGAAATGAGCTGACTTGGTCAGCCTATCCACAATCACCCAAACTGCATCAAACTTCTGATGGGTCCGTGGAAGCCCAACAACAAAATTCATAGTGATCCGCTCCTATTTCTACTCCAAAATCTCTAACTTCTAAAGCAATCCACCCGGCCATTGATGCTCATACTTCACCTGCTGGTAATTTAGACACTGAGCTACATATTCCAATATATCCTTCTTCATCCTCCTCCACCAATAATGCCTCAAGTCCTGATAAATCTTTACGGTACCCGGATGAATGGAGTACCGCGAACTGTGAGCCTCCTGAAGAATCAACTCACGCAAACCATCTACATTGGGCACACATAGCCTGCCATGCATCCTCAATTCACCATCATCTACAGTATTGACCTCCTTGGCATCACTGTGCTGAACTGTGTCCTTAAGGACAAGAAGATGGGGGTCATCATACAAACGCTCCCTGATACGATCATAAAGAGAAGGCTGGGAGACCATACAAGCCAAAACTCAACTCTGCTCAGAAATATCCAATCTAACAAATGGTTGGCCAAGTCCTGAACATCCAATGCCATCGGCCTCTCTGTTGCTGGTAAATATGCTAAGCTCCACATACTCTCCGCCCTGCGACTCAAGTCATCTGCCACCATATTGGCCTTCCCGGGATGGCATAGAATAGTGATATCACAATCCTTATGGAGCTCTAACCACCTCCGTTGATGCAAGTTAAGATCCTTCTGCTTGAATAGATGCTGCAACCACCGCTGATCAGTGTAGATCTTACAAGGGACACCGTACAAATAGTGCCACCAAATCTTCAGGGCATGAACAATAATTATTAACTCAAGGTCGTGGACAGGATAGTTCTTTTCATGCACCTTCAGCTGTCTGGACGCGTAGGCAATCACCCTATGGTCCTGCATCAACGCCGCGCCCAGACCAATCTACGACGCATCACAATAAACAATATAAGACCCCGAACCTATAAGCAATAACAATACTGGGCTGCAGTCAAAGCTGTCTTGAGCTTTTGAAAGCTCTCCTCACACTCCTCTGTCCACCTGAACGGAGCACCCTTCTGGGTCAGCCAGGTCATAGGTACTGCACTAGATGAGAAACCCTCACAAATTGACGGTAGAACCTCGCCAAACCCAGAAAACTCCGGATCTCCATAGCTGAGGATGGTTTGGGCCAACTCTGCACTGCTTCCACCTTCTTCGGATCCACCTTAATCCCCTCACTCAACACTACGTGACCCAAAAATGCCACTGAATCAAGCCAGAACTCACACTTTGAGAACATTGCATATAGTTTTTTTCTCTCAAGGTCCAAAGCACAATCCTCAAGTGTTGTTCATGATCCTCCCGGCTCCGGGGGTACACCAGAATATCGTCAATAAACATAATGACGAATGAGTCAAGATAGGACCAAAATACACCGTGCATCAAATGCATAAATGTTGATGGGGCATTGGTCAGCCCAAATGGTATCACAAGGTAGTACCCTCAACAAATCGACGTTAGTACCCCGCCAAACCAAGAAAACTCAGGATCTCCGTAGCTGAGGACGGTCTGAGCCAACTCTGCACTGCTTCCACCTTCTTCGGATCCACCTTGATCCCCTAACTCAACACTACATGACCCAAAAATGCCACTGAATCTAGCCAGAACTCACACTTTGAGAACTTTGCATATAATTTCTTTTCTCTCAAGGTCTAAAGCACAGTCCTCAGGTGCTGCTCATGATCCTACCGACTCCGGGAGTACACCAGAATGTCGTACACAATGACGAACGAGTCAAGATAGGACCAAAATACATTGTGCATCAAATGCATAAATGTTGTTGGGGCATTGGTCAGCCCAAATGACATCACAAGGAACTTGTAGTGACCATACCGAGTCCTGAAACCAGTATACGGGATATCCAGCTCCCGAATCTTTAACAGATGATAGCTTGAACGCAAGTCAATCTTGAAAAACACTCTGGCACCCTGTAACTAATCAAATAGGTCATCAATACGAGGCAATGGATACCTGTTCTTCACTGTAACTTTGTTCAACTGGTGATAGTCAATGCACATACGTCTGGAACCATCTTTTTTCTTCACAAGCAAGACCGGAGCACCCCAAGGTGACACATTAGGCCGAATGAAGCCCTTTTCAAGCAATTCCTGTAACTATTGTTTCAACTCCTTCAACTCAGGAGGAGCCATACGATATGGAGGAATAGAGATGGGCTGAGTGCCCAGAAACAAATCAATACTAAAGTCGATATCTCTGTCAGGCGGCATGCTCGGAAGATCAGCTGGAAATACATCTGGATAATCCCTCACTACTGGACTGAATCAACTGTAGGGGTATCAATATTGACATCTCTCACATAGGCTAGATACGCATCACACCCCTTCTAAACCATTTGTTGAGCTTTAAGAAATGAAATAACTCTGCTGGGAGTACAATCTAAGGTTCCTTTCCACTCTAATCACGGTAATCCTGGCATAGCCAGCGTCACAGTTTTGGCGTGTCAATCAAGAATAGCATAATGGGGCGACAACCAATCTAAGCCCAAGATAATGTCAAAATCTACCATACTGAGAAATAATAAATCGGCTTTGGTCTCAAAACCACTAAGAATAACCAAACACGACCGATACACACGGTCAACAACAATAGAATCTCCAACGTGTGTAGAGCATGCTCTGCTTGAGAAGTCTGTAGAGATGCTCCTCTCCTGATTCTGGAGCAATCACTCACCATATGGCGAGTGTCGCCACACTAAAAACAAGCTCTCAGAGGGCGTGGCTACTATGGCAGGCTCAGTCTAGGTCTGCTGGACCGATCGCTGAAAGCACACCGTGCAGGAGATACACTAGATACTGGCAGTTCATAATAAGGCTCTTGGGGCCTAGGAGTAGCCGGAATACCATTGGCGGCTGGAAGTCTTAATGAACAGGGCGACTCACATAGTCCCTACCAAGGCGAACTACAGCTGGGTCACGAGCACCAATATAAGAGCCAGTCTCTCGAGACCTCTTGGCCTCCCTCTCCTCTCTTTCCTGAGCAAGCATGCCCTCCACTCTCCTAGCAATACTCACAACCTGCTGGTACGAAATATCCGTCTCCAACTCCCGGGCCATGCTAATCCTGATGCTAGGATGGAGCCCTTCGATAAACCAACGAACCTCTCTCGTATTGTAGCAACCAAGGCTGGTGCATGCCTAGCCAAATCACTGAAGCGAACCACATACTCTGACAAAGTCATAGCACCCTGGCGCAGCTCAAATTCTGCGCGCCAAGCATCCCTGAGACTCTGGGGAAAATACTCTCCCAACATATCCGAGAACTGAGTCCATGTAAGTGAAGCTGCCTAAGCCGGACTATTCAACTCATAAGCACTCCATCACTGATAGGCTGCTCCTCTAAGATGGAACATAGTGAAAGAAACCCCACTCAACTCTGATGCGCCCATAGTATGGAGGATACGGTGGCATTCTTCAAGAAAACCTTAGGCATCCTCTGACGCCAAGCCACTGAAAATAGGAGGGTGGTACTTCTTGTACCTCTCGATCCTACGATGCTCCTCCTAAGAAACTACTGCCCTACCCTCGGAATAAAATGGGGCCACTGGTTGTACTGGTACAACTTGTGGAATCTGATCAACGTGAACCCGTTGCTCTGGGTGCGGGCGATGGGAGTCCATGCTCCTCCCCCGGCCTGAGATATGGCAGGAGCAAGGGGAATCAACCCTACCTGAGCTAGAGTACTGAACATGCTCAGGAACTGTGCAAGGGTCTCCTGAAGCGCTGGTGCAGTAACAGGCGTCTCAGGTGTCTGCGCTCCGGTTGGAGCTACTAGTGGCTCCTCTATAGCAGCTCGTGCGGGTGCTCTGGCCGCACCACAAGGACGTCCTCGGCCTCTACCCCGGCCCTGACCCCGGCCTCTCGCGGCTCTAGCAAGCGGCCGGGGTGCCTGGTCATCTTATCCGGTTGTAATTGTCCTCACCATCTGTGAGAGAATAGAAGACAGAAGTTTAGAATTTCGAAGTCAACAATTTTGCATGGCAAGGAATCAAAGAAGTGAAATTTCCTAACAGTTCCATAGCCTCCCGAAGATAAGTATAGACGTCTCCGTACTGATCCGCGAGACTCTACTAAACCTGCTTGTGACTCATGATACCTATGAACCTAGAGCTCTAACACCAACTTGTCACGACCCAAATCTCCCTCCGTAAGTTGTCGTGACGGAACCTAGTCTCTACGACTAGGTAAGCCTAACATTTGCGGAATAATGAAAATGAAAGTATGAATTTAACAACTACCTGCAATAAATAATTAAATAACGGTATAAATGCCACTCAGCATGCACAATAACCAACTCACGAATATACACAGTATTCTCAAAACCCGGAACATCATTAGTCACAAGCTACGGAAGAAACTAGCATCTCTATACATCAGAGTCCGAGAAAAGTACTAAAAGGTAAATGACATAGGAGGGAATATAGGGGGGGACTCCGAGGTCTGCAGATGCAACAGATATACCTTGAAGTCTCCAAACTGTCTCTGCTCACTGATGAGGCTGATAAGAAGTACTTGGATCTGCACATAAATATGTGCAGAAGAGTAGCATGAGTGCACCACAACGGTACTCAGTAGGTGCCAAGCCTAACCTCGGTCGAGTAGTGACGAGGTCAGGTCAGGGCCGTACTGGTACATATAATAAATAAGGCAGAAAATATTACTGTGTAATAAAGACTGGAATTTAACAAAGAGGAAATCACAGAAAAATAACAATACAGCACACAGGGGTAAAACAGTAGGGGATCTCCCGAGACACCATCTCGTAGTCCCAAAAGTAAATATGTAGGGGGGATTTTCGTGATACTGTCTCGTAATCCCAAAGTAAATATGCAGGGGGATCTCCCGAGATACCGTCTCGTAGTCCCAAAGTAAATATGTAGGGGAGGGATTCTGAGATACCATCTCATAGTCCCAAAGTAAATACGCAGCTAAAAACAATGAAATAACAGTTATAGCAAGAAATCCTACAGTTTAGGCTAAGTACAAGTCAAGGAAAAAGCAGGAAATCCACTAAGCATGCTGCACAGAGTTCAGATAAGCATTTAAGACACTTAGACATGAGATATTAGGCTAAACAGGACAACTACACATGCTAGTATAACTCAATTAAAATGAAACATGTTATTACTCAGTAAAAAATGCATTCTTTCAACAATCCGTGTACACACTCGTCACCTCACGTACACGGCACTTACATATCACAACAGTACCAAATCCTAAGGGGATTTCCTCCACACAAGGTTAGGCAAGCTAATTACCTTAAACCAAGCTCAATCAATCAGTAACAATGCCTTTTCCTCGATTTTCCGACTCCGAATGGCCCAAATCTAGCCAAAAGAAATTACATTCCATAAATATAACTATAAGAAACTAATCTAATTAATGAAATCAAGGCTTAAGCAAGAAATTAGAAAATTGCCCCAAAAATTCGATCCAGACCCACATCTCGGAATCGGGTAAAAGTCACAAAATATGAACACCCATTCACTCACGAGTTCACTCGTACCAAAATTATCCAAATCCAATATCAAAATCCCAATTAAAACTCCAAAATTCGGTTAAAGAACTTTTCCCACTTTTCCCAAACTTTTTCAACCCAAATCCGAAATTAAAGGGTGGAATCAACTATAGATTAATGGAATATAACCATAAAGGAGTCAAGAATCGTTACCCAATAGCTTCCTCTGAAAATCCCCAAAATTTCATCCAAATCCGAGCTCTCTATCTCAAGTTATGTTAAAAATGGCTAAACCCTCGATTTTGAAATATAATCTGCTGCCCAGGAATTTTCTTTTTCGCAAATGCGGCCACAACCTCGCGTCCAGGTTGAACTATTAATCACTCGCCAACCCTCCATCGAGCGAGTGACCTCTCGCGAAAGCGTAGATTCCACTATCTGCTACTTCGTGAACGCGTAGAACAAAGCCTAGGGGTCCCAGCTGCTCTACTTCCTCTATGTGAACGCGATGCCCTTCACTCGTTCGCGATGCACTGCTGAATATACCTTCGCGAATGCGGACCCCACTTCGCGAACGTGAAGCACAAATCTCCTTCTGCCTCCAAATCCTCTTTGCGAACGCGGAACTCCCCTCGCGAACGCGAAGAAGGAAACCAGCAATAAACCAGAAAATTCTACAACTTCCACAAGCCCGATTTTTGTCCGTTAACCACCCAAAATCCACCCGAGGCCCCCCGGACATCAACCAAATATACCAACAAGTCCTAAAACATCATACGGACTTAGTCGAACACTCAAATCACATCAAACAATGCTAAAAACACGAATCACCCTCCAATTCAAACTTAATGAACTTTGAAGCTTCAAACTTCTACAACCGATGCCGAAACCTATCAAATCACGTCCGATTGACCCCAAATTCCACAAGTCATAATTGACATTACAGACCTACTCCAACTTCCATAATCGGAATCCGGCCCCGATATCAAAGAGTCCACCTCCGGTCAAACTTCCCAAAAATTCGACTTTCGCCATTTCAAGCCTAAGTCAGCTGCAGACCTCCAAAACACAATTCGGACGCGTTCCTAAGTCCGAAATCACCCAACGGATCTAACGAAACCGACGAAACTCCATTCTGGAGTCGTCTTCACACAGTCCCGACTACAGTCAAAATCTTAGGACTTGAGCTTCCGTTGTAGGGACTAAGTGTCCCAAATCACTTCGAAAACACAAAAAAAAAAAACCGGCAAGTCACATAAACAGAAAAAAGATACGAGGAAAGCAGTAAATAGGGGATCAGGGCTATTACTCTCAAAATGACCGGTCGGATCGTTGCACCAATTCTTTCTTTTTTACGTAATAAATCCGTAACGATTGAATCCACTCTATTATCCTTCTCCCACAAATTATTATTCATAATTCTTGGCCTCACAATAATCTCAAAATTAGTTTAGGAAAAATCATTCTTAATAATCGCTAGGCAACTAATAGACACGCTTTAACTTTTTCATTCACGGACTCGCTTGTGTAGCGTGATGTTTAACACTCAATTAATTCTCTAATCTCATACCGCACCTAATAACTTTAATTAATTCCTAAGTTAATTAATTCATATTTGACTTTTTAATAAATTCCAAAATTAATTTCTTTAAATATAGTAATTTTAAAAAAAATGTAATAACGTACTAATAATCCTTGTCATGACTATGGATTCGCTTGCGTTGCGCGGTTATGACAAAATTAATAAAATTTGTCTCAGTCGCACATTCGCTTGCGTGATGCGGTTAGGACAATTTAATATTATTCAAAAAAATTCTTTAATAATTTTAATAATTAAAAGCGGATAGGTAAAACATGGAAATCCAATAAAACACAGTTTGTCCAAAATTAATTCAAGCCATTTTTAGTTGTCACGACCCAATTTCGTTCCATAAGATATCGTGACGGCACCTAGTCTCTAAGACTAGGTAAGCCTAACATTTGCGGAATAACTGAAATATTGACTAAACTTCAACAGATATATATAAAACTGAAAACTGTCGCTCGGCATGTACAAGTAAAATCTACAACTCAGCGTATAAACAACTCCCAAAACCCGGTAGTTACAAGTCACAAACTCTAAGGAATTACTAAATGTCTCTATACATCAGCGTCTAAAAGAATAAAGAAAAGACAACATAATAAGGATAGAGGGGGGACTCCGAGGTCTGCGGATGCTGGCAAATATACCTTGAAGTCTTCAAGCAGCAGCGCACACTCTACTAATATCGGGGCTAGTAGGATGTACTTGGGTCTACACCAAAAAATGTGCAGAAGCATAGTATGAGTACACCACACTAGTATCCAGTAAGTGCCAAGCCTAGCCTCGGTATAGCAGTGACGAGGTCAGGTCAGGGCCCTACTGGAATATAAGAAATAACACAGAAAGCGAAATGATAAAAAAGAATGGCAGGTAAATGAAACAGTACGAATGTACGGAAAGGCAACAGCTCAGGAAAACAGGAAGACAATCACAACACGTAAGGAAAAGAACATCTTACAAGTTAAGGAACTACTACAACATCCAACACAGCAAAAGAGGAAATCAACAAGGGCGCTCCTGAGGTACAGTCTCGTAGTCCCAAAAGTAAATATCTCACAACGGCACGGCAGAAACCTCGTGCCACAATCTCACTCCGCACGGAAGAAACCTCGTGCCAAATCACACTCCACACAGAAGAAATCTTGTGCCAAATCACACTCCGCACGGAAGAAACCTAGTTCCAATAACACTCCGCACGAAAGAAACCTCGTGCCAATCACACTCCGCACAATTAGTTTGCGGACGCACTCAGATTTGTATAAATAGGTTAGTTTCACGAAATTAGGTCAAGTTTTTGAATGTCTGAACTCCTGTAGCAATTTTTACTTACTACTTTAGGCAACTTTAGCTCTTTAGTGATTTAACATTGGATTTTCATCTTTTAATCTTTGAATATGAGTTTTATCATCTTTTCTTCTCTATTTTCTTCATTACCCATTATGAGTAGCTAGATTTTTATCTAGGGTTATGACCCAACCCTAGTGTGTAAACCTAATGGGTGTTTAATTTATGGCTTGCTTATGGTTGGGTGTTTGTTATTTAGCTTTGTTATTACTTTTATTGTAGAATTAGGGGTTGCAAATATTAGTTCATGCCTATTTGACTTGGTCTCCACTTGAGAAAGAGAGACTTTGTCTAGGAAAACTTGGCTCACAAGAATTTGGAATGAAATCAAGAGATTGATAGTCCCAATTAAAGGGTTGAACCTAGATATAGTAAAACTCAACTTGAGCATTTTATCAACTATTTGGTTTAATACCCATTTGGACTTGAGAAAGCTAAATTGGGCAAAATCACTCTCTTACCGAGAGGTAAGAGTGGGTACTTGAGCGTTGATTGCTATAATACACCCCGACCAACTAGACAAGCTTTAAAGTCTACAACTCGTTAGGCAAACACCTAGGCGAAGGTCATAGCCCTAGGCCTTTTACAATATTTGAAAACAACAACAAAAACACCATTTCTTAGTTTCAATTATTTATTTGCAATCTTAGTTTAATTTAGCTATAGAACCAACCGAATTTTTGGAAGTGTAATCAACGATAGTTCAAACTCATATACCGTAATATATACTCCAAAATCCCAATCTCATAGCTCCCTGTCAAATTCGATCCCAACTCTGTTAGGTATTACTATTGCATCGACCGTTTAATTAGTGCAATGAATAGGAAGTAAAAACTTAATAAGATGAGAGATAACTAATTTTATGAGCAATGAGATAAGTAAAGTAATCCAAAAATCGTCATGTATCTACTAGCATAATTTACTAGACCTGGTGTCATGGGTGTTTGAGCTACTAGTAGAATATACAAAAGAATACTACACTATTGTCTGAAGTTAAATAGACAGTAAATAAATAAATAATTCTTTCACTAATAGTAAATCCCAAATTAATTTCTATCATTTAACAAATTAATCTCTTAAGCCAATGAAACAATATCAGTTATAATTGGGCTCCAAGAATTTATTACGCACAAATTATGCCGAGGTCATACGGCCCGATCCAACATACAAATATATAAACTGTGCATTGTCGAGGGTCGGACGGTATGAACCATAGATGCATCTATTCTATTACCGAGGCGTTCGGCCCGCTCCACAAAAAGAGAAAATACTTTATAAAGAACTGATTCAAAGATTATTAAGAGGCTAATATTCAAGGAAACATCAATTCTCATTAATGGTCAAGTAACCCGTCCAAAACTCAAATAAATGAAATTTGACCCTTTACAATTCATTTATCAAGTTCTGATATGATTTAAGCATTTAAATTAGCAAGTAGGGTGCAAATATCGCAAGTATCACATTTTGGGTCCTAAACTACCCGGACATAAACATAATTAGTAGCTACGTACAGACTCTCGTCACCGCGTGCGTACGTAGCCCCCACAAATAGAAGCACATATTAAATCAGTTCACCTATGGGGTTAATTCCCTCATACAAGGTCAGAAAAGAGACTTACCTCGTCTCAAAGCTTACTTTCCGGTCCAAAATTGTGCTTTAAACCCTCAACTTGGTGCCAAACGACCCGAAATTAGTCAAATGGTATATAAAATAGTCAATACATGTTCAAAAGTTCATATCCTAACTACTAAAGTGATTTCCCAACCCTAATTGAAGAATTCCTAAAATTCACCCCGGGCCCACATGCCCGAATTCCGAAAATTTTCAAAGAAAAATATTACCCATAACCTCACGAACTCAAATATATAATTTTTACCCCATTCCATAATCATATTCGTGGTTAAATCCCATTTTTTATCAAGACCTAGGTATTTCATCTAAACCCATAAATTCCACAAATTTATATATTAAAATCTTCCCATAATCACTGTATTAAACTCACATTAGGTAGAAATTACTTACCCTCAATAGTTAGGTTGAAATCCCCTTTTTGAAGCTCCACAATCGCCCAAGAGTGTAATAAATGAACCCAAAAATGGCTAAGTCCCGATTTAAAATGTTTCTGCCCAGGTCTGCCTTCTTCGCAATCGCGGAAAGGCCATCGCGATCGCGAAGGCTATCTGCCAGGCCCCAGAAAAAATGGCCTTCGCGAACGCGAGGAACCACACGCAAACGCGAAAGCTGAAAACACTGAGCTTCGCAAACGCGGGGCCCAGCTCGCGAAGAAGAAGAAGCTCAGCCTCCCCCCCAGGCCAATTCCCCTATGCGAACGCGGGCCACTTCACGTGAACGCGGAGGCCACAAATCTCAGACCTTCGCGAACGCATGCAAGGGGTCGTGAACGCGTAGAGCAAATCTCAGCCCCTCACCTTTTCCTTATCCCCGAACGTGACACAGCTCTCGCGTTCGCGAAGAAGGAAACTAGAACCAGCACACTAGATTTTTGGAACTCAGCTTCAGGCTGTCCGAAACTCACTCGAGCTATCCGGGACCCCGTTGAAATGCACTAACAAGTACATAAACATAATACAGACCTGCTCGAACGCTCGAAACGTGCAAGACAACAACAAAACTGAGAATCACACCCCAAAACCAAATTGAATCAAGTAGTAACTTCAAGTTTCCAAATCGCTCCGAATGCGTTGAACACCGAATTTTGCGTGCAAGTCTTAAATCACCATACAGAACTATTTCCGGTGTCAGAATCTCAATTGGACCTTAATCACACCAAAACCTACTCCAAACCAAATTTAAAGAATATTAAAACCTTCAAAGAGCCAACTTTCACTATTAGGCACCGAAACGCTCCCGGGTCATCCAAAATCCGATTCGAACATACGCCCAAGTCCAAAATCATTATACAAACCTATTGGAAGCGTCAAATCCCGATTCCGGAGTCGGTTACTCAAAATGTTGACCGAGTCAAACTTAGACTTTTTAGCCAACCTTAAGGAACCAACTATTTCGATTTCAACCTGAACCCTTCCAAATCCAAAACTAAACATCCCTGCAAGTCATAAAATGGTAAAATCACATAAGGGAAGTCTTATTTAGAGGAACGGGGTTCTAGAAAGCAAAACGACCATTCGGGTCATTACATTCTCCACCTATTAAACAAACGTTCGTCCTCGAACGGGTCTAGAATCATACATGTACTGCTGAATAAGTGTAGATATCTGCTCCGCATGTCCTCCTCGGCCTCCCAAGTCGCCTCCTCGACTGGTTGGTGCCTCCACTGAACTTTTACTGCAAAAATCTTCTTGGACCTCAACTGGCAAACCTTCCTATCAACAATGGCAACTGGCTCCTCCTCATAACCCAGGCTCTCTTCTAACTGAACTGTGCTGAAGTCCAACACATGCGACATGTCGGCATGATACCTCTGGAGCATAGGCACGTGGAAAACCGAATGAACTCCCGATATAGTGGGAGGCAAAGCAAGCTCATAAGCAACCTCCCTAACTCGTCCCGACACCTCAAATGGGCCTATAAACCTTGGGCTCAACTTGCCCTTCTTCCCAAACCTCATGATCCTCTTCATCAGCGAGCCTTTCAAGAGAACCTTCTCGCCCACCATTAATGATAAATCACGCACCTTCTAATCCGCGTAACTCTTTTGTTAGGACTGTGCTGTGCGAAGTCGCTCCTGAATAAACTTTACTTTTTCCAAGGCATCCTTCACCAAATCAGTACCATATAACTTAGCCTCATTGGGCTCAAACCATCCAATGAGAGAACGACATCGCCGACCATATAAAGTCTCAAATGGAGCCATATCGATGTTGGAATGATAATAGTTATTGTAAGCAAACTCTGCCAAAGGCAAGAAACGATCCCACTGCCCTCTAAAGTCAATCACACATGCTCTGAGCATATCCTCCAGGATCTGAACTGTTCGCTCCGATTTCCCATCGATCTGTGGATGAAAGGTTGTGCTGAGCTCTACACGGGTCCACAACTCACTCTGTACTGCCCTCCAGAAATTCAAAGTAAACTGAGAGCCTCTATCTGATATGATGGAAACAGGCACACAATGCAACCGAACTATCTCCTGAACATAAATCTAGGCCAACCTCTCTGAAGTATACGTAGTCACAAACGGAATGAAGTGTGTCGACTTGGTCAACCTGTCGACAATGACCAAAAACACATCAAACTTCCGCAAGGTCCACGACAACCCAACTACGAATAATGCGCTCCCATTTCCATTCAGGTATAGTCAAATGCTAGAGTAGGCCATCTGGCCTCTGGTGCTCATACTTAACCTGCTGGCAATTTAGGCACCTCGCAACATACTCAACTATGTCCTTCTTCATCCGCCGCTACCAATAATGCTGTCTCAGGTCGTGATACATCTTTGTAGCACCTGGATGAATGGAATATCGAGAACTGTGTGCCTCCTCTAGAATCCTCTCCCTCAAGACATCGACATCAGGAACACATAGGCGACCTTAGAGTCACAGAACACCATCCTCACCGATAGTAACCTCCTTGTCATTACTCTCTAGTACCGTCTCTCTAAAAACCAACAAGAGCAGTTCATCAAACTATCGAGCCTTGGTCTGTTCCAATAGTGAAGACTGGGCAACGACGCATGCAAGAACTCGGCTGGACTCTGAAATATCCAACCTCGCAATTTTGTTAGCCAAGGACTGAATGTCCAAAGCTAATGGCCTCTCCTCTGCTGAAATAAATGCCAAGCTACCCATACTCTCCGCCTTCCTGCTCAAGGCATCTGCAACTACATTCTCCTTGCCAGGATGATAAAGAATGGTAATATCATAATCCTTCAGTAACTCAAGCCACCCGCTGCCTCAAATTGAGATCCCTATGCTTGAACAAATGCTACAAGATGTGACGATCGGTGTAAATCTCATTGGACACCCCGTAAAGATAATGCCTCCAGATCTTAAAAAGCATGAATATTCGCGGCTAACTCTAAATCGTGCACAGGGTAATTCTTCTCATGGATCTTCAGCTGACGTGAATCATATGCAATAACTCACCCCTCCTGCATTGGTACACAACCCAAAAAGACGCGTGAAGCGTCAAAATACAAAGTATACATCCCCGAATCGGAAGGCAACACTAGAATGGGTGCCGTAGTCAAAGTTGTCTCAAGCTTCTGGAAGCTCGCCACACAATCATCGGACCAACAGAACGGAGTACCCTTCTGGGTCAATCTGGTCAAAGGTGGTGTAATAGATGATAAGCCCTCCACAAAATGGCAATAATAACCTGCTAACCCCAAGAAGCTCCTGATCTCTGTCGTCGTAGTAGGACGAGGCCAACTCTGAATTGCCTCAATCTTCATGGGATCCACCTTAATACCCTCGCTTGATACAACATGCCCCAAGAATGCTACTGAATCTAGCGAAAACTCACACTTGTAGAACTTAGCATATAGCTTCTGTTCCCGCAAGGTCTGAAGCACCACTCTCAAATGTTGCTCGTGCTCCTCCATGCTACGCGAGTAGATCAAAATGTCATCAATGAAGACAATGACAAACAATTCAATATATGGCCTGAACACCCTGTTCATCAAATCCATAAATGTCATTGGGGCGTTAGTCAAACCGAATGACATCACTAGAACTCATAATGGCCATATCTAGTCCGTAAAGCAGTCTTCGGAACATCCGAATCCCGAATCTTCAACCGGTGATACCTCGATCTCAAATCGATCTTAGAGAACACCCTGGCACCCTACAACTAGTCAAACAATCATCAATACGCGGCAACGGGTACTTTTTCTTAATGGTGACTTTGTTCAACTAGCGGTAGTTAATGCACTTCCGCATAGTTCCCATCTTTCTTCTTCACATATAACACTGGTGCACCCCCAAGGTGATACACTTGGTCTGGAAAACCCCTTTGCTAGCAATTCCTCAAGTTGTTCCTTCAACTCTTTTAGAGCCATGCAGTACGGTAGAATATATATAGGCTGGGTACCTGGAGCCAAGTCAATACAAAAATCGATATCAAGATCTGGTGGCATGCTTGGAAGATCAGAAGGAAACACATCAAAGAACTCCCGGACTACGGGCACTGACTCAATCGTCGGAGTCTCTACAGTAGTGTCCCGAACATAAGCTAGATAAGCCTAATAACCCTTCTCGACCATGTGTCGAGCCTTCATAAAAGAGATGATCCGACTAGGTGTGCTGACAGACGAACCCTTCCACTCCAATCTAGGCAACTCTAGCATCGCCAAGGTAACAGTCTTGACATGGCAATCAAGGATGGTGTGATACGGAGATAAACCAGTCCATTCGCAGGATAACCTCAAAGTCGGTCATATCAAGAAGCAGAAGATTTGCTCTAGTCTCATAACCATAGAATGTAACAATGCCGGACCGATAGACCTGATCCACAACAACAGAATCGCCCACCGGAGTGGACAGATAAACAAGAGTACGCAAGGACTCATGAGTAACATCCAGAAAATGAGCAAACAAAGATGACACATATGAATAGGTGGACCCGGGATCAAATAACATTGAATCATACCTACCGCAGACAGAAATAATACCTGTGATCATGGCATCTGAGGCTACTGCATCTGGTTTGGCCGGGAAAGCATAGAATCTAGCTGGAGCACCACCTAGCTGACCTCCACCTGCCTGGCCTCCTCCTCTAGGACGGCCCTACACACCTGCCCTCCGCCTCTGGGCGGCTGGGCGGCTGGTGCGACTACTGGTGTTGTAATCATAGGCTGAGAACCCTGTTGCACTGCCCTGCCCTGAAGCTTGGGGCAGAACCTCCGTACGTGGCTGAAGTCCCCGCACTCGAAACAACCTCTCAGTACAAAGGACTGCTGATCTGAAGTCTGACCCTGATGGCCTGAATGCCCACTGGAGAAACCTTGAATAACGGGTGGGCGGTAGGAACTCTCTAGCATGGAGCTGAAATAAGGTCAAACTAGAGCACCCTGAGGAGGCGGCGGTGCTGGATATGTGGGCCTGCTAGGCTGACCTCTCCCAAACTGACCTCTGCCCCCAGATGGAGCACCAATGAACCCACCAGAATAACGAAATCGGTTGTTCTGCGGCATCTGCTCTTGGCCTGCTGGCGATAACCCTCAATACTCTGATCTATCTCCACAACGAGCTGGTAAGAAATCACCATCTCAACCTCTCGGGCCATAGTGGCCTTAATACCTGAGTTCATCCCCACAACAAACCTCCGTACTCTCTTCGTATCAGTAGGAAGTATCATAAGTGCATGGCGAGACAACTCGGAGAATCTCGCCACATAATCGGTTACTGACATCTGACTATGCTGGAGCTGCTCAAATTGAAACTGCAACTCTTCCCTCGGGAGAGTGGAATATACCTATCCAAGAAAAGGCGTGTATACTGATCCCAAGTCAAGGGAGGAAAACCAGCTTGTCTGCTAAGAAGATGAGACTGCCACCATCTACGAGCCCTGCCCTGAAGCTGGAAAGTAGTAAAATCCACCCCATGGGTCTCTAATATCCTCATATTGTGCAGTCTGTCCCCGCACCTATCAATGAAGTCCTGGGGATCCTCACGTCACTCACCTCCAAAGATAGGAGGGTGTAGCCTAGTCCATCTGTCCAATAGCTTCTGCAGCTCGCCGGCCGCAGCTGGTCGGGGCTCAGGTACGGCTGATGCCGCTAGCTGGGCTCCGCCCATAGGTAGTATGCCCGGGGTCTGATATACAGCACTTGCATGCCTAAGAGCCTGAGCAGTAGGGGTCTGTGCTCCCCCTCCAGCTTGAGATGTGGCTGGGTCTGTTGGAAATAAACCATCCTGGGTCATAGTATCCATGAACCGTAGCATACGGCCCATGACTTCCTGGAAGCCGGATGCTGACATGAAATCTATCGGGGCTGGCTCTACTATAGGCACCTCGACCTGCTCCTAAATAATAGGATCCTCTAGTGGATCCGCTGGTGGTATAGCTAGAGCAACTCTGGGACGTCCTCGCTCCCTACCTCGGGTCGGTGCCCTCTCCCGGCCTCTGCCTCGACCTCTAACAATAGGGGGAGCAGCTCTTCCCGGGTCTGGAACATCCGCCGTGTGCATTCTCACCATCTGTGAGAGAATAAGAAAAAGACACTTAGTATAACATCAACTGCATGATAGGAGATGAAGAAAGAGTAGTTTCCTAATAGCCTATAGCCTCTCGAAGATAAGTACGGACGTCTCCGCACCGATTCGGAAGACTCTATTAGGCCTGATCATAACTTGTGAGACCTACGTGAACCTAGTACTCTGATACCATATTTTCACGATCCAATTTCTTCTATAGGCCGTGATGGCGCCCAACACTACCGCTAGGGAAGCCAACAGTGAACTAACCATATGATTGCTTATTTAAATATTTTTAAGATAGATGATTTTTAGTTAGTGTAATGAATAGGAAGTAAAAACATAATAAGATGAGAGATAACTAATTTTATGGGCAATCAGATAAGTAAAATAACCCAAAAATCATCATGTGTCTACTAGCATAATTTTCAAGACCTGGTGTCAGAAGTGTATGAGATACTAGTAAAATATACAAAAGAATACTACACTACTGTCTGAAGTGAAATAGACAGAAACTAAAAGCAGAAGAAAGACTTTGGATGTTGTAGAAGGGGCTCCGGAGGCAGCTCACTGCAAAGTCTCGTGGAATCAAGGATGCGCGCCGGACTGATATCCAGATGCACCTGCCTCATATCCTGCACATTTAGTGCAGAAGTGCAGCATGTGTACATAAACAACATGTACCCAGTAATTATCTAGTCTAACCTTGAAGAAGTAGTGACGAGGGGTCGACTTTGACACTTACTATGGGCTAACAATAAAATACCGAAATTTAATTAAGCATGGATTGCATAAATATAGCTGAAAATGCAATAACAGGAAATAAATAAATAATTATTTTACTAATAGTAAATACCAAATTAATTTCCATCATTTAAGCAATTCATCTCTCAAGCCAATGAAACAATATCAATTATAACTAGGCTCAAAGAATTTATTACACACGAATTATGCCGAGGTCGTACGGCCCGATCCAACATACAAATATAAATTGTGCACTGCCGAGGGTCAAACGGCATGAACCATAGATGCATCTATTCTATTACCGAGGCGTTTGGCCCGCTCCACAAGAAGAGAAAATACAACAATCGATTCAAAGATTATTAAGAGGCTAATATTCAAGGAAAAATCAATTCTCATTAACGGTCAAGTAACCCGTCCAAAACTCAAGTAAATAAAATTCGACCCTTTACAATTCCTTTATCAAGTTCTGATATGATTTAAGGATTTAAATTAGCAAGTAGGGTGCAAATATCGCAAGTATCACATGATTTGGGTCTTAAACTACCCGGACATAGACATAATTAGTAGCTACGTACGGACTCTCGTCACCTCGTGCGTACTTAGCCCCCACAAATAGAAGCACATATTAAATCAATTCACCTATAGGGTTAATTCTCTCTTACAAGGTTAGAAAAGACACTTACCTCGTCTCAAAGCTTACTTTCCGGTCTGAATTTGTGCTTTAAACCCTCAACTCGGTGCGAAACGACCCGAAACTAGTCAAATATTATATAAAATAGTCAATACATGTTCAGAAGTTTATATCCTAACTATTAAAGTGATTTCCCAACCCTAATTGAAGAATTCCAAAAATTCACCTCGGGCCCACATGCCTGGATTCCGGAAATTTTAGAAGACAAATGTTACCCATAACCTCACGAAGTCAAATATATAATTTTTACCTCATTCCATAATCATTTTCGTGGTTAAATTCCATTTTTATCAAAACCTAGGTTTTTCATTTAAACCCATAAATTCCACAAATTTACATGTTAAATTTATGTATTAAACTCACATGAGGTAGAAATTAGTTACCCTCAATAGCTAGGTTGAAATCCCCTTTTTGAAGCTCCAAAATCGCCCAAGAGTGCAATAAATGAACCCAAAAATTGCTAAGTCCCGATTTAAAAAGTTTTTGCTAAGGTCTACCTTCTTCGCGACCGTGGAAAGGCCATCGCAATCACGATTGCGAAGGCTATCTGCCAGGGCCCAGGAAAAATGGCCTTCGTGAACGTGAGGAACCACATGCGAACGCGAAGGCTGACGAGCCTGAGTTTCACGAACGCGGGGCCCAGCTCGCGAACGCAATGAAGAAGAAGCTCATCCCCCCCCCCAGGCCCATTTCCCTACGCGAACGCGGAGGATACAGGTCTCAGACCTTTGCGAGCGCAAGCAAGGCATCGCGAACACGTAGAGCAAATCTCAGCCCCTCGCCTTTTCCTTCTCCGCGAACGCGACACAGGTCCCGCGTTCGCGAAGAAGGAAACCAGAATCAGCATACCAGATTTTTGGAACTCAGCTCCGGGCGGTCCGAAACTCACCCGAGCTGCCCGGGGCCCCGTCCAAAGGCATGAACAAGTCCATAAATATAATACGGACCTGCTCGAACTCATGAAACGCATAAGACAACAACAAAACTGAGAATCACACCCCAAACCCAAATTGAATCAAGTTATGAACTTCAAGTTTCCAAATCGCTCCGAACGCGTCAAATCATATTTAGACTACTCGGAATGACACCAAATTTTTGCGTGCAAGGCTTAAATTACCATACAGAACTATTCTCGGTCTCGAAATCTCAATTGGACCTCGATAACACCAAAACCTTTCGGCAAGTCACATAAAAACGATACGGGGAAAGCAGTAAATATGGGATCGGGGCTATTACTCTCAATCGACCGGCCGGGTCGTTACATCCTCCTCCTCTTAAAATAATCATTCGTCCTCGAACGAGCATAAAAACATACCTTAAGTGATGAAAAGATGAGGATAACGGCTATGCATATCATGCTCGTTCTTCCAAGTCGCCTCCTTGACCAGCTGACCCCTCAATTGAACCTTCACTGGAGCAATGTTCTTTGACCTCAACTTTCGAACTTGCCTGTCCAAAATAGCCATCGGCTCCTCAACATAAGATTGATCCTTGTCCAACTAGACTGAGCTGAAATCCAACACATGAGACGGATCACCATGATACTTCCGGAGCATAGAAACATGGAATAATGGATGAACTCGTGCTAGACTGGGAGGTAAGGTAGGCTCATAAGCAACCTCCCCAACTCGCCGCAACACCTCGCATGGGCCAATAAACCTTGGGCTCAGCTTGCCCTTCTTTCCCAACCTCATAACACCCTTCATGGGCGAAACCCGAAGCAAGACCCGCTCCCCAACCATGAATGCAACATCGCGAACCTTCCGATCCGCATAACTCTTCTATCTTGACTGGCGTGTGCGAAGTCGATCCTGAATCACTTTTACCTTCTACAAAACATCCTGAACCAAGTCTGTACCCAATAATCTAGCGTCGCTCAGCTTGAACCAACCCACTGGAGACCGACATCGCCTACCATACAGAGCCTCAAACGGTGCCATCTGAATGCTTGACTGATAACTGTTGTTGTAGGAAAACTCCACAAGTGGCAAGAATTGATCCCAAGAACCTCCAAACTCCATCACACATGCACGGAGCATATCATCTAGTATCTGAATCATGCACTCGAATTGTCCGTCCATCTGAGGGGTGAAATATTGTGCTCAACTCTACCCGAGTACCTAATTCATGTTGTATGGCCCTCCAGAACAGTGATGTAAACTGTGTACCCCGATCAGAGATGATAGATACCGGCACACCATGAAGCCTGACAATCTCGCAGATATAAACTCGAGCCAGGTTCTCGGAAGAATAATTAGTCATCACAGGAATGAAATGAGCTGACTTGGTCAGCCTATCCACAATCACCCAAACTGCATCAAACTTACGCTGAATCCATGGAAGCCCTACAACAAAATCCATTGTGATCCGCTCCTATTTCCACTCCGGTATCTCTAACTTCTGAAGCAATCCACCTGGCCGCTGATGCTCATACTTCACCTACTGGTAATTTAGACACCGAGCTACATATTCCATTATGTCCTTCTTCATCCTCCTCCACCAATAATGTTACCTCAAGTCCTGATACATCTTTGCGGCACCCCGATGAATGGAGTACAAGTAGATGGGGGTCCTCATACAGACACTCCCTGATACGATCATAAAGAGAAGACTAGGAGACCACACAAGCCAAATCTCGACTCGGCTCAGAAATATCCAATCTAACAAACTGGTTTGCCAAGGCCTGAACATCCAATGCCATCAGACTATCTGTTGCTGGTAAATATGCTAAGCTCCCTAAACTCTCCACCCTGCGACTCCAGGCATCGGCCACCACATTGGCCTTCCCGGGATGGTATAGAATAGTGATATCATAATACTTAAGCAACTCTAACCACCTCCGCTGACGCAAGTTAAGATCCTTCTGCTTGAACAGATGCTGCAAACTCTAGTGATCAGTGTAGATCTCACAAGGCACATTGTACAAATAGTGCCACCAAATCTTCAGGGCATGAACAATAACTGCTAACTCAAGGTCGTGGACAGGATAGCTCTTTTTATCCACCTTCAGCTGTCTGGACGCGTAGGCAATCACAATATGGTCCTGCATTAACACCGCGCTCAGACCAATCCGCGACGCATCACAATAAATTGTATAAGACCCCGAACCTATAGGCAATACCAATATTGGGGTTGTAGTTAAAGTTGTCTTGAGCTTTTGAAAGCTATCCTCAAACTCTTCTGTCCACCTGAATGGAGCACCCTTGTGAGTCAGCCTGGTAATAGGTACTGCAATAGATGAGAAACCCTCAACAAATCGACGGTAGTACCCCGCCAAAACAAGAAAACTCCGGATCTCCGTAGCTGAGGATGGTCTGGGCCAACTCTGCACTGCATCTACCTTCTTCGAATCCACCTTGATCCCCACACTCTACACTACGTGACCCAAAAAATGCCACTGAATCTATCCAGAACTCACACTTTGAGAACTTTACATATAATTTCTTTTCTCTCAAGGTCGGAAGCACAGTCTTCAGGTGCTGCTATGATCCTCCCGGCTCTGGGAGTACACTTGAATGTCGTCAATAAACACAATGATGAACGAGTCAAGATAGGACCGAAATACACTGTGCATCAAATGCATAAATGTTGCTGGGGCGTTGGTCAGCCCAAATAACATCACAAGGAACTCGTAGTGACCATACCGAGTCCTGAAAGCAGTCTTCGGGATATCCAGCTCCCTAATCTTCAACTGATGATAGCCCGAACGCATGTCAATCTTGAAAAACACTATGGAACCCTGTAACTGAACAAATAGGTCATCAATATGAGGCAATGGATACATGTTCTTCACTGTAACTTTTTTCAACTAGTGATAATTAATGCACATACGCATGGAACCATCCTTTGTCTTCGCAAACAAGACCAAAGCACCCCAAGGTGACACATTAGGCCGAATGAAGCCCTTTTCAAGCAATTCCTGTAACTAGTTTTTCAACTCCTTCAACTCAGGAGAAGTCATACGATATGGAGGAATAGAGATGGGCTGAGTGCCCAGCAACAAATCAATACCAAAGTCGATATCTCTATCATGCGGCATGCCTGGAAGATTAGCTGGAAATACATTTGGATAATCCCTCACTACTGGGACTGACTCAACTGTAGGGGTATTAATAGTGACATCTCTCACATAGGCTAGATACGCGTCACACCCCTTCTCAACCATTAGTTGAGATTTAAGAAATGAAATAACTCTGCTGGGAGTATAATCTAAGGTTCCTCTCCACTCTAATCACGGCAATCCTGGCATAGCCAGCGTCACAGTTTTGGCGTGACAATCAACAATAGCATAATGGGGAGACAACCAGTCTATGCCGAAGATAATGTCAAAATCTACCATACTGAGCAATAATAAATCGGCTCTGGTCTCAAAACCACTAAGAACAACCAAACACGACCGATACACACGGTCAACAATAGAATCTCCCACAGGTGTGGACACATAAATAGGAGAACTCGTAGAATCATGGGATACACCTAAATACGAAGCAAAATAAGATAACACATAGGAATAAGTGGAGCCTAGATCAAATAAAAACGATGCATCTATGTGACAAACTGGAACAATACCTGTAATGACAGTGTCGGAAGCAACTGCCTTTATACGAGCAGGAACAATATCCGGCCTAGCCTCCCCTTCTAGGGCGACCTCTACCTCCCCGACCTCCACCTCGAGCTAGCTAAGTAGGTGGAGTGGTAGTTGGTGCTGTAATCATAGCCTCAGGACCCAGTGGAGCACGGTCCTTGAGAAGTCTGTGGAGATGCTCCCCTCCTAATTCTAGGGCAATCACTCACTATATGGTGAGTGTTTCCATACTCAAAACAAGCTCTCGAAGGGCTGGCTGTTGTGGCTGGCTCGGGCCAGGTCTGCTGGACTAACCTCTGAAAGCACCGTGCAGGAGGTACACTAGATACTGGCGGTTCATAATAAGGCTCCTGGGGCCTAGCAGTAGCCGGAATACCACTGGCGACTTGAAGTGTGAATGAACAGGGCGACTCACATAGCCCCTACCATGGCGAATTGCAGCTGGGTCACGAGTACCAGTATAAGAGCCAGTCTCTCCAGACCTCTTGGCCTCCGTCTCCTCTCTCTCTCCCGAGCAAGCATTCCCTCCACTTTCCTAGCAATACTCACAACCTACTGGTACAAAATATCCATCTCCAACTCCCATGCCATGCTAATCCTGATGCTAGGATGGAGCCCCTCAATAAACCGACGGACCCTCTCTTGAACAGTAGCAACCAAGGCTGGTTCATGCCTAGCCAAATCACTGAAGCGAACCACATATCTGACACAATCATAGCACCCTAGCGCAACTGCTCAAACTCTGCGAGCCAAGCATCCCTGAGACTCTAGGAAATACTCTCCCAAGAACATATCCGAGAACTGAGTCCATATAAGTGAAGCTGCCTCAGACGGACTACCCAACTCATAAGCACGCCACCACTGATAGGATGCTCATCTAAGCTGGAACATAGTGAAAGAAACCCCTCTCTGACTGAAGCTACTGGTAGCTCCTCTATAGCAGCTCGCGGGGGTGCTCTAGCTGCACCACTTGGATGTTCTGGGCCTCTACCCCGGCCCCGGCCTCTCGCGGCTCTAGCAGGGAGCGGGGGTGCCTGGTCATCTGATCCAGTTGTACGTGTCCTCACCATCTGTGATAAAATAGAAGACAAAAGTTTAGAATTTCGAAGTCAACAATTTGGCACGACCAGGAATCAAAGAAGTGAAATTTCCTAATAGTTCCATAGCCTCCCGAAGATAAGTACAGACGTCTCCGAACCGATCCGCGAGACTCTACTAAACCTGCTTGTGACTCGCGACACTTATGAACCTAGAGCTCTGATACCAACTTGTCACGATCCAAATCTCCCTCCGTAAGATATCATGATGGCACCTTGTCTCTACGACTAGGGAAGCCTAATATTTGTGGAATAATGAAAATCAAAGCATGAATTTAACAACTAACTGCAACAAATAATTAAATAACGGTATAAATGCCGCTCGTCATGGACAATAACCAACTCATAAATATACACAGTATTCCTAAAACCCGGAACATCATAAGTCACAAGCTAGAAGAAACTAGCATCTCTATGCACCAGAGTCTAAGAAAAATACGAAAAGGTAATGACATAGAAGGGAATAGAGGGGGGACTCCAAGGTCTACGGACGCGGCAGATATACCTTAAAGTCTCCAAACTATCTCTGCTCACTGATGACGTGGCTGATAAGAAGTACTTAGATGCACATAAACATGTGCAGAAGAGTAGCGTGAGTACACCACAACGGACCCAGTAGGTTCCAAGCCTAACCTCGATTGAGTAGTGACAAGGTCGAGTTAGGTTCCTACTGGTATATATAACAAATAAGGCAGAAATTATTGCAGTGTAATAAAGACTGGAATTTAACAAAGAGGAAATCACAGAAAAATAACAGTATAGCACACAGGGGTAAAACAGTAGGGGATCTCCTAAGATACCATCTTGTAGTCCCAAAAGTAAATATGCAGGGGGGATCTCCCGAGATACCGTGTCGTAGCACCAAAGTATATATGTAGGGGAGGGATCTTCCGAGATACCATCTCGTAGTCCCAAAGTAAATACGCAGCTAAAAACAATGGAAATAACAGTTACAGCAAGAAATCCTACCGCTTGGGCTAAGTACAAGTCGAGGAAAAAGCAGGAAATCCACTAAGCATGTTGCACAGAGTTCAGATAAGCATTTAAGACATGTAGACATGAGATATTAGGCTAAACAGGATAACTACACATGCTAGTATAACTCAATTATGATGAAACAGGTTATTACTCAGTAAAAAATGGATTTGTACAACAAATAGCACGTGCACACACTCGTCACCTCACGTACACGGCGCTCACATATCACAAAACTACCAAATCCTAAGGGGATTTCCCCAACACAATGTTAGGCAAGCCAATTACCTCGAACCAAGCTCAATCAATCAGTAACAATGCCTTTTCCACGATTTTCCGACTTCAAATGGCCCAAATCTAGCCAAAAGAAATTACATACCATAAATATAACTATAAGAAACTAATATAATTAATGAAATCAAGGCTTAAGCAAGAAATTAGAAAATCGCCCCAAAAAGTCGATCCAAGCCACGTCTCGGAATCGGGTAAAAGTCACAAATATGAACACTCATTCACTCACGAGTTCACTCATACCAAAGTTATCCAAATCTAATATCAAAATCCCAATCAAAACTCAAAAATTTGGTTAAAGAACTTTTCCCATTTTTCCCAAAGTTTTTCAACCCAAATCCGAAATTAAAGGGTGGAATCAACTATAGATTAATAGAATATAACCATAAAGGAGTCAAGAATCGTTACCCAATATCTTCCTCTGAAAATCCCCCAAAATTTCATCCAAATCCGAGCTCTCTATCTCAAGTTATGTTAAAAATGGCTAAACCCTCGATTTTGAAATATAATTTGCTGCCCAGGAATTTTCTTGTTCGCGAATGCGGCCACAACCTCGCGTCCGCGTTGAACAATTAATCACTGGCCAACCCTCGATTTAAAAAGTAATAACGTACTAATAATCCTTGTCATGACTATGCATTCGCTTGCGTTGCGCGGTTATGACAAAATTAATAAAGTTCGTCTCGGTCGCACATTCGCTTGAGTGATGCGGTTAGGACAATTTAATAATATTCAAATCTTTTCTTTAATAATTTTAATAATTAAAAGCGGATAGGTAAAATATAGAAATCCAATAAGATACAGTTTGTCCAAAATTAATTCAAGCCATTTTTAGTTGTCACGACCCAATTTTCCTCCATAAGATGTCATGACGGCACCTAGTCTCTAAGACTAGGTAAGCCTAAAAACTGTGGAATAACTGAAATAATGACTAAACGTCAACAGATATATATAAAACTAAAAACTGCCGCTCGGCATGTACAAGTAAAATCTACAACTCAGCGTATAAATAACTCCCGAAACCCGGTAGTTACAAGTCATAAACTTTAAGGAATTACTAAATGTCTCTATACATCAGCGGCTAAGAGAATAAAGAAAAGACAACATAATAAGGATAGGGGGGACTCCGAGGTCTGCGGACGCTGGCAGATATACCTTGAAGTCTTCAAGCAGCAGCACACACTTCACTAATATCGGGGCTGGAAGGCTGTACCTGGGTCTGCATAAAAAAAAATATGCAGAAGCATAGTATGAGTACACCACAATGGTACCTAGTAAGTGCCAAGCCTAACCTCGGTAGAGTAAGTGACGAGGTCAGGTCAGGGCCCTACTGGAATATATGAAATAAAACAGAAGGCGAAATGATAAAAAGGAATGGCAGGTAAATGAAACAGTAAGAATGTACGGGAAGGCAAGAGCTCAGGAAAACAGGAAAACAATTACAACACGTAAGGAAAAGAACATCTTACAAGTTAAGGAGCTACAACAACAAACAACACAGCAAAAGAGGAAATCAACAGGGGCACTCCCGAGGTACCGCCTCGTAGTCCCAAAAGTAAATATCTCACAACGGCATAGCATAAACCTCGTGCCACAATCTCAGTCCGCACGGAAGAAACCTCGTGCCAAATCACACTCTGCACAGAAGAAACCTTGTGCAAAATCACACTCCGTACGGAAGAAACCTCGTGCCAATAACACTCCGCACAAAAGAAACCTCGTGCCAATCACACTCCGCACGGAAGAAACCTCATGCCAATAACACACCGCACGGAAGAAACCTCGTGCCAATCACACTCCGCACGGAAGAAACCTCGTGCCACAACCAAACAATCAGCACAATAAGAATCACGAAAGTCAAAACGTAATAAATACAACAATGATATTACAAGCAAGGAAATCCTACAATTAAAGAACAAATACGGAATCAAGGAGAAACAGTTAATTCAACTAAGCATGTTGTACAACTTGCAACTAAGAGATGAAACACGTAGACATGTGAAATTAGGCTAAACATGAGGACTACGCGTGCTAGTATTACTCATTTAAGGTATAAAAGGAAACTACTTAGCAAAGATCGTATTTTTAATATGTAATCTGTGTACGCACTCATCACCTCGTGTACACGACACTCACATATCACAAACTGTTACAACAGTACCAAATTCTTAGGGGATTTCCCCCACACAAGGTTAGACAAGTCGCTTACCTCAAACCAAGCTCTATCAGTCAACAAGAATGCCTTTTCCTTATTTTTCTGACTCCGAACGGTCCAAATCTAGTGAAAAGCAATTACATACTATAAATATCACTATAAGAAACTAACCTAATTAATGAAATCAAGACTTTAACGAGAAATTAGTAAATCGCCCCAAAAAGTCAACCCGGGCCCACGTCTCGGAATCGGATAAAAGTCACAAAGTTTGAACACCCGTTCAATCATGAGTCCACCCATACAAAAATTACTCAAATCCTCGACCAAAACCTCAAAATTTGGTCTAAGAACGTTACACCTTTTCCCCCTAATTTTACAACCCAAATCTTTAATTAAATGATGAAATTAATGATATATTACTGGAATATAATCAAAAATGAGTCAAGAATCCTTACCCAAACGTTTTCTCTCAAAATCTCTCAAATTCTCACCTCAATCCGAGCTCTCCAGGTTCAACAATGGATAATGGAATCAAACCCTCGACTTAGGCCTTTTCTGCCCAGTGACTTCGCACCTGCGAACCCACAGCCGCATCTGCGGCACCGCACCTCCAGAATTTCCATCACAGGTGCGGACTTGACTTAAGTCCCATGGCTCTGCTTCTAATATTAAAAGGCCGCACCTGCACGTGCGCGCCTGCGATCTAACGCGTCACACTTGCGACCAAGTCGAACCTGCGCATCACTCCACCGCAGAAGCGCAGTCGCTTTTGCGGAAACTTCTCCGCACTTGCGAGTCCTGCCTGGACTGCCCAAATCCGCTTTTGCGATCCCCCGCTCGCACCTGCGGTCAACCCCACCACAGGTGCGATGACACCAGAAGTTGGAAGCTTCATTAATAGCACAAGTCCAAAATTTGATCAGTTGACCATTCGAAACTCACCCGAGGTCCCCGAGACCTCAACCAAACATACCAACAAGTCCTAAAATATCATACGAACTTAGTCGAGCCTTCAAATCACATCAATCAACATCAAAAATACGAATCGCACTCCAATTCAAGCTGAATGAACTAAGGAAATTCAAACTTCCACAAACGATGTCGAAACCTATCAAATCATGTTCGATTGACCTCAAATTTTGCACACAAGTCACATTTGACATTATGGACCTATTTCAACTTCCGAAATTGGAATCCGACCTCGATATCAAAAAGTCCACTCCCGGTCAAACTTCCCAAATATCTTCCAAATTCCAACTTTTGCCAAAAAAACTCCAAAATGACCTATGGACTGATAAGTGGGGATTTTGACTACTTATTAGCGCCTTTTTACTTTTGTTTTTGTCCAAAAGTGTTTAATTGTATTCCTAAAAATTGATGAAATATGCTTAATTGCAGGAGTATTGGAAAATGAGCCACAAAGATGAGATCCGACTCAAGAAGAAGCAATGTGAACTTAAGGAAAAAACGCAGGCAAAAGTATAATGTGTGGACCGCAGAATTCCTTCTGCGGCCGCAGAATGTGAAGGAAGTCTGTCATACGATCAATGCAAAGTGCAGAACGCACATGAAATGTGCAGCCGTAGAAGCTACCCAAGAGTTCAAGTTCAGAGAAGTACCATCTCAAGAGGCGGACCGCATAATTATTGTGCGGCCGCTGAAGTCAGTCATCCGGCCGCACTCAGATTTGTGCGGTCCACAAAAGGGCCATGTGCAGCCGCACTCAGTTTTGTGCGGACCGCAGAACAAGAGACATGCGGCCGCAATCCATAATTGTGCGGCCGCAGACTCTAACTCTTGTCAAGATTCAAGTGAAGTGCGGACCGCACATGGATATGTGCGGCTGTAGAACCTCCGAAGGGCATTTTTGTCTGAAATTTTCAGCTTTGTATAAATAGCTTAGCTTCACAAAATTAGGTCAAGTTTTTGAATATTTGAACTCCTGTAGCCGTTTTTACTTACTGCTTTAGGCAACTTTAGCTCACTTTAGTGATTTAATATTGGATTTTCATCTTTTAATCTTTGAATATGAGTTTATCATCTTTTCTTCTCTGTTTTCTTCATTACCCATTATGAGTAGCTAGATTTTTATCTAGGGATGTGACCCAAGATCTTAAAAGAAGTTGAAGAGAATGAACCCTCGCGCCGTCGTCGTCGCTCGCTCGGCTCGGCTTCGGCTTCGGCTTTGGCTCCTTCTTTCTGGAAATACTGCATTCTAATTCGCAGTCTCTCTCTCTCAAATTCGTAAGTGTGATTTTGCTCCGTTCTTTGAGTTCTTTGGTATCCTGCAGTTTGTATTGCCACTGTTGCAGGAAGGTTTATCCTGTTTCATCCTGGGAGGATTTAATCCATTACCTTGGCAATGTGTGAGGGGGTTAAAATTCCTTAAGGACGCACAAGCAAATTGTGGACTCAGAATATTTTTTTATTCTTTACTATTTTCCAGTTTCTTTTATTCTTCTAACAGTTTTCTGATTTTGTGTTTTAACACAATAGCGGATTACAAGCTTAAGGAATTTTAACTAACGTTTCTATGTTGAAATATATATTATAAACTGTTATCTATATTTTGTATACTGGTTTGGAGACTAAAGCCTTCGTGCTTTCTACTCCAATAATTGTTCTGTCCGGTTTAAAGTATATCAAAACTTTACCAGAATAATAAACGTACGGGTTTGAAGTATATAAAAACTTCACCATTGTTACGTGTTGTATGTTTGGTTTGGTATTCAGTTTGAAGATATCAAAACTTCACAGATTTAACAAAGTTCTGTTTTGTTTCCAACTCTACAGAAAAATGACGAATGAAAACCAAACTAATGAAAATGTTGCGGGAACGGGTGCTACTGTTACGAATGTTGCTGCCTCGTCAAGCCGTTCAACTCCTGCTCATGCTATGGCACCAGCAGAAAAACCCGGAAAGTTTTCCGGAATCGACTTCAAACGTTGGCAAATGAAGATGCTCTTATATCTTACTACGTTGAGTTTGCAGCGATTTATCAAGGAGGATCCTCCGGTCCTGGCTGAAGGAACTCCGGATGACGAGTGATTTGTTGTAACTGAAGCATGGAAGCATTCTGATTTCTTGTGCAAAAACTACATTTTGAGTTGTTTGGAAGATAGCTTGTACAATGTCTATAGTGTCATGGAAACTTCAAAAGCTTTATGGAATGCGCTAGAGAAAAAGTACAAGACTGAGGATGCCGGACTTAAGAAGTTCGTGGCTGCAAGGTGTTTGGATTTCAAGATGATTGACACGAGGTCGGTCATAACTCAAGTCCAAGAATTACAAGTCATTGTGCATGACCTCCTTGCTGAAGGTATGGTCATAAATGAGGCCTTTCAAGTTGCTGCTTTCATTGAGAAGTTACCTCCATTGTGGAAGGACTTTAAGAACTATCTTAAACACAAGCCGAAGGAGATGACACTTGAAGACTTGATTGTTCGTTTGAGGATAGAAGAAGACAACAAAAATGTTGAAAAGAAGTCACGTGGAAACTCGACAATAATAAGGGCTAACATTGTTGAGGAGGCGCCACAAAATAAGAAGAGAAAGAAAGCTTCTGGACCAAAGAATTACCCAAGCAAGAAAAAGTTCAAGGGTAATTGCCACAACTGTGGAAAATCTGGGCATAAGGCCGTGGATTGTCGTGCGCCAAAGAATGATAAGAAGAAAAAGAATCAAGCTAATATGGTCGAGAATGCTGAAGAAATGGAGGACTTGTGTGCCATGTTGTCTGAATGCAACTTGGTAGGAAATCCTAAAGAATGGTGGATAGATTCCGGAGCCACTCGCCATGTTTGTGCTGCCAAGGAGTTATTTTCTTCTTATGCCCCTGCAGGACTCGACGAGACAATTTTCATGGGAAATTCGTCTACAGCAAAAATTGAAGGAGTTGGCAAGATTGCGTTGAAGATGACGTCGGGAAAAATAGTGACTCTAAACCAAGTTCTCCATGTTCCAGAAATTCGCAAGAATCTTGTGTCTACCTCACTTCTTGTCAAGAATGGATTCAAATGTATTTTTGTTTCTAATAGTGTTGTACTAAGTAAGAATGATATGTATGTAGGAAAAGGTTACTTGAATGAGGGCCTTTTTAAGCTAAATGTAATAGCAGTTCCTATCAATAAAGTTAATGCTTCTTCTTACTTACTTGAGTCAAACACTTTATGGAATTCACGCTTAGGTCACGTCAACTTCAAAACATTGCGAAAAATGATAAATTTAGAAGTATTGCCAAAATTTGATTGCATTAATTCCAAATGTCAAATATGTGTGGAATCAAAGTATGCTAAGCATCCTTATAAGTCCGTTGAAAGGAATTCAAGTCCTTTAGACTTAATTCACACAGATATTTGCGACATGAAGTCAACACCATCGCGCGGTGGGAAAAAGTATTTTATTACTTTTATTGACAATAGCATGAGATATTGCTATGTTTATTTACTTAATAGTAAAGATGAGGCAATTGATGCTTTCAAGCAATACAAGAGTGAAGTTGAAACACAACTAAACAAAAAGATCAAAATGATAAGAAGTGATAGGGGTGGCAAATATGAATCTCCTTTTGAAGAAGTATGTTTGGAAAATGGCATTATTCACCAAACAACTGCTCCTTACTCTCCACAATCTAATGGAATTGCGGAGAGAAAGAACTGAACGTTGAAAGAGATGATGAATGCGTTGTTGATAAGTTCAGGTTTACCACAGAACTTGTGGGGGGAAGCTATACTTACAGCTAACCGAATAATCAACCGTGTACCTCATAGTAAAACACAGTCCATTCCTTATGAAAAATGGAAAGGAAGGAAGCCCAGCTTGAAATACTTCAAAGTGTGGGGGTGTTTAGCTAAGGTACAAGTTCCTAAACCTAAAAGGGTTAAGATAGGTCCAAAAATGGTTGATTGTGTATTTATTGGATATGTAACCAATAGCAAGGCATATCGTTTTCTGGTTCATAAGTCAAAAAATCATGAGATTCATGTTAATACGATAATAGAATAGATAATGCTGAATTCTTTGAAACTATTTATCCGTATAAAAAGGAAAGTGAAGTGACCTACCAAAAGTCAAAACGACCTTGGGAGGAAATAACAGATGGTATGCCTAATGAGGAAATTCCAAGAAGAAGTAAACGTCAACGGACATCTACTTCATTCGGTCCAGATTTTCTGACTTTCCTGCTAGAAAATGAGCCTCTTACCTTCAAGTAAGGAATGTCTTCCTCAGAAGCACAATATTGGAAAGAAGCTGTCAATAGTGAAATAGAATCCATATTGAGCAACCATACCTGGGAATTGGTTGATCTTCCTCTAGGTAACAAAACATTGGGTTCTAAATGGATTTTCAAGAAGAAAATAAAAGATGATGGTACTATTGACAAATACAAGGCAAGACTTGTTGTCAAAGGATTTACACAGTGAGAAGGTCTTGACTATTTTGATACATACTCGCCGGTAACAAGAATTACATCCATTCGGATGCTAATAGCGTTAGCCGCCTTGTATGATCTTCAAATCCATCAAATGGATGTAAAAAACAGCCTTTTTAATGGTGATTTAGAGGAAGAAATTTACATGGACCAACCTGAAGGGTTTGTGGTTCCGGGAAAAGAAAAGAAGGTGTGTCGACTTGTTAAGTCCCTTTATGGACTAAAACAAGCACCCAAGCAATGGCATGCGAAATTTGACCAAACAATGTTGTCAAATGGCTTTAAGTTAATGAATGTGTAAATGTGTTTACATTAAGAACGTTCCAAATCATATAGTCATTGTTTGCTTATATGTTGATGATATGCTAATAATGAGCAAAGACATTGCCGACATTCAAGCTACTAAGCGTATGCTTGCTAGTAAGTTTGATATGAAAGACTTAGGAGTTGCCGATGTAATTCTAGGAATTAAAATCCAGAGGACTCCTCAGGGTCTAGCTTTGTCTCAATCACATTACGTGAAAATGGTACTTGAAAAATTCAAACACTTGGAATTTAGAAGTGCAAGAACTCCAATTGACTTAAATCATCATCTTATAAAGAATAAAGGTGAAAGTATGTCTCAATTGGAGTATGCTCGTGTGTTGGGAAGCTTAATGTACATCATGAACTGTAAGCTTAATGTATATCATGAACTGTACACGACTTGATATAGCTTGTGCAATAAGTAAACTTAGTCGATTCACAAGTAATCCAAACAAACATCACTGGGTGGCAATGAAACGAGTTCTGCGATATTTGGAATATACCCAAGACTACGCTTTGCACTACAATAAATATCCTGCGGTTATCGAAGGATATAGTGATGCAAATTGGATAACTGGCTCAATAGAAACAAAGTCCACAAGTGGATATGTTTTTACTGTTAGTAGAGGAGCAGTATCTTGGAAGTCTTCCAAACAAACGTGCATCGCTCGCTCTACAATGGAATCAGAGTTTATAGCTTTGGACAAAGCCGGTGGAGAAGCTGAATGGCTTCGAAATTTCTTAGAAGACATTCCGTTCTAGCCAAAACCTTTGGCTCCTATTTGCATACATTGCGATAGTGAGGCTGCAATAGGACGGGCAGGGAGCATTATGTATAACAGAAAGTCTCGTCATATACGACGAAGACATAACACCGTTAGACAACTACTTTCTAGTGGAATTATCACTATTGATTATGTAAGATCAAAGGATAATGTGGCGGACCGCTTACAAAAGGCTTAACTAGAGAGGGAGTTGAGAAATCATCTAAGGGAATGGGACTATGGCCGAGGACAAGTCAATATGGCGGTAACTCTACCTAGAATTTTGGATGTTCCGAGATCTAGGTTCAAGGAACTCAAACAAAGTTGTGATTGACCGGTTCAACATTGTCAAAATAAAATCTTTGGTCCCTTCTCGTGAGGAAGACAATGTTCACTAACAAGGATAGAACTTTACACGTTCTTTAATGATTACCTAAGTTTGATGTGGTATTTATCAAATAGTGTCAATCTAAAGGATTACACGTTTAAGAATCACCTATGTAAGTGTGAAGTGGAAGCCGCTTCAATGAGAATTCTGTAAGGCCAATTCTCTACGCACTTATGAAACCAGGCGGTGTTCATGGCTGAAACGAACACAACAATGAGAACCAAAAGACGGCTAAGGTTTGGTTGTGTGACATATGGTTGTCTAGGTATACACTAAAGTTCGACGGTTCAAAGATATCAAATCTACCGATTGACCGAGTATATCCGACATATGTTCACTACCACAAGTTCAAAGGGAAACCTACTTATCCAGATGCAATTAATCCTTACTTGCAAATCACACAGCTTTCATCTATGATCATTCTTGTTACAGCCATTCCCATTCATGTGGGGAATTGTTGGACTTAGTGTGAATTGGAAATGGTGGGAAATAAAATGGAGGGAAATGAAAATTTGAATGAAGTGAGATTTTTTCTTGAACTTTGTCCCTCATTGGTGAGGGACAACCACATTTGTGTGTATATATATAGAATCACTTCTTAAATCTCTTAAAAGGAGTTGAAGAGAATGAACCCTCGCGCCGTCGTCGTCGCTCGCTCGGCTCGGCTTCGGCTACGGCTTTGGCTCCTTCTTTCTGGAAATACTGCATTCTAATTCGCAGTCTCTCTCTCTCAAATTCGTAAGTCTGATTTTGCTCCGTTCTTTGAGTTCGTTGGTATCCTGCAGTTTGTATTGCCACTGTTGCAGGAAGGCTTATTCCGTTTCATCCTGGGAGGATTTAATCCATTACCTTGGCAACGTGTGAGGGGGTTAAAATTCCTTAAGGATGCACAAGCAAATTGTGGACTCGGAATATTTTTTTATTCTTTACTATTTTCCAGTTTCTTTTATTCTTCTAACAGTTTTCTGATTTTGTATTTTAAAACAGTAGCGGATTACAAACGGGGTTCTAGAAAGTAAAATGACCGGTTGGGTCGTTACACATTAGGTATATCTTGATTGATTCAAGTAAATTAAAGTCTTTCACTTATAAATTCTAAGAATGACTTTTTTGTAATTTACATGTCATTGGAATTACAAAATTGACATTAAATTGAATGAAAAATAAAATGGTGAATATATTCTGATTAGTAGTATAATTGTCTTTCTTTTTCATTTTAATGAAAAGCTTATATCTAGGATCTGTTCAGAATCAACGACAATAACAACATACTCAATGTGATAAAAAAGCTCATCTATCATTTTGTTTGAGAATGCCACCGAGGGAACAACGGCTTTTGTTAGTAGCCACTAAAGTCATGTTTTAATGGCGATCTACCTTAAATTTACTTCTCGAAACTCTTTTGTCGCTATTTTTCTGCCTTTTTAACTCACCAAAAGAGTCTATCACAATAACATTCAGTCGTGGGCTTGGGTAGCGACTTTTGTCGCTGCAAAAGACCAATTCCTTGTGGTGATATCAGTTTTCATCGGAATGATGCGTCGAGAGGCGGATCCACAATTTGAAGCTTTTGGGGTACCATGTAGCTTTGAACGTTCACGTGTCGCTATCTATACATTGAAATAGAGTAAATATTTTATCTGTTTACAACTTTAGACTTCAGTTCGGGTTACTTGTCTTTTTGGTATATAATATATATAAATCGATTGAACGGCAAAAATGTAATATTCTAGCTATGGTAGAATGAAGATTTGCAAAAGAAAATATTATTTTAATTTTGTGTGAAAAAAATGAAATACTTAATGTATTGGGAAAAAACTGAATTTATATATTGAAGATGACGTGTCATGACACGTGGATTGGTCAAATGGTCAAAACGTGGTAATCAGTTAGGAGGCACGAGCAACAACAGATGCGGGAGAGAAGATACTTAAAGGCACGAGCTATTATTCAAATGAAATAGACTCGTACCTGTTCGAGTCATTTAAAGCTCGAAGATCAGAAAGAATTGAAGACATGAATCTGATAGCGTAAAAGAGTCCAAATTCAGCATTAAATGCCAAATACGTTAGAGAATTTGTATTTAATAGGAATGATTGAGTAACGTTTCTTTTAATATCATTTATTGCTCATAATTGCCTCATTAAGACAAAGGCATTACACTTTCTCTTAGAATTAACTATAAAAGGAGAAGGTCTCAACATCTGTAGGGGAGATCATTGTGACTATACTGAAATATAAACCTATTCATTGCTTTATTGTCATTCCTAAAGTCTCTCATTTCTTGATTATCAGTAACCCGATTTCTCTCTTAATTTCTAGCTTTAATCAAATATTCAGTTTTTTGGTTAAACAAATTGGTTCCGTTACCGGGAATCTGATAATCTATTCTTTTTAAGTTACATTTTATCTGTTGTTATCATCATGTCAAACAACAACAACAATAACAGTGAAAATACCTTGGGAAACCATGAAAATCAAATCCATCAAAATCAAGGTGATCTACAAAACATTAACGTGGTTCCTTCCCCTCAGAATTCACCACGTCAATCTCGTGAAGGCACTCCTGCTCCTGAATCTCGTGCTATTGAACAAGAGCAATCTGAATATTTTGAAGGAGCAGATGAAGCTTTACAAAAAGTAATTGATCACGGGTTAGCAAAGCTCTTCAAGCTCTAGTTAGTCGATTACCTGTTGCACCACCCACACCTTACGCCTAATAACAATACATTGGAGAATCCTCGTTCTGGCCTTGTTATTTCTGGAAATGGAGGAACCCCCAGTGAACCACAGGAAGGAGAACCAGGTAATTCAAATAATTCTCATTTGCAAAATTTAGTACTAACTTTGTAGAAACAGCTTAAGGAACAAAATGAGCGCATTGAGCAAATCCCTGGAGTTCCCCCTGTAATCAAAGGAGTGGAAGTGGATAAATACTCGCAACAACCTTGGAAACCAAGTGCTGCTCCCCTTCCGATCCCTAAAAAGTTCAAAATGCCTGACATCTCGAAATATGATGGCACAACAGACCCACATGATCACGTAACTACATTTACTACAGGTGTAAAAGGCAACGACTTGACCAAGCAAGAAATTGAATCAGTGTTGGTCAAGAAATTTGGAGAAACACTCACCAAGGGTGCATTAACCTGGTGTTCTCTTTTATCTGAAAATTCTATAAACTCTTTTGCTGAGCTTGCAGATTCTTTTATTAAAGCACACTCGGGAGCTCAAAAGGTTGAGAAAAGAATGGAAGACATTTTCAAAATTAAACAAGGGGACTCAGAGTTGCTCAGAGATTTTGTTGATAGATTCCAACGTGAAAGGATGACTTTACCCCGTGTACTTGATAATTGGGCTGCAATAGCTTTTGCAAGCAACTTAAATGATAAAAGTTCAGAAGCCACGAGAAGACTTAAAGAAAGCCTTCGAGAGTTCCCTGCAACCACATGGAATGACGTTTATAACAGGTACAGTGCGAAGTTGCGAATTGAGGAAGATACCGTACCTCAGTTTCATCATGAAGAAAGGAGCAATTCCAGGAGGTCAGAAACCGAAAAAAGATCAGGTAAAAACAGATACGATCCATATATGGGACCTGCAGGAAAAGACTCACGGTCAAAGCAGGATAATCAACGATATGATCAAAAAACGAGGAACAAGGAATCTGGTTCTTCATCAAGGTAATGACCGAAACAGACAAGAGTCACGAGATGATGACAGAAGTTTAAAGGCGAGATTTGGTGGATATAATTTCAATGTCACTACCTCCGAGCTCGTAGCTGTTTTAAGGAGCATGGGAGATAAGGTACGGTGGCCAAAAGAGATGCGGTCAAATCCAAATAGGCGCAATCCAGATCATNAACAGTTTTCTGATTTTGTGTTTTAACACAGTAGCGAACAACAAGCTTAAGGAATTTCATAGTAACGTTTCTGTGTTGAAATATATATTAAAAACTGTTATCTATATTTTGTATACTGTTTTGGAGACTAAAGCCTTCGTGCTTTCTACTCCAATAATTGTTCTGTCCGGTTTAAAGTATATCAAAACTTTACCGGAATAATAAACGTACGGGTTTGAAGTATATAAAAACTTTACCATTGTTACGTGTTGTATGTTTGGTTTGGTATTCAGTTTGAAGATATCAAAACTTCACTGATTTAACAAAGTTCTGTTTTGGTTTCAACTCTACAGAAAAATGACGAATGAAAACCAAACTAATGGAAATGTTGCGGGAACGGGTGCTACTGTTACGAATGTTGCTGCCTCGTCAAGCCGTTCAACTCCTGCTCATGCTATGGCACCAGCAGAAAAACCCGAAAAGTTTCCGGTATCGACTTCCAACGCTGGCAAATGAAGATGCTCTTCTATCTTACTACATTGAGTTTGCAGCGATTTATCAAGGAGGATCCTCCGGTCCTGGCTGAAGGCACTCCGGATGACGAACAATTTGTTGTAACTGAAGCATGGAAACATTCCGATTTCTTGTGCAAAAACTACATTTTGAGTTGTTTGGAAGATAGCTTGTACAATGTCTATAGTGTCATGGAAACTTCAAAAGCGTTATGGAATGCGCTTGAGAAAAAGTACAAGACTGAGGATGCCGGACTTAAAAAGTTCGTGGCTGCAAGGTTTTTCGAATTCAAGATGATTGACACTAGGTCGGTCATAACTCAAGTCCAAGAATTAC
>NC_031997.1:42217249-42219461 GCF_001879085.1 Nicotiana attenuata | reverse complement strand
GCTATTATTATTATTATTATTATTATTATTATTATTATTATTATTATTATTATTATTATTATTATTATTATTATTATTAGTCGTAGTAGTAGTAGTAGTAGTAGTAGTAGTAGTCGTAGTAGTAGTAGTAGTAGTAGTAGTAGTTACAGTATATGCTAAAATCAAGTTTGTATTTATCTTTGTTTATATCTATGGATCGATTTGAATAAATAAAATCACATTGCCGCTTGGTTTGTTGCCGATAAAAATAATTTCTTTAATCGTGATTCCTCCTCACAATCAACGTGATATTATTATTTAATCTAAAAAATAAAATCATTTGTATTTAACGTATTGGATAAATTCTAATAAATATAGATGGTTAACCAAATACCAATTTTAAAAAGATACATACTTGAAAGATATTGTATTCAAGGTAAATCAAACTTGTGTCATATAAGAGTCAAAATCTATCTCAACCCCCCTTTTAATTGATAATATTCACTATAATGAAGGAGCCTAAACGGAATTGAAATAATTAAAGATCTATAACAAAATTGAATTTAAAATTGCCATATAAGATTCAAAAAAAAATTGAATAATAAGAAATTTAATTTAGTAAATGGGTGTCACGGCACCAGTTCACCCTCCATGAACATGTCGTGATGGCACCTAGTTCCTACAACTAGGTAAGCCTAACAGTGCGGAACAACAACATAACTTGCGAAAATAATCAATTAAAGCTGAACAACTAAAGAAAACCTGTATATATATCTGCCACTCGGCATACTACTACAATACCCCAAAACCCGGAAACTCACGGGAACACAAGCTATTGGAAATAACATACAGCTCTAATCTCCAGAATTCGTCTAAACAAAAGTGCGAAAGAAATGCTAAGAGCTACAGATAGAGTAAAGAGGGAGACTCCTTGGCCTGTGGACGCTGCAGAAATACCTCAAAGTCTCTGCAGCTCTCCTGACCTCAAGAGTAGTACGCCTGGGACGAAGTACCTGGGTCTGCACATGAAAAACATGCGCAGAAGAGGCATGAGTACACCACAGCGGTACTCAGTAAGTGCCAAGCCTAACCTCAGTTGGGTAGTGACGAGGAAGGTCAGGGCCCTACTGAGATACAATATAATAACATAAAATTCGCATTTCGGGTCCGAAACACATCAAACGACGTCCGTTCTCATCCAAACTTTACCGAAAGTGCTTAAATCATATATAAGACTTGTACCGGGCGTCGGAACCATAATACGGGCCCGATACCACAGTCTTTTAATCAAATTTCATTTCCAATTTCCTGAATTATTTCCAGAAAATAATTTCACACAAAAATTCATTTCTCGGACTTGGGACCTCGAAATTCGATTCCGAGCATACGCTCAAGCCCCGTATTTTCCTACGGAACCTCCGGGACCATCAAATCACGGGTCCGGGTCCGTTCACCAAAAACGTTGACCGAAATCAAATTTATTCAATTTAATATCAAAATCTAGCATTTTTCTCACAGAATTCATATCTAAGCCTTCCGGCTACGCGTTCGGACTGCGCACGCAAATCGAGGCAACCCGTGAGGAGGTTTTTAAGGTCTCGAAAGTACAGAATGGGTAATAATTAAGTGATGACCCCATTGGGTCGTCACATCCTCCACCACTAAAACAACCGTTCGTCCTCGAACGAACAAAAGAAAGAAGTACCTGAATCGGGAAAAAGATGAGGATAACGGCTCCGCATATCAGACTCGGACTCCCAGGTCGATGCCTCAGGAGGCTGACCCCTCCATTGAACGCGAACAGAAGGAAATCTCTTGGATCTCAACTGACGAACCTGCCGGTCTAGAATGGCTACCGGCTTCTCCTCATAGGACAAGTCCTTGTCCAACTGGACAGTGCTGAAATCTAACACGTGGGCTGGATCGCCGTGATACCTCCAAAGCATGGATACATGAAAAACTGGATGTACGGCTGATAAGCTACGCGGCAATGCGAGTCTATAAGCCACCTCTCCCACTCGATCAAGAATCTCAAACAGACCAATGTACCTAGGGCTAAGCTTGCCCTTCTTCCCAAATCTCATCACGCCCTTCATAGGCGAAACTCGGAGCAATACCCGCTCACCAACCATGAATGCTACATCTCGAGCCTTGCGGTCTGCATAACTTTTCTGCCTAGAGTGAGCTGAACGAAGCCTATCCTGAATGATCTTGACCTTGTCCAAGGCCTCCT
>NC_031997.1:42209896-42215653 GCF_001879085.1 Nicotiana attenuata | reverse complement strand
CCAAAACTCACATTTTGAGAACTTTGCATATAACTTCTTCTCCCTCAAGGTCTGAAGCACTGTCCTCAGGTGCTGCTCATGATCTTCCCGACTCAGGGAATACACCAGAATATCATCAATAAAGACAATAACGAACGAGTCAAGATATGGCCTGAACACACTGTGCATCAAATGCATGAAAGCTGCTGGGGCATTGGTCAGCCCAAATGACATAACAAGGAACTCATAATGACCATACCGAGTCCTGAAGGCAGTCTTCGGGATATCTGGCTCCCGAATCTTCAACTGATGGTAACCCGAGCGCAAGTCAATATTAGAAAACACCTGTGCGCCCTGAAGCTGGTCAAACAGATCATCAATACGAGGCAAAGGATAACGGTTCTTCACTGTGACCTTGTTCAACTGACGATAATCAATACACATACGCATAGAACCATCCTTCTTCTTCACAAACAAGACAGGAGCACCCCACGGTGAAACACTAGGTCGAATAAAACCCTTACCACGCAATTCCTACAATTGATCCTTCAACTCCTTCAACTCAGGAGGAGCCATACGATAAGGAGGAATAGAAATGGGCTGAGTGCCCGGCAACAGGTCAATGCCAAAATCAGTGCCTCTATCGAGCGGCATGTCCGAAAGATCAGCTGGAAACACATCGGGATAATCCCGTATCACTGGAACTGAATCAACAGAAGGGGTATCGACACTGACATCTCTCACATAAGCTAAATACCTGACACACCCCTTCTCAACCATACGCTGAGCCTTAAGGAAAGAGATAACTCTACTGGGAGTGTGATCTAAAGTACCACTCCACTCAATACGCGGAATACCTGGCATAGCTAGCGTCACGGTCTTGGCGTGACAATCAAGAAAAACAAAATGGGGCGACAACCAGTCCATGCCCAAAATAATGTCAAAATCCACCATACCGAGTAACAATAAATCCGCTCTGGTTCAAAACCACGAATAGTAACCAAACATGACCGATAAACGCGGTCCACAACAAGAGAATCCCCCACAGGAGTAGAAACATAAACGGGGGCACTCAAAGAATCCCGAGGCACACCCAAATGCGGAGCAAAGTAAGAAGACACATAAGAATAAGTAGAGCCCCGATCGAATAGAATCGATGCCTCTCCGTGACAAACCAGTGTAATACCTGTAATGACGGAGTCGGAGGCAACAGCCTCGGTACGAGTAGGAATAGCATAATATCTGGCCCGGCCCCTCTCTCGAGGGTGACCTCTGTCTCCCCGACCTCCGCCCCTAGCCGGCTGGGCAGGTGGAGTAGCAGCTGGAGCTGTGACCATGGCCTGAGAACTCTGAGGAGCATGCTGTGGCTGAGCAGTCTGTGAAGATGCACCCCTACCAAGTCTGGGGCAGTCCGTAACCATGTGGCGTGTATCACCACACTCGAAACAAGCTCTGGGAAGACGCGATGGCTGTGAGTGGCTAGGGCCAGGTCTGCTGGACTGGCCTCTTGAAGCACCCCGAGCAGGAGGCGCGCTAGAAACTGGAGGTGCATAGTAAGGCTCCTGAGGTGTAGGCGGAGCTGGAGCACTGCTGGCTGCTGGAAGGGCTAAATGTACAGGGCAACCCGCATAACCTCTGCCATAACGACCTGCTGCTGGGGTACGAGCACCAGAGTAGTGACCCGACTCTCGAGACCTCTTGGCCTCCCTCTCCCCTCGCTCCCTTGCGAGCATACCCTCAATCCTCCTAGCAATGCTCACTACCTGCTGATAAGGAATAACCATCTCCAACTCTCGAGCCATGCTAGACCTGATGGGTGGGATAAGGCCCTCAATGAACCTGCGAACTCTGTCCCAAACTGTAGCAAGCAAGGCCGGTGCATGCCTGGACAACCTGGTATAGAGGATGGCATACTCCGAAATGGTCATAGCACCCTGGCGAAAATGCTCAAACTCTACGCGCCATGCATCCCTGAGACTCTGGGGGACAAACACTCTCAGGAACATATCCGAGAACTGAGCCCAAGTCAGTGAAGCAACCTCGACTGGACTGTCTATCTCATAAGTGCGCCACCAATCATAGGCGGCTCCCCGAAGCTGAAAAGCAGTGAAAGAAACCCCGCTGGACTCCACTATGCCCATAGTGCGAAGAATACGATGACACTCCTCTAGAAATCCCAAGGCATCGTCTGATGCTAATCCACTGAACACTGGGGGATCATACTTCTTGAACCTCTCAAGTCTCCGCTGCTCGTCCTCTGAAGCAGCTGACCCATCCTCGGGTTGAACTGGCGCTGCAGGCGGTGCGGGAATAATCTCGGGAGGCTGCTCAACCTGCACTCGCTGCTCGGGAGTGCGGACGGCGGGAGTCTGTGCTCCTCCCCCGGCCTGGGATGTGGCTGCAGCAAGGGGAAGCAACCCTGCCTGAGCCAAGGTGGTGTACATGCTCATGAACTGAGTCAAAGTCTCCTGGAGAGCTGGAGCAGTAGTGGCAGTAGTAGGTATGCCAAGTTCCTGGGCTCCGGCTGCATCTGCTGGTGGTACATCGGCGGCAGCTCGCGCAGGTGCTCTGGCTGCACCACGTGCGCGTCCTCGACCTCTCCGCCGGCCCCGGCCTCTGACGGCTGCAGTTGGGGGCGCGGGTGCCTGATCATCTCGAGTAGCACGTGTCCTCACCATCTGTGAGAGGATAGAAGTCAGAAGTTTAGAATTGATGTCCAAGAATATCGCACGACAAGGAATTCAAATGGAATGAAGATTTTCCTAAACAGTTACATAGCCACTCGTAGATAAGTACAGACGTCTCTGTACCGATCAGCGAGACTGTAATAAACTGGCCTGTGTCCCGTGACTCCTATGAACCTAGAGCTCTGATACCAACTTGTCACGACCCCAGTTCACCCTCCATGAACATGTCGTGATGGCACCTAGTTCCTACAACTAGGTAAGCCTAACAGTGCGGAACAACAACATAACTTGCAAAAATAATTAATTAAAGCTGAACAACTAAAGAAAACCTGTATATATATCTGCCACTCAGCATACTACTACAATACCCCAAAACCCGGAAACTCATGGGAACACAAGCAATTGGAAATAACATACAGCTCTAATCTCCAAAATTCGTTTAAACAAAAGTGCGAAAGAAATGTTAAGTGCTACAGATAGAGTAAAGAGGGAGACTCCTTGGCCTGCGGACGCTGCAGAAACACCTCAAAGTCTCCGTAGCTCTCCTGACCTCAAGAGTAGTACGCCTGGGACGAAGTACCTGGGTCTGCACATGAAAAACATGCGCAAAAGAGGCATGAATACACCACAGCGGTACTCAGTAAGTGCCAAGCCTAACCCGGTTGGGTAGTGACGAGGAAGGTCGGGGCCCTACTGAGATACAATATAATAACAAATGTACAGGATAAAGAACTAACAGTAATAAGGAGTACAGCAGTGAGATAAGACAGATCAAGTAATGCAATAACAACTACACAAGGAAAACAGAGTAAACACGGAATATGTACAACTCAATGCCAATGATAACAATGAGGATCTCCCAGGATACCGTCCTGTAGCCCTTTTCTCAACTATCCAGTGGATCTCCCGGGATACCGTCCCGTAGTCCCTCTCATGTGCAGGGGGATCTATCGGGAATCTAACCCGCAGTCCCAAAGTAAAGGTGTAGGGGGATCTACCGGGAATCGAACCCGTAGTCCAAAAGTAAAGGTGCAGGGGGATCTACCGGGAATCGAACCCGTAGTCCCAAAGTAAAGGTGCAGGGGGATCTACTGGGAATCGAACCCGTAGTCCCAAAGTAAACAAACAAAGGGGGGAGCTACCGAAATCCCACATCCGTAGTCCCAATGTAAATGCGCAACCATAACCAGAAGATACTCGGAAATGAAGTAGAGACAAGCAACAGGTAGTACTAGCTTAGCATGCTTCACGTAGTACAATCAAGGCAACTTAACAATTAGGCAAATTGAATCAACTAACATGCTTTTCTAACCTAATACAGGTGGTAATTGCAAGTAAAGTAAGGCAAATATGAAGGAAGCTCAGTCTCAATATCTTAAGTAAATCGGGTTTTCAACGATTGGCTCAAGTACGTGCTCGTCACCTCACATACAAGGCACTCAACTACCAAATAATAAATCCTAAGGGGAAAGGTCCCCCACACAAGGTTAGACAAGCCACGTACCTCAAACCGGCTCAATATCAACTAGAAACCACGCCTTTGCTACGAGTATCCGACTCCAAATGGCCCAAATCTATTCATTTCAATTACATCTCGTAAATAACATCTCAAGCAACTGATTCTACTATTCAATTTGAACCTGAGACGCAAATTTAGATAAAATGGCCAAAACGCCCCTCGGGCCAACGTTGTCAAAAACCGAAGTTCAAACTAAAATCTGGTTACCCATTCCCCCACGAATCTAAATATGTGATTAGTTTTGAAATTGGACCTCAAATTGAGGTCCAACCCCCAATTTTAGCAAGACCCTAGGTCCTACCCAATATACCCAAATTTCCCCATTAAAATCTTCAATTTGACGTTGAAATGATGTTAAAAGGTGTTAAGGAGTGAAGAAAATGAGTTAGAAATCACTTACCAATCGTTTTGAAGAAAAAGAATTGCTTGGGAAATCGCCTCTTATGTTTTGGGTTTTTGAAAAGTGAGAAAATAACTGAATATCCCGTGTTTTTATACCCTCTGAAGCCCCCAGCGCGGAACGCGCAAAAAGGGCCGCGGCCGCGCTGATGAAACTGAAGACTGCTGGCTCTATAAAGTTTTCCACACGGACCACGCAACGACGACCACGGCCGCGCGGCCTACACCGCGACCCGCGCTAGGGCGACCGCGGGCGCGCTGGAGCCTGCAATTTTTCCTGACCTGCAATATCTGGTGTTTTTAAGTCTAAGACCTCCCGGAACCTACTCGAAACTCACCCGAGCCCTCGGGTCCCCAAACCAAACATACGCACAACCTCAAATACACCCTACGAACTCATCCGTGCGATCAAATCGCCAAAATAATATCATATAAATCGAATCAAGCCTCAAAGCTCATGATTCCTTCTCAAATTTTTCAGAAGACATAAAATTCCCATTTCAGGTCCGAAACACGTCAAACGACGTCCGTTATCAACCAAACTTTACAAAAAGTACTTAAATCATATATAAGACTTGTACCGGGCGCCGGAACCACAATACGGGCCCGATACCACAGTCTTTTAATCAAATTTTATTTCCAATTTCCTTAATTATTTTCAGAAAATAATTTCACACAAAAATTCATTTCTCGGACTTGGGACCTCGGAATTCGATTCCGAGCATACGCTCAAGTCCAATATTTTTCTGTGGACCCTCTGGGACCATCAAATCACGGGTCCGGGTCCGTTTACCAAAAACATTGACCGAAGTCAATTTTATTCAATTTAATATTAAAATCTAGCGTTTTTCTCAGAGAATTCATATCTAAGCCTTCCGGCTATGCGCCCGGACTGCGCACGCAAATCGAGGCAACCCGTGAGGATGTTTTTAAGGTCTCGGAAGTACAAAATGGGTAATAAATAAGTTATGACCCCATTGGATCGTCAAATTGGGATTGTGCATGTAGTTCTTAACAGATTTTTTCTTATTTGACAATATTCCTACAAACTCTTCTTAATATTGCCAAGTGACTTTTTAATTGCTTGCCACTTGGTTTAACCATAATGTCAATATATATGATAACTTTATTGCTTTAATATATATATATATATATATATATATATATACTAGC
>NC_031997.1:42184585-42208477 GCF_001879085.1 Nicotiana attenuata | reverse complement strand
GCGGGGCCCGGGAGCCCCGAGCATCAATCGGACGAGGCTCGAGTGAAGTGGAAATTTTGAGAGAGGGCTGAAGAACTACTGCTTCTGTCATAACCGCATCTGCGGTTCTTGGACCGCAGATGCGGGACCGTAGATGCGGCCCTACCATCGCAGAAGTGGCCCAGGGCGACCAGGCCATTTTCGCAGATGCGGCTCCTAAGTCGCAGAAGCGGTTCCGCAGATGCGGCCCTGAGACCACAGATGCGGTTCCAGCCTTCCCTCCCCTTTTCGCAAATGCGGTCACGTTCTCGCAGATGCGGGACCGCAGATGCGGTCCCCTGACCACAGATGCGGAAATCACTGAACCAGTGAGGTTCATTAAAGACGGGCTCTAAGTCATTTTTATGACATTTTCACTCTTCCTTTGGGCGATTTGGGAGCTTTTGAGAGAAGGACTTCACTTAGCATCAAGAGGTAAGTTTATTCCACCCATCCTTATTTTAATACTTGTATTTTAGGTAGATTAAACACTAGATCTTAGGATAAATCAAAGGGTTAGAGCTAAACCTAAGGTTTTAATAAAACTTAGATTAAACCACAAAATTTGTTATGGAATCGATTAGAAATCATATATTAGTGATCCTTAGGTTGTAGAGAACAACTTCCTTCGAAAAATTTCGGAATCCGGGCACGTGGGCCCGGGGTCGGATTTTAGTAAACGTGTGTTAATGGTTGGGAAATTGCATAAATAGCTAGAATTCAATCTTATGAGTCTATATTAACTAGTTCCCACTTCGTTTAACTAGTTTGGGATCGTTCGGCTCCGAATTGAGGGCTTGGGCTTTTTCTTGGCATTGAAGGTGCACTTTGGAGCGAGGTGAGTCTCCTTTCTAACCTTGTAAGAGAAAATTGTCCCCATAGGTATAATATATTGAGTAATTTGTTGTTAAATGCGGGTGCTACGTACGCCCTAGGTGACGAGAGTCCGTGCGTAGCTACTATTATGTTGATTGTCCGGGTAGTTTAGGGCCCGTATCATGCTATATTGTAATCGTTCCCTATTTTATTGCTAATGTGATCACTTAGGATATGCTAAAGACTTGGAAAAGAGGTAAGCGATGGTATACCTTCATTGGACACTTGTATGAATTACTTTGGAAATAAATGCGCATTCATGTGCTTCCTTGAATTAAATTGATATTTGTGGATCGGGCCGATTGCCTCGGTAGAAATAGATGCATCTATGGTTCGCACCATTCGACCCTCTGGTAGTGCACAATTATTTTCTATTGGATCGGGCCGTCGACCTCGGCATAACGTGCGCATCACATATATATGTCTGAAATCTTAACCATGGCTCGTTTTGTTAAATATTGAAATGTGTACGGTTAACTGCCAAATTGCTAGTGATATGACTTATTATCTCTTGTTGCATACTGTTGATTAAATCGTGGTTATCATGCCTAGAAGAACATCTTTTTATATTATTTGACCTTAGTAAGTGTCAAGTCGACCTCTAGTCTCTACTTCTTCGAGATTAGGCAGGATACTTACTGGGTACATATTGTTTATGTACTCATACTACGCTTCTGTACTTAATTGTAAAGGGTCAGAGGCAGGTACATCTGACTATCACTTCGGTGCGCGCCCCTGATTCATAGTCCGAGACTTCCACGGTGAGCTGCTCCTTTCCTGTGGCGTTCGGTAGCTTGATGGAGTCTTTTTCCTACTTTTGCTGTCTATTCTATTTCGGACAGTAGGATAGTTATTTATTTTGTACATTCTACTAGTTGCCCATTTCTTGTGACACCGGTTCTTGGCACATACGTTAGTAGACAGTATCATCTTTTTGTGGGGTTGTATAATTTTATGACTTTGATAACCATTTTTATACATTATTGATCGCTTCTGGCCTTAACTTTAATTTGAGAATCTGTTACATTTATTTTGAGTAAAAGTAAAATGAGAACTTAATTGTATTTTCCGCGTTGGCTGGCCTGACAATGGTGTCGGGCGCCATCATGACCTATTGTAGAAAAATGGGTTGTGACATTCTCTCAATTCTCTCGGCAATCACTCTTCATCTTCAGACCTTATTCCTTAAAGTAAGTTTTAAACTTTTTTGAATTTCTCATCTTAATTCTTCTATTTAGATTTGTAGTTCTATACTTTAAAGAATTAATTATTTTGATTTTTAGTTTTTCTATTTTTTTTGGTTGCACTAATTCTTTAGTATTTACATGATTAGGAATTTATTATTTTTCTATTAGTTATGCCCACCTACAGTGAGATACTTAATAAGATTAGATTGTTGAATGTCTTATTCCTTACTACTACTAACTTATAACTTTGAAACTTGAGATCATTCATTGGGATTTTCAAATGCAAAGAAAGTGTTCTTTTCAAAAGTTGAAATTTAATCAATCTTTTCTTATGAGCAAAAATTTAGTTCCTTTCTCTTAACAGTATGATCACGATTTGTATAATAATAACACGAAATTTTTGGATATTTTTTATTCTTATCGGGTAAACCGATAACTGAACCGATAAGGATCGATAACCGACAAATCGATACCCGATATCCGATATCTTATCGGCTCAGTTATCGATTTAGCATATTTATAAACCGATAACCGATATGCCGAACCGATAACATTCACAACCGAACCGAACCAACCGATGCCCACCCCTACTACTAACACATACTCCAACACTATTTAGTCCAATGGCAAGCTAGGAAAAAAAATATTTCATTCATTCTTGAAATCCAAAAAAATCAAATATTTTAGACCACGAAAAAGATAAAAAAATCACTTATTGTGGACGGAAAGGAATAGTATCTCGTGACCACCTACACAAACTTTTCTGTCTTTACTTAAAAATTGGATGTTCTCTTCACGTGGTCCTCAATTTCAGGCAGATGTTCGCAAACTAATTGCTCTTTTTGCACTGTAGTATTAGTTTTTTTATAGTCCGGAAATTTCTACATGAATCGTGGAGAAGAGCCTAAGAATTAATTAAATAGCTTTAGAAATGGGAACTCATAAATATATAGAGAAGTATATTTGCAAGAATCATAACTTCATAAAAGATCATCTAAATTTAAAGTGCAAAATTTGAATAAACGCTAAGTTGTCGTTAGCATGTAACGACCCGACCGGTCGTTTTGAGCTCTAGCGCGTCGTTCAGCGGTTTGAGGCCCTGAGTAGCTTCACTTCAGGTATTATGACTTGTACGCGTGGTCGGAATTGAATTCCGGGAAGTTCGGAGTTGATTTGGAGAGAGAATTCTCATTTTGGAGGCATTAAGTTGAAAAAAATTGACTAAGATTGGATTTTTGAGTAAACGATCTCGGAATCGGGATTCAAAGGATCCAGCAGGTTCGTACGACGATTTCGGACTTGGACGTATGTCCGGACCGGGTTTTAGAGGATCCGGGAGCATTTTGGCACCTATTGTGGAAGTTAACATTTTTGGAAGAATTTCATAAGTTTGGGTAAGGTGCATTTCAGTGTTATCAATGTCCGATTAGGATTCCGAGTCTGGAAATAGCTCCGTATGGTGATTCTGGTGTTGGGAGCGCGATCGGAAGTGAATTCGGAGGTCCGTGGGTCATTTTGGAGTCATTTGGCTAAGGAAATTTGAAGGTTTTTGAGAAGTTTGACCGGAAGTGAACTTTTTAAAATCGGGGTCGGATTCCGATTCCGAAAGTTGAAGTAGGTCCGTAATGTCGAATATGACTTGTGTGCAAAATTTGAGGTCAATCGGACGTGATTTGATAGGTTTTGGCATCGAATGTAGAAGTTTGAAGTTCTAAAGTTCATAAAGTCCAGATTGGGGTGTGATTCGTGAATTCGACGTTGTTTGATGTGATTTGAGGCCTCGAGCAGGTCCGCATTATGTTTGCGACTGATTGGCATGATTGGTTGGGGTCCCGGAGGCCTCGGGTGGATTCGGGTGGTTAACGGATTGAATTGGAGTTGGGAAGAAGAGTTGAAGCAGCTGATATCTGGTGTAACCGCACCTGTGAGGGTTTGGCCGCAGGTCAGAAGTGGCCAGGAGAGCCGCAGATGCGATTTTTGGGCTGGAGGTGAAGGACCGCAGATGCGGTCATCTCATCGCAGAAGCGGGATCGCACATACGGGTGTTGAGGCGCAGAAGCGGAAAGGGGAGCCCGGAGAGAAACCGCAGGAGCGGTAGAGGGGCCGCACCTGCGGAACCGCAGAAGCGGTCGTATGACCGCATGTGCGGTATTGCTGGAGGCAGTAAGGTTCTTTAAAATCGGGGGTCTTGGCCATTTTCCTCCATTTTTACTCTAGTTTGGTGATTTTTGGAGAGCTCCAAGAGAGGGATTTCATCATTCAAACATGAGGTAAGTTAATTCCACCCCATGTGAGTTAAATACATGGTTTTGTTACGGATTTGAGCATGAAAATTGGTAGAAACTTGGGGTTTGAGGGAAAACCTAGAAAATTGATATTCTCGAATTTTGACCACAGTTTTGAGTATTAAATTAAGAGTAAATTATATATTTGAGTTCGTGAGGTTATGGGCAAACGTTATCTTCGAAAAATTTCAGAATCGGGCACGTGGGCCCAAGGGCATTTTTGTTAACTTTTCGATCGGGGATAGGAATTGTCATAAATTGGATCATTAGGAGTAATTGAATGTATATTAATGGTTTTGCATAATTATTGGCTAGTTTTGGAGCATTATGCATCGATTCGAGTCTTCGGAAGGGCGTGAAATGCCGGTTATGAAACTTCGAAGCGAGGTGAGTCTCCTTTCTAACCTTGTAAGAGGGAATTGTCCCCATAGGTGAATTAATTGGATTTGTGCTCCTATTTGCGGGGGCTACGTACGCACGAGGTGACGAGAGTCCGTGCGTAGCTACTATTATGTTTAAGTCTAGGTAGTCTAGGATCCAAAAGCATGCTATACGTGGAATAATTGTGATCTTGTTGATAGTTTGACTGCTTAAATCACGTCGAATCAGTAAATGAATTTCTAAAAAGGATTAAACTTCATTTTTTTGAATTGTTAAAAGAGAATTGGCTTTTCCTTGGATAACTGTTCTCTGATGAATTCTTGATTTGATTGATTGTTGTGTTTATTTATATTTGACCGCGTCGCATGTATGATTCGCGAGCGGGGTAATAGATGCATCTATGGTTCACGCCATTCGACCCTCTGGCAGTGCACAATTTAAATATTGTTGGATCGCGCCGTACGACCTCGGTATGATTTGCGCATGCTTGTATTGCTTGCCGTGAGATTTATAGATGTCGATAATTGTTCTCCCTGTCCTGAGACAAATGCTTAAATGATGGAATTGAATCTGGAAATTTCCTATTAATAAAAGAACTGTTTATCTGCCTTATGCTATAGAGTTAAAGCCATTTTTATGAATATTCTGGACTCACTACATTATTGGTATATTATTATCGGACCATTAGTAAGTGTCGAAGTCGTCATCTTGTCTCTACTTCTTCGAGATTAGGCGGGATACTAACTGAGTACACGTTGTTTTCGTACTCATACTACACTTGCTGTGCATTTTTGTTGCACGGGCATATGCATCTCTAGTGGCCTGGTGGGCATAGCGGCATGGTTGATACGGAGACTTAGGTGAGCTGCACTTCCCGAGGCGACCCGCAGCCAGCAGAGTCTCTTTCAGATTTCCCTATTTATTATCTGTCCTATTTGTATTGCTGTATTATTTTGTCTCCTAGAGATAGCTCATGCACTTGTGACACCGAGTTCTGGGATTATTTAATATTGAGTTTGTTAAAGACATCGGTATCTATTCGGTAAAACTGATTACTTATTGTTTAATGTACAAAAAGGAACGATTTTGGAAAATGTTAAAACAAGAAATTTCAAGTAAAGTAGTGTTGGCTTGCCTGACAGGGATGTCCGGCGCCATCACGACCCTTAGTGGATTTTGGGTCGTGACAACATGGTATCAGAGCACTAGGTTCCCTTAGGTCTCACGAGTCATGAGCAAGTCTAGTAGAGTCTCGCGGATCGGTACGAAGATGTCTGTACTTATCTTCGGGAGGCTAAAGGGCTGTTAGGAGCACTTCCCTTCTTGATTCCTCATCGAGCAATCTGATTCCTTGAGGCTTATGCCCTTGTTTCCTTCCTACTCAATCTTACGCGACACGAACCGCTTGTTATAAATCGAGAATTGAAGAATTTTAATGGTACTGCATATGTGGTGCGGGATGTTTCTCCCGGTATAGTTGGTTGGGCTATTGTCGTCGCCTTGCGGAAGGATTTTTCTGTCATTTTAACTCAGCAACTGTACTTCTGAGAGCTCTGAGGCTAGGGACAAGTTGCCATGATTCTTATGAATGGTTGTCGCACAGTATTGACTTGATGGTAGGATACTTGCCTATACGTTGGGGTAGTGAATGATTTGAAAGGAAGTCTACTCAGTGCACGATTCAGAGATCTGATATTTCATTTCCGGTGGAGGAAAAGCAATTGGCCTATGGATGTCCAGATTTGGGGTGATGGAGTAACGAGACGTGGTATTTGCGAGCGTGGGTGAATTCTCATCTGATGAGGTGTCATTGTCCTTGTTGAATGAACTATGTTCGCCGGTGTTAAGATCTTCTACAATTCGCCTTGGAGCAGGATATTGTAAGGTGGTATTAGAGAAGCGGCTGTCAGAGATCGCGGGGTGCGGTGGTTCAGGATTGAATATGTATTTCTAATACTGACGGCTCGAGAAACATAATCTTCGGAAAGGTTTAAAAGTGAGTAGCGGTCTATTGGTTAAAATGCTACTGAGATAGATTTTGATCTAAGGCATCAGCTGGGCAGCAAAAGGGGGAGGAAGAACATGTGGGAAGTGTCACGCGGTGGTTAAACTTCTAGAAGGCCAGGTGTAAGAAGTGGAGGTCGAGTAGTTTCCTTAAGAAGGGAGTCTGCCCAAAGTGTGAGAGTGGCAGAGTAGTATGTGGATTCAGTGGCTGGGTCTACGGACCTAATTCGAAATGTGGCTATTATTCGGCGAGGGATTTGATATGACAGGAAAGGAGCTGCTGGATATGAAGGAGGATACAACATAACTTTGAATTGGGAGGTATTGTCGCACATTTAGTTGATGTTCACGAGGAGTGAATGGACTTGTGCGGCTGGTGAATGAGCACGGGCTCAGGTGGGTTATCTCCAATGGGCGGATCGGCGCTCGCATGGTTGGCGAAGCTTCTGCGAAGAATTCTATTGGTTATACGGCAAAGAGATCGGTTGTGCGAATATGATTGATGATTCAGAGTATAAAAGGGGGGTTTTACAGAAAGGTTCCGAGAATTTTGGCGGTTGATTGCGCAAGGTCATATTAATAAGAGATAAAGAACCCTGGTGAATTCCAGAGTTGTGTAATAGGGGCTTCAAGCTAAGTGGGAAAGTCCCACCGCCTATGATAGGATTGCATGGTTAACTACTTGCGAGGTTTCTGGTCATTAGCATAGTGATGGGTTATTTCAGCTATGGGAAAGGAACATAAGTGGTAATTTGAGCAAAGGAATTGTTGGAGGTGTGCTATGGTTGGCCTTATTGGCTAATGTTCAGACCTGGGGAAGGATTCAGGATTTATGCCCTGTATAGATGCGGGTTTCAAGGGATACCGTCCCGTAGTCCCAAACGTAAATGTGCAGGGAAATCCCCCGGAATATCACTCTGTAGTACCGAAGTAAATATCCAGTACAGGGGGATCTCCCGGGATACCGTCCCATAGTTCCAAACATAAACGTGCAGGGGGATCTTCCGAAATACCGTTCTGTAGTCCCAAAGTAAATACACAACTCATTCAACATAAATAACAGTTTTAACAAGGAAATCTACAGTTTTGATTTAAATTCGTATCAAAGAAGATAGGTAATTCTCACTCTAAACATGCTGCACAGAGTCCAGGTAGGTAGTTAAGGCAGTTAAGACAGTTAAGGCACGTAAGCATGCTTTCCTAGCTAAACAGGATGGCTACATATACTAGAACTTGCTCAGTTAAAGGAGAACATAGATATTTACTTAATGAAAATGGGGTTTTTCAACAATTAGCCCATGTACGCACTCGTCACCTCACGTACACGACATTCAAATATCAAATAGTACCAAATCCTAAGGGGAGTTCCGCCACACAAGGTTAGACGAGTCACTTACCTCGAACCAAGCTCAAATCAATCTGAAATCACGCTCTTGCCACGAGTATCCAACTCCGAGTGGCCCAAATCTAATCAAATCAATTAATAACGTAAATATAGCTACAAGCAACTAATTTAGCTAATGAATTCAAAGCTAAGGCAAGATAAATAGGAAAACGCCCAAAAATCCTCCCCGGGCCCATGTCTCGGGATCGGTAAAAGTCATAAATTATGAACACCCATTCACTCACGAGTCTAACCATATCAAATTCACACAAATCCGATACCAAAATCTCGACCAAAATCCCAAAATTCGGCCTAAGAACATTTCTCAAATTTTCCCAATTTTTCACCCCAAATCCGAAATAAAATGATGAAATTAAGCTTAGATTAATGGGAAATAATCAAAAAGGAGTTAGGAATCGTTACCCATAAGCTTCCTCCGAAAATCTCCCCAAATTTCGCTTTCTACCGAGCTCTCAATCAAATTTTTGGAGTTATGAACTCAAACCCTCTCTTTAACTCTTTTTGGCCCCGCGATTTCCGCTTCTGCGCTCATAGGACCGCATCTGCGGTCCCGCACCTGCTGAAGAATCATCGCAGGTGCGAAATCCACTTAACTAGGCTGGGGCCGCATCTGCGGGCAGTGGGCCGTATCTGCGAGTCCATTTCTGCGGTCCCCAGCCGCACCTGCGATCCCAGCTGACCAGGCCCAACTCCGCATCTGCGGCTCCACACCTGCGGTCCAAAATGCGCAGGTGCAAAAACAACAAGTGCTGCAACTTCAGCAAATTGCATAAGTCCCAAACCAATCCGTTAAGCATCTGAAACACATCCGAGGCCCCCGGGACCTCAACCAAACATACCAACCACTCCTAAAACATCATACGAACTTAGTTGAGCCTTCAAATCACATCAAAAAATGCTAAAATCACGAATCACCCTCCAATCCAAACTTAATGAACTTGAAATTTCAAAATTCTATAGCCGATGCTGAAACCCACCAAACCATGTCCGATTGACCCCAAGTTTTGCACAAGTCATATTCAACACTACGGATCTACTGCAACTTCTGGAATCAGATTCCGACCCCGATATAAAAAATTCCACTATCGGCCCGAAACTTCAAAAATTCAACTTTCTCCATTTCCAGCCTAAATGAGCTACAAACCTCAAAAATACAATTCGGACACACCCCTAAGCCTAAAATCACCCAACGGAGCTAACGCGATCGACGGAATTCCATTCTGGAGCCGTTTTCACACTGTTCTGACTACGGTCCAAATTTTAAGACTTAAGCTCTCATTTAGGGACTAAGTGTCCCAAAACACTCTGAAACTCAAAAGGAATCATCCCGGCAATTCACAATAGCAGAAAATAGATACAGGGAAGCAGTTAATAGGGGATCAGGGCGTTAATTCTGAAAGCGACCGGCTGGGTCGTTACATCCTCCCCCTCTTAAAACATTCGTTCGTCCTCGAACGAGCATAGAGACATACTTGAAGTGGTGAAAAGATGAGGGTAACGACTGCACATATCCTGCTTGATCTCCCAAGTCGCCTCCTCGACTGGCTAACCCCGCCACTGAACCTTTACTGCGCAATGCTCTTTCACCTTAGCTTCAGACCTGCATGTCCATTATAGCCACTGGCTCCTCAACATAAGATAGATCCTTATCCAAGTGGACTGAAATGAAATCCAACACGTGAGACGGATCGCCGTGATATCTCTAGAGCATCGGAATATGAAATACCGGATGAACTCTTGCCAAGATGGGAGGTAAGGCAAGCTCATAAGCAACCTCCCCAACACGCCGCGACACCTAAAAGAGGCCAATAAACCTTGGGCTCATTTGCCCCTTTTCCGAATCTCATAACGCCCTTCATAGGCGAAACCCAAAGCATGACCGCTCTCCCACCATAAATGAAACATCGCGAACCTTCCGATCTGCATAACTCTTTGTCTAGACTGGGCTGTGCGAAGTCTATCCTGAATCACCTTAACCTTCTCCAAAGCGTCCTAAACCAAGTCTGTGCCCAATAACCTAGCCTCCCCGGCTCGAACCAACGCATCGGGGATCTACACCGCCTACCATACAGAGCTTCACACGGTGCCATCTGAATGTTAGATTGATAACTGTTGTTGTGGGCAAACTCCGTAAGTAGCAAAAACTAATCCCAGGAACCTCCAAACTCCATCACACACGAACGAAGCATGTCCTCAATAATCTGAATAGTGCGATCGGACTGTCCGTCCGTTTGGGGGTGAAATGTTGTGGTCAACTCCACCCGAGTACCCAACTCATGTTGTACGACTCTCCAAAATTGTAATGTAAACTGCATGCCCCGATTAGAGATGATAGATACCGGCACACCATGAAGCCTGACAATATCACGGAGATAAACTCGAGCCAGCTGCTTGGAAAAATAGGTAGTCATCACAGGAAGGAAATGAGCTCACTTGGTTAGCCTATCTACAATCACCCATACTGCATCAAACTTCCGCTGAGTCCGTGGGAGTCCAACAATGAAATCCATAGTGATCCGCTCCCATTTCCTCTCCGGAATCTCTAACTTTATAACTAACCCCGCCACTGAACCTTTACTGCGCAATGCTCTTTGACCTCAGCTTCAGACCTGCATGTCCAATATAGCCACTGGCTCCTCAACATAAGATAGATCCTTATCCAAGTGGACTGAAATGAAATCCAACACGTGAGACGGATCGCCGTGATATCTCCGGAGCATCAAAATATGAAATACCGGATGAACTCCTGCCAAGATGGGAGGTAAGGCAAGCTCATAAGCAACCTCCCCAACACGCCGCAACACCTAAAAGAGGCCAATAAACCTTGGGCTCATTTGCCCCTTTTCCGAATCTCATAACACCCTTCATAGGCGAAACCCAAAGCAAGACCCGCTCTCCCACCATAAATGAAGCATCGCGAACCTTCCGATCTGCATAACTCTTTGTCTAGACTGGGCTGTGCGAAGTCTATCCTGAATCACCTTAACCTTCTCCAAAGCGTCCTAAACCAAGTCTGTGCCCAATAACCTAGTCTCGCCCGGCTCGAACCAATGCATCGGGGATCTACACCGCCTACCATACAGAGCTTCACACGGTGCCATCTGAATGTTGGACTGATAACTGTTGTTGTGGGTAAACTCCGTAAGTAGCAAAAACTAATCCCAGGAACCTCCAAACTCCATCACACACGAACGAAGCATGTCCTCAATAATCTGAATAGTGCGATCGGACTGTCCGTCCGTTTGGGGGTGAAATGCTGTGGTCAACTCCACCCGAGTACCCAACTCATGCTGTACGGCTCTCCAAAATTGTAATGTAAACTGCGTGCCCCGATCAGAGATGATAGATACCGGCACGCCATGAAGCCTGACAATATCACGGAGATAAACTCGAGCTAGCTGCTTGGAAAAATAGGTAGTCATCACAGGAAGGAAATGAGCTCACTTGGTCAGCCTATCTACAATCACCCATACTGCATCAAACTTCCGCTGAGTCCGTGGGAGTCCAACAATGAAATCCATAAAGATCCGCTCCCATTTCCTCTCCGGAATCTCTAACTTTTGAAGTAACCCACCCGGCCGCTGATGCTCATACTTCACCTGCTGGCAATTTAGACATCGAGCAACATACTCCACTATGTTCTTCTTCATTCTACGCCACCAATAATGCTGTCTCAGGTCCTGATACATCTTCGTGGCACCTAGATGAATAGAGTACCGCGAGCTGTGAGCCTCCTAATGAATCAACTCACGTAAACCATCCACGTTAGTCACACATAGCCTGCCCTGCATCCTCAAAGCACAATCATCCCCAATAGTGACCTCCTTAGCATCACCGTGCTGAACCGTGTCCTTCAGGACAAGCAGATGGGGGTCATCATACTAATGCTCCCTGATGCGATCATAAAGAGAAGACCGAGGGACCACACAAGCCAATACTCGACTAGGCTAAAAAATATTCAATCTCACAAACTGGCTGGCTAAGGCCTGAACATCCATCGCCATAGGCCTCTCTACTGGTGGTAGATAAGCCAAACTCCCCAAACTCTCTGCCCGATGACTCAAAGCATCGGCCACCACAATGGCCATCCCTGGGTGGTACAAAATAGTGATATAATAATCTTTAAGCAGCTCTAACCACCTCCTCTGACGCAAATAAAGATCCTTCTGCTTGAACAGGTACTGCAAACTCTAGTGATCAATGTAGATCTCATAAGGGACACTGTACAAATAGTGCCTCCAAATCTTTAAGGCATGAACAATAGCAGCTAACTCAAGGTCGTGGACATGATAGTTTTTTTCAAGCGCCTTCAACTGTCTGGATGCGTAGGCAATCACCCAACGATCCTGCATCAACATCGCGCCGAGGCCAACTCGCGACGCATCACAATAAACTTTATAAGACCCCGAACCTGTAGGCGATATCAATACTGGGGCTGTATTCAAAGCTGTGTTGAGCTTCTGAAAGCTCTCCTCACACTCTTCCGTCCACCTGAATGGAGCACCCTTCTGGATCAGCCTGGTCATAGGTGCTGCTATAGATGAGAATCCCTCAACAAATCGACGGTAATAACCCACCAAACCAAGCAAACTAGGGATCTCTATAGCTAAGGATGTTCTGGGCCTACTCTGCACTGCTTCCACTTTTTTCGGATCCACCTTGATCCCTTCACTCGACATTACGTGACCCAAAATTGCCACGAAATCCAACCAGAACTCACATTTTGAAAACTTCGCATATAATTTCTTTTCTCTCAAGGTCTGAAGCACTGTCCTCAGGTGCTGCTCATGATATTCCCGAATCCAGGAGTACACAAGAATGTCATCAATGAAGATAATGACGAACGAGTCAAGATATGGCCGGAATACAATGTGCATCAAATGCATAAATGTTGTTGGGGCATTGATCAGCCCAAAAGACATAACAAGGAACTCGTAATGACCATGCTGAGTCCTCAAAGCAGTATTCGGTGTATTTGGCTCCTGAATCTTCAACTGATGATAACCTGAACGCAAATCAATCTTGGAAAACATTCGAGCACCCTGTAAACGATCAAACAAGTCATCAATACGACGCAAAGGATATCAGTTCTTCACTGTAACTTTGTTCAACTGGCGATAATCAATGCACATACGCATAGAACCATCCTTTTTCTTCACAAACAAGACAGGAGCACCCCACGGTGACATACCGGGACGGATAAAGCCCTTATCAAGCAATTCCTATAATTGTTCCTTCAACTCAGGAGGAGTCATACGATAAGGAGGAATAGAGATGGGTTGAGTGCCCGACAACAAATAGATGCCATAATCAATATCTCTATCGGGTGGCATACCCGAAAGATCAGTTGGAAACTCATAAGGGAAATACCGCACTAGTGGGACTGAATCAACTATAGGGGTATCAATACTGACATCTCTCACATAAGCTAGATACGCGTCACATCCCTTCTCAACCATTCGCTGAGCTTTAAGAAAAGAAATAACTCTACTGGGAGTGTAATCCAAATTACCCCTCCACACTAATCGCGATAAACCTGGCATAGCCAGTGTCACGGTCTTGGCATGACAACCAAGAATAACATAATGGGACGACAACCAGTCCATGCCCAAGATAACATCAAAATCTACCATGCTGAGCAATAATAAATTGGCTCTAGTCTCTAAACCACTAAGAGCAATCAAACACGACCAATAAACGCGGTCCACAACAAGAGAATATTCCACAGGTGTAGAAACATATACAGGGGCACTCAAAGAATCTCGAGATACGCCAAGAACGATACCCGTGGATCCTGGATCGAATAGAACCGATGCATCTCTATGACAAACCAGAACAATACCCATAATGATAGAATCGGAAGCATCAACCTCTGTACGGGCAGGAAGGGCATAGTATCAGGCCTCACCTCCCTCTCTAGGGCAACCTCAACCTCCCCGACCTCCACCTCTAGCTGGCTGAGTAGGTGGGGTGGCAGCTGGTGCTGTGATCATAGCCTAGGAACTCTGCAGAGCACGTTCTGGCTGAGAAGTCTGTGGAGGTGCATGCCTCATAAGTCTAGGGCTATCCCTCACCATATGGCGAGTGTTGCCACACTCAAAACAAGCTCTAAAGGGCGTGGCGGCTGTTACTGGCTCGGGCCAGGTCTGCTGGACTGACCACTGAAAGTGCACCATGCAGGAGGCGCACTAGATACTAGAGGGGCATAATAAGGCTCCTGAGGTCTAGGAGGAGCTAGAATACCACTGGCTGCTGGGAGAGGTAAATGAATCGGGCGACTCACATAGCCCCCACCATGACGAACTGCAGTTGGGGCACGGGGACCAGAATAATGGCCAGACTCTTGAGACCTCTTGGCCTCTCTCTCCTCCCTATCCCGAGCTAGCATTCCCTCTACTCTCCTAGCAATACTCACCACCTGCTGATAGGCGATATCTATCTGTAACTCCCGGGCCATGCTAGACCTGATGCTGGGAATTAGACCCTCAATAAACCAGCAAACTCTCTCACGAACTGTAAAAACCAAAACCGGTGCATGTCTTGCGAAGTCACTGAAACGGACAGCATACTCCAAAACAGTCATAGTACCCTAGATGAAATGCTCAAAATCTGCGTGCCATGCGTCCCTGAGGCTCTGAGGGACATACTCCCTCAAAAACATATCCGAGAACTGGTTCCATGTAAGGGAAGCTGCCTCAGTCGGACTCTCCAACTCTAATGTACGCCACCACTGATAGGCTACCCTCGAAGCTGGAAGGCAGTGAAAGAAACCCCACTCGACTCTGCTATGCCCATAGTGCGGAGGATATGGTGGCACTCCTCCAGAAATCCCTGAGCATCATCTGATGCTAGACCATTGAATGTAGGAGGGTCGTACTTCTTGTACCTCTCAAGCCTCCGCTGCTCCTCCTCTGAAACTGTTGCCCTACCCTAGGGCTGAGCTGGGGCTACAGGCGATACCAGTATAACCTCTGGGATCTGATCAACCTAAACCAGCTGCTCTAGAGCACGGGCGGCGGGAGTCTGTGCTCCTCCCCCGGCCTGAGAAGTGGTTGCAGGAAGGGGAATCAACCCTGCCTGAGCTAAAGTGTTGTACATGCTCATCCACTGTGCAAGGGTCTCTTGGAGAGCCGGAGTAGTAGTAGTAGTAAGCGTATCAGACACCTGGGCTCCGGCTGGAGCTGCTGGTGGCTCCTTTATAGCAGCTCGCGCGGGTGCTCTGGCTGCACCATGTGCACGTCCTCGACCTCTACCCCGGCCCCGGCCTCTGGCAGCTCTAGCAGGGGGCACGGGTGCCTGGTCATTCTGGTAGCACGTGTCCTCACCATCTGTGATAGAATAGAAGACAGAAGTTTAGATTTCAGTAGTCAATAATCTCGCAGGAGAGGGAATTAAATGAAGTGGAATTTTCCTAACAGTTCCATAGCCTCTCGAAGATAAGTACAGATGTTTCTTTACCGATCCGTGAGACTTTAATAAACCGGCTTGTGACTAACGACTCCTATGAACCTAGAGCTCCGATACCGACTTGTCATGACCCAAGTTCTCCCTTCGTGAACTGTCGTGAAAGCACCTATTCTCTACGACTAGGTAAGCCTAACAATTGGAAATGAAACGAAAAACATGAAAACTAACAATTTAATAGGTAAATTTAATTAAGAAGTTTAGATGCTGCTCAGCATATACAATAAACACTCTCGAACTGAACATAAGTACTCCCAAAACCCGCAATATCATGAATTACAAGCTACAGAAGTAAAAAGTGTTTCTAAACTCCAGAAAAACTATTGACGAAGAAAATACAGGAAGTCTTTAACTTAAGGAAGAGTAGAGAGGGACTTCTAGGTCTGCGGACGCGGCAGATATACCTCGAAGTCTCTATGATCGCCTCGACTCACTGGAAATATATCTGGGAAGATGTACCTGGATCTGCACACGAAAAACATGTGCATGAAAGGGCATGAGTACACCACAGCGATACCCAATAAGTGCCAAGCCTAACCTCGGTCGAGTAGTGACGAGATCAGGTCAGGGCCCTACTGGTTTATATATATAATAAGATAAAACAGTATAAAATATTGCAATAGAGATAAATGCTAACAGCCAACGAAAATGAAATCACAGAAAAACAATAACTCAGTACACAAAGATAGCTATAGGGGATCTCCCGGGGTACCGTCCCGTAGTCCCAAACGTAAATGTACAGAAGATCTCACGGGATACCATCCCATAGTCCCAAACATAAATGTGCAGGGGAATTTCCCGGAATACCGTTTCGTAGTTCCAGAGTAAATATCCAGTACAAGGGGATCTCCTAGGATACCATCCCATAGTCCAAATCATAAACGTGCAGGAGGATCTCCCGGAATACCGTTCCGTAGTCTCAAAGTAAATACACAACTCATTCAACATAAACAACAGTTTCAGCAAGGAAATCTACAGTTTTGATTTAAATTAGTAACAAAGAAGACAGGTAATTCTTACTCTATACATGCTGCACGGAGTCCAGGTAGGCAGTTAAGACAGTTAAGTCACGTAAGCATGCTTTCCTAGCTAAACAAGATGACTACATATATTTGAACTTGCTCAATTAAAGGAGAACGTAGATATACTTTATGAAAATGGGGGTTTTCAACAATTAGCCCGTGTACGCACTCGTCACCTCACGTACACGGCATTTATATATCAAACAGTACCAAATCCTAAGGGGAGTTCCCCCACACAAGGTTAGGAATGCCACTTACCTCTAACCAAGCTCAAATCAATCTGAAATCACGCCCTTGCCACGAGTATCCAACTCCGAGTGGCCCAAATCTAATCAAATCAATCACATATAGTAAATATAGCTACAAGTAACTAATTTAGCTAATGAATTCAAAAGCTAAGGCAAGAAAAAATAGGAAAACGCCCAAAAATCCTGCCTGGGCCCACGTCTAGGAATCAGATAAAACTCACAAATTATGAACACCCGTTCACTCACGAGTCTAACCATACAAAATTCACTCAAATCCGATACCAAAATCTCGACAAAGATCCCAAAATTCGACCTAAGAACTTTTCTCAATTTTTCCCAATTTTCACCCCAAATCCGAATTTAAATGATGAAATTAAGCTTAGATTAATGGGAAATAATCAAAAAGGAGTTAGGAATCATTACCCACAAGCTTCCTCCGAAAATCTCCCCAAATTTCGTCTTCTACCGAGCTCTCAATCATTTTTTAGAGTTATGAACTCAAAACCCTCGATTTCACTCTTTTCTACCCAGCGATTTTCGCTTTTGCGCTCCTAGGACCGCATCCGCGCTCCCGCACCTATGGAAGAATCAGGTGTGAAATCAACTTAACTAAGCTGGGGCCGCATCTGCGAGTCCGCTTCTGCAGTCCCCAGGTCGTATCTGTGATCTCAGCTGACCAGGCTCAACTCCACATCTGCGGCTCCTTAGCCGCTTCTGCGTCTCCGCACCTGTAGTCCAAAATGCGCAGGTGCGAAAACACCAGATGCTGAAACTTCAGCAAAATGCATAAGTCCCAAACCGATCTGTTAAGCATTCGAAACTCACCCGAGGCCCCCGGGACCTCAACCAAACATATCAACCAATCCTAAAATATCACACAAACTTAGTCGAGCCTTCAAATCACATCAAACAACGCTAAAATCACGAAATTCTACAACCGATGCCGAAACCCACCAAACCATGTCCGATTGACCACAAATTTTGTACACAGGTCATATTCAATACTACGGACCTACTCCAACTTCCGTAATCGGATTTCGACCCCGATATCAAAAATTCCACTATCAGCCAGAAACTCAAAAAATTAGACTTTCGCCATTTCAAGTATAAATGAGCTACAGACCTCAAAAAAACGATCCGAACACGCCCTTAAGCTCATGATCACCCAACGGAGCTAATGGAATCGACGGAATTTCATTCCGGAGCCGTCTTCACACTGTTTTGACTACGGTCTAAATTCTAAGACTTATGCTCTCATTTAGGGACTAAGTGTCTCAAAACACTTCGAAACTCAAAACGAATCATCCCAGCAATTCACAATCGGTGAAAATAAATACAGGAAGCAGTTAATAGGGGATTGGAGCGTTAATTCTCAAAACGACCGTGTGGGTCTTTACAATTATTCCAACTAATGCCGTGATGTTAATTTAGATAGGAATGTATTTGAAATTGACTTTTATGTCATGTAATGGAATTAAGGGAAAAATTATCTTGGTTGTTGAGTTTTGGCTGCTTTAGGATTTGAACGCGATCTAAAACAATAATATATTCTTTCTTGTGTGTAAATGTTTCTATTGTTATTGTTTGCTTGAAAATTGAAATGAACACATTCTGAATTTAAAAATAGTGGTTATTTTCTGGAATGGGGGTTTGTCCAACATGAAGATTAACACCTTGGTAACCCACTAGTACAAGTTCGAATGGCCCAGTTGCCATTTGTATGGGGCGATGTGCACAAATAGCCATTAAGAGCATATGTCTTTACTTTAAAGCCAGTGTTTTAAATGTCTTTAGTCTTTAGCCACTGGTTTAATAAACTTTTACCTGACTGGACGAAAATACCCTTCTACTATAACTTATACCTACGCTTTTATTAAGATCAGCAACAGCAGCAGCAGTAACTAACTTCAGCAGCAGCGAGACTGATCGTCAAATTTCAAACTATAGAATTGAAGAAGCTTCTCTTTCGATTTGAAACTATTGAATTCAACTTTCTCGTCAAAAAATCGACATAATTTTACAGTAAGTTATGCTTTGGCGTGTTTCTAAGGTCCAAATATGCCCCTGTAGTATACGAAATTGAGCACATTTTCCCTTCGTTAATTCTTTAGCACATATATGCCCTTACGTCACATAGTTGGTCCATATATGCCCTTGTACTATACGAAATTGAGCATATTTGTCCTTCGTTAATACTTTAGCCCATATATTGCCTTGATGTCAAATAGTTGGTCCATATATGCCTTTTTTCGAAACAGAATCCACCCAAACTAATTAGCTCTTGTGTTATTGTACTAAAGTGCATTACAAACACTATTTCCTTTTTATTATTACTTTTTTCTTTACCTTTCTCTTTTCTTTCTTCTTTTTTATTTTTTATTTTTTTTACTCTTTCTTTCTCCTATATCCGATTTCCTCCATTGCTGGTGCCTTCTCCATTTTCGTCACCAATTTCACTTGACAAACCTCATAAATTCCTGCTAATTTTGCTATCAAAACCCCATATGTTCTTCTGACCTGTATGAGATAAAAATTGTTGGAGAAATTTTTTCGGTGGTGTTAATTGGGTGAAGGGAGTATGTCATTCAGATTTTGAAGGTCTTGTTTCCGTCGGATCTGAAGCTCCACAGTGAATAACACCTTCAAAAGCTGAATAACCATATACTCCCTTCACCCAATTAACACTACCGAAAAAATTTCTCCAATAATTTTTATCTCATTCAGTTCAGAAGAATATGTGGAGTTTTTTATAGTAAAATTAGCAGGAATTTATGAGTTTTGTCAAGTGAAATTGGTGACGAAAATGGAGAAGGCAACAACAATGGAGGAAATCAGATATGGGAGAAAGAAAGAGTAAAACTAAAAATAAAATAAAAAAAGAAGAAAGAAAAGACAAAGGTAAAGAAAAAAAAGTACTAATAAAAAGAAAATAGTGTTTGTAATGCACTTTAGTACAATTAACGAAAGAACTATGTAGTGTGGGTGGATTCCGTCTCGAAAAAGGGCATATGTGGACCAACTATCTGACATCAAGGACATATATGGGCTAAAGTATTAACGAAGGGAAAATATGCTCAATTTCATATAGTACAAGGGCATATATGGACCAACTATATGACGGTAAGGACATATATGTGCTAAAGTATTAACGAAGGGCAAATGTGCTCAATTTCATATAGTACAAGGGAATATTTGGACCATTTCCGTTGATTTTTTTTTCGTTACTAGGAATTTGATTTTTTTTTTTGAATTTCTGGATTGATAAGGTTAAGGACATCGCGTCCCGTGATAATTTTATAAAAATTGAGCTCATAATGTTAAGGATTTGTTGTCCTTAACATGATCGTTGTTACTAATATTAAGGACATAGTGTCCTGATTTTGCAAATTGAATTGAAAAAGTTAAGGACAGAATTTCCTTAACTTTTTTGCTGTTCTTCTGAATATTAAGGACATACTGTCATAGTTTCGCAAATTATTTTGAAAAAGTTAAGGACACTTGGTCCTGAAGTTTGAGTTTCATGTTGAAATGTTAAGGACACTTGGTCCTAAAGTTTGAGTTTCAAGTTGAAAAGTTAAGGACACTTGGTCCTAAAGTTTGAGCTTCAAGTTGAAAAGTTAAGGACACTTGGTCCTGAAGTTTGAGTTTCAAGTTGAAAAGCTTAGGACACTTGGTTCTGAAGTTTGAGTTTCAAGTTGAAAAGTTAAGGACACTTGGTCCTGATGTTTGAGTTTCAAGTTGAAAAGTTAAGGACACTTGGTCCTGAAGTGTGACGACCCGACCCGTTTCACGTGAGTTACCGCCCCGTTTCTCCCATGTTATGCTTCTTCATGTTTCATTATCAGTATTTGATGTGTTATAGTTGGTTTGGAATGGTTTTGATAAGAAATGAGACACTTAGTCTCTTTTAAGAAGGCTTAAGTTGGAAAAGTCAACCGGATGTTGACTTTTGTGTTAGAGGGCTCGGATTTGAATTCCGATGATTTGGTTAGCTTCGGGGGATGATTTTTGACTTAGGAGTGCGATCGGAATTGATTTTGGAGGTTCGGTATATAATTAGGCTTGAATTGGCGAAGTTAGTATTTTGGCGAATTCCGGTTGGTAGGTGAGATTTTGATCCGGGGGTCGGAATGAGATTCCGAGAGTTACTGTAGCTTCTTTAGGTTATTTTGTATGTGTGTGCAAAATTACAGGTCATTCGGAGGTGTTTTGGTTGGATTTCTGATCGAATGCGTGTTTTGGAAGTTTTAGAAGAACTTAGGCTTGAATTCGATGAGAAATGATGGTTTTAGTGTTGTTTGAGGTGTTTTAATGATTGGATCAAGTTTCAATAAGGTATTGGATCATGTTTGTATTTTTGGTTGAGGTCTCGAGGGCCTCGGGGTGATTTCGGATGGCTAACGGGAAGTTTTGAACTTAGGAGATTGCAGAACCTGTGCTGCTTCTGGTATTTTCGCTCCTGCGGAAATGGGAGCGCAGAAGCGGTACCGCAGAAGCGAGTCAAGAACCGCAGAAGTGATAGGCATCGCAGGTGCAGATATGCTGACCGCATCTGCGGAGTCGCGGATGCGACCGTAGGACCGCAGATGCGGAATTTCGGAAGGCTAAAGGAAACCGCACCTGCGTAAAAGGAATCGCAGATGCGAGACCGCAGAAGCGGTCTAGTTACCGCAGAAGCGGTCTTGTCCACAGAAGCGGCTCCCCATCGCAAAAGCGGAAGTCACAGATGCGGCTATGTAGCCGTAGATGCGGAAATAACTGGTCAGAAAGGGTTTTAATTCCCTTCGCGAAATATTTACAGAACACATATTTTGACTTCGGACTTGGGGTGTTCTTGAGCGATTTTGAAGAGGAAATTCAAGGACTTCGATCAGGTAAGCATTCTTGGACTTAGAACACAATTTTATCATACAAATAGATGAAATTTCACTGAAAACTCAAGGAATTAGGGTCAAAAATGGTGGTTTAGGGCTTGAAACCTAAGAGAACAAAAATGGAAATTTGAGGGGTCATTTGGACTCCGATTTTGGTGTTCTTTATATGCATGGACTCGTGGCAAGATAAGGAATCCAGTGATGTGAATTTTATAATTTTTCGAGAAGTGGGCACCGGGTTTTGCCAACTTCGTGATTTTGATTTTGTCGAGCTTTTCGATTGTGAATTCTCGATTGGTTAGCATATTGTGACGTATTACGTATTCGTTGTTGGTTTGGTCAGATTCGACGCGCGAAGAGGTGAATTCGAAAGGCAAGGGCATAGCAAGCTAGGACTTTGGCCGGCTTGAGGTTAGTAATAAATGTAAATGCTGTGTTGAGGGTTTGAAACCCCGAATATGCACATCGTAGTGCTATGTGCGGTGACTTGCACGCCGGATAACGGGCGTGGGGTAGAGCACCGTCAGGGACTGTGACTTGGTCCGTCCCGCTTAATAAAATCGATACCTATTTGATTGTAGATTTGTAATATCCTTATAAAAATGGATTTATTGTCATAATTGGGCTTCGTGCCAACTACTTGAATCCTTTAGGGATTATTTTAATGATTTCTTACCATATTTATAAAAATATTAAACTCAGTCCTGGTATTTAATACTGTGTTTGAAATCTCAGCCATTTTCTTAAATTAGAAATTAAGTTAATATTTTTAAATGAAGTTTGGGCTGAATATTTTTATACTATTGTGTGATTTTTGGACTGAGTATGGGATCGGGCTGCACGCCGCAGCAGTATTATAATAATATTGATATGAGGCCAAGGGCCTGTTTGATGCCACGAGATGGCTTATTTTTGCGCTTGGGCCGTAAGGGGCCCCTCCCGGAGTCTGCACACCCCCAGTGAGCGCCGTCGACGTTAAATAAATGGAGCGGGCTGCACGGCCGCAGCGGGGTACTGGAGGTACCGGTTTATGTGTTGCATTGCATATTTAATTGTTATTTATTCTCATTCTGGTGTGACTTTATTATAACTGTTTTTAATGTTTACTGTATTATGCTATTGGTCCACGTTGTTGTATTTATAGTTTTACTTTGTGTTTATTTAGGATTTCTTATCCTCAGACTTTATTTATATTTATTACTTTCTGGGTTGGAAGTACTCACAATACTCCCTGCACCTTGTGTGCAGATTCAGGTACACCACAGGGTGAGTGAGGACTTGTTTAGCGGGGCAGTAAATATCCGGGAGTATCGAGGTAGCTGCATGGCGTTCGCAGCCTTGATCTCTCCCTTCTATCTTTTATTATTTTATTCGTATATTTTTCTTAGTCGGACTTGTAATAGGTGAATAATCTATTTCTAGAGGCTCATGTTCGTGACACCAGATTCTGTGGGTTGATTAGTACTTTGTTTTTATTTTGGAATTTTCGAATGTTAGAGATTATTTCAAAAATTCCGCATTTAATTTGGTATTTTAGCAGTGAACATTTATTTATTTATATAGATTATTTGGCTAAGGTTGTGTAAATGGTCGGGCTTGCCTAGCAATGTGTTGGGCGCCATCACGACCGGGGTTTGGGTCGTGACATGAAGTTTGAGTTTCAAGTTGAGAAGTTAAGGACACTTGGTCCTGAACTTTGACTTACATGTTCAAAAGTTAAGGACACTTGGTCCTGCAATTTGACTTACATGTTCAAAAGGTAAGGACACTTGGTCCTTAACTTAGAGTTACAAGTTAAAAGTTAAGGACAGGCAGTCCTTAACATCAAGTTTCAAGTTCAAAAGTTAAGGACACTTGGTCCTTAAATTTGAATTCCAAGTTCAAAAATTAAGGACACTTGGTCCTGAACTTTTATTTCCAAGTTCAAAATTTAAGGACACTTGGTCCTTTACTTACAGTTCCAAGTTCATAACTTAAAGTCAATTGGTCCTGAACGTTAAGTTCCAAGTTCATAAGTTAAGGACACTTGATCCTGAACTTTGAGTTCCAAGTTAAAAAGTTAAGGACACTTGGTCCTAACTTTGAATTCCAAGTTCAAAGTTAAGGACACTTGGTCCTTAAACTTGGT
>NC_031997.1:42169779-42184569 GCF_001879085.1 Nicotiana attenuata | reverse complement strand
ATCTATCTAGATTTATTGGCTAAGGTTGTGTAAATGGTCGGGCTTGCCTAGCAATGTGTTGGGCGCCATCACGACCGGGGTTTGGGTCGTGACAAGGTGGTATCAGAGCCTAGGTTACTTGGTCTCGCGAATCATGAGCCGGTTTAGTAGAGTCTCGCGGATCGGTACGGAGACGTCTGTACTTATCCTCGAGAGGCTGCAGAACCTTTAGGAAATACTCCATATCCTTGAAACTCTTGTCGTGCGGCTTTGTTGAACTGTGAACTAAATCTTTGTTATTCTATTCTCTCACAGATGGTGAGAACACGAGCTACCAAACGTGACGGACGACCACCAGTGCCACCTACTGAGGCCGCCAGAGGCCGTGGGCGTGGTCGTGGTCGTGGCAGGGGTAGAGTAGCCGGGACAATACCTGCTAATCCTACGATTGCCCCAGCTCAGGATCAGCTCCAGCGGTGGAGACTCCAGCAGCACCTGCTCAGGCACCAGCTGTGCCTATTGTGATTCCGGGTCTTCAGGAGACCTTGGCACAGATCTTGACGGTCTGTACTGGTTTGGCTCAAGCAGTTTCAGCCACCACAGCAGTAGCAGCTACTTCACAGAGCGGGGGAGGCAATCAGACCCCTGATGCCCGCACACCTGCGCAGGGAGTGCAGGGGCTACAGACACCGGAGGCACCTCTAGCTCAGCAGGTTGCACTAGCTCAGGGTTTTGTGGTTCCAGCTATGCCGGACGATGAGCAGCGTCGTCTCGAGAGGTTTGGTAGACTCCAGCCTCCGACATTCGGTGGTGCTGAGGGTGAGGATGCCCAGAGTTTTCTTGACAGATGCCAGCGTATGCTCCGTACGGCAGGGATCCTTGAGTCGAATGGTGTGGCATTTAGTACTTTTCAGTTCACGAGGGATGCTCTTACTTGGTGGGAGGACTTTGAGAGGCGTAGGCATGCCGGTGCAGCACCTCTGACTTGGCAGCAGTTCTCAGCTCTTTCTGGAGAAGTATATACCTCAGTCCCGCAGGGAAGAGTTGCGTAGGCAGTTTGAGTGGTTAGCACAGGGAGACATGACAATGACTCAGTATGAGGTGAGGTTTTCCCAGCTGGCTCGTCATGCTACTTGGATGGTTCCAACAGATCGCGGGAGGATCAGGAGATTTGTGGATGGTCTTAACTATCATCTCCGTATTTTGATGACTAGAGAGAGAGTACTGGGTGCTACGTTTGAGGAGGTGGTAGACATTGCTCGTGACATTGAGTCTTTTCGTCGTAGAGAGTGAGAGGAGAGGGAGGCTAAGAGGCCTCGTGGATCGGGCAGTTACAGTGGTGCTCCTTCGAGGGGTCAGTTCCATCAGGGTAGAGGTCGCTCTTTCAGGCCCGCTCAGTCAGCTCGTCTAGAATATCGTGGGGGATCTTCAGGCCGTGGTCATCATAGGCCCCAGCAGGGTCAGACTTCACTCAGCTCTCTCCCAGCTCAGAGCTCATCTCATGCCCCATCAGTTGAGGGTTCTTCTGTGCCGAGTGCACCTGCTAGTAACTCCGGTGTGAGAGGTTTTCATCAGTCCCCATCTTCAGTACCGGGCAGCTGCTATGAGTGCGGAGAGTTGGGTCATTTTAGGAGGCAGTGCCCTCGCCTTCGTGGCAGACAGCATCAGTAGAGGGGCCAGCCCTCGACTTCGCTCCAATTACTTCACCACCCGCCCAGTCAGCTAAGGGTGGAGATGAGGCAGCCAGGGGTCGCCCTAGAGGTGGAGATCGATCAGGCGGTGGCCAGGCTCGTTTCTACGCGATGCCGGGAAGGACAGATGCCATTGCTTCAGACGCTGTCATTACAGGTATTATTTCAGTCTGTCACAGAGACGACTCAGTATTATTTGATCCCGGTTCTACCTATTCATATGTATCTTCATACTTTGCTCATCATTTGGGTACGACCCGAGGGTGTCTTGCGTTACCTGTTCATGTGTCTACCCCGGTGGGCGACGCCATTATTGTGGACCATGTATACCGGTCGTGTTTGGTGACTATTGGGGGTCTGGAGACTCGAGTTGATTTATTGCTACTAAAGGTGGTAGATTTCGATATTATCCTGGGCATGGACTGGTTATCTCCGTGTCATGCTATTCTAGACTGTTATGCTAAGATAGTCACTTTGGCTATGCCGGGTGTACCGCGGATCGAGTGGCGTGGTGTGACTGACTATATTCCTAGCAGAGTTATTTCTTTCTTGAAGGCCCATCGTATGGTTGAAAAGGGTTGTCTTTCCTATTTGGCATTTGTGAGAGATGTGGGAGCTGAGACCCCCAGCATTGAGTCGGTTCCCGTTGTGAGGGAGTTTCCCGATATGTTTCCTGCAGACCTGCCGGGTATGCCGCCGGACAGGGACATTGATTTTGGCATTGACCTGGTGCCGGAAACTCAGCCCATTTCTATTCCACCATATCGCATGGCACCAGCGGAGTTGAAAGAATTAAAGGAGCAGCTTCAGGAGCTCCTGGATAAGGGGTTCATTCAGCCTAGTGTGTCACCTTGGGGTGCACCAGTCCTATTTGTGAAGAAGAAGGATGGCACGATGAGAATGTGCATCGATTATAGGCAGTTGAACAAGGTAACAATTAAAAACAAGTACCCCTTACCTCGCATTGATGATTTATTTGACCAGCTTCAGGGAGCGAGGGTGTTCTCAAAAATTGATCTCCGTTCGGGTTACCACCAGTTAAAAATCAGGGACTCAGATATTCATAAGACTGCTTTCAGGACTAGATATGGTCACTATGAATTTCTTGTCATGTCTTTCGGGCTGACTAATGGCCCAGCAACTTTCATGCACCTGATGAACAGTGTGTTCCGGCCTTACCTGGATTCATTTGTCATAGTATTCATTGATGACATACTGGTACACTCATGCAGTCAGGAGGAGCACGCGCAGTATTTGAGAGTTGTATTGCAGAGATTAAGGGAGGAGAGGCTTTATGCAAAGTTCTCCAAATGTGAGTTCTGGCTCGGTTCAGTGGCTTTCTTGGGACATGTGGTGTCCAGTGAGGGTATCCAGGTTGACCCAAAGAAGATAGAGGCGGTGCAGAGTTGGCCTAGACCGACCTCAGCCACAGAGATTCGCAGCTTCCTAGGGTTGGCAGGTTACTATCGCCGGTTTGTGCAGGGATTTTCCTCTATTGCATCGCCCTTGACCAAGTTGACTCAGAAGGGTGTCGCATTTATATGGTCGGATGAGTGTGAGGAGAGCTTTCAGAAGCTCAAGACAGCTTTGACCACAGCTCCAGTGTTAGTCTTGCCATCAGCTTCAAGATCTTATACGGTATATTGCGATGCTTCGAGAGTTTGGATTGGTTGTGTTTTGATGCAGGAGGGTAGAGTTATTGCGTATGCTTCTCGTCAATTGAAGCCCCATGAGCAGAACTACCCCGTCCATGACTTGGAGCTAGCAGCTATAGTTCATGCACTGAAGATTTGGAGGCATTACTTGTATGACGTATCCTGTGAGGTATTCACTGATCATCGCAGTCTTCAGCATTTGTTCAAGCAAAAGGATCTTAATTTGAGGCAGCGTAGATGGTTGGAGTTACTTAAGGATTATGACATTACTATCCTGTATCACCCGGGGAAGGCCAATGTAGTGGCCGATGCTTTGAGCTGGAAGGCGGTAAGTATGGGGAGCTTGGCATACATTCCAGTTGAGGAGAGGCCATTTGCAGTTGATGTTCAGGCCTTGGCCAACCGATTTGTGAGATTAGATATTTCAGAGCCCAGTCGAGTGTTGGCTTGTGTGGTTTCTCGGTCTTCCTTGTATGACCGTATCAGGGAGTGTCGGTACGATGATCCGCATTTGCTTGTCCTTAAGGACAGGGTTCAGCATGATGATGCAAGGGATGTGACCATTGGAGATGATGGTGTGTTGAGGATGAAGGGCCGGATTTGCGTGCCCAATGTGGATGGGTTTCGGGAGTTGATATTGGAGGAGGCCCAAAGCTCGCGGTATTCCATTCATCCGGGTGCCGCAAAGATGTATCAGGATCTTAGACAACACTATTGGTGGCGGAGGATGAAGAGAGATACTGTGGAGTATGTAGCCCGGTGTCTTAATTGTCAGCAAGTGAAATATGAGCATCAGAGACCGGGTGGCTTACATCAGCAGATGGTTATTCCTGAGTGGAAGTGGGAGAGGATCACTATGGATTTTGTTACCGGACTCCCACGGACTCTGAAGAAATTTGATGCTATTTGGGTGATTGTAGACAGGCTGACCAAGTCCGCGCACTTCATTCCGGTTTGTACTACTTATTCTTCAGAGCGGCTGGCAGAGATCTATATTCGGGACATAGTTCGATTGCATGGTGTCCCAGTTTCCATCATATCAGATCGGGGCACTCAGTTCATCTCTCAGTTTTGGCAGGCGGTTCAGCGAGAGTTGGGTACTCAGGTGTAGTTGAGCACAGCTTTTCACCCTCAGACGGACGGGCAGTCCGAGCGCACCATTCAGACATTGGAGGATATGTTACGTGCCTGTGTTGTTGATTTTGGAGGGTCATGGGATCGGTTTCTACCGCTTGCAGAGTTTGCCTACAACAATAGCTATCAGTCCAGCATTCAGATGGCACCGTATGAGGCCTTGTATGGGAGGCGGTGTAGATCTCCAGTTGGTTGGTTCGAGCCCGGGGAGGCTAGGTTGTTGGGGACAAATTTGGTTCAGGATGCAATGGAGAGGTCGGCCCGTGGAGGAGGCTACCAGGGAGACCGAGCAGGAGATGCGGAGCAGATATCCTCACCTATTTGAGACTTCAGGTGTGTTTCTTGACCCGCTCGAGGACGAGCGTTTGTTTAAGTTGGGGAGGATGTGACGACCCGACCCGTCGTCACGTGAGTTACCACCCCGATTCCCCCATGTTATGCTTCTTCATGTTTCATTATCAGTATTTGATGTGTTAGAGTTGGTTTGGAATGGTTTTGATAAGAAATGAGACACTTAGTCTCTTTTAAGAAGGCTTAAGTTGGAAAAGTCAACCGGATGTTGACTTTTGTGTTAGAGGGCTCGGATTTGAATTCCGATGATTTGGTTAGCTTCGGGGGATGATTTGTGACTTAGGAGTGCGATCGGAATTGATTTTGGAGGTTCGGTGTATAATTAGGCTTGAATTGGCGAAGTTAGTATTTTGGCGAATTCCGGTTGGTAGGTGAGATTTTGATCCTGGGGTCGGAATGAGATTCTGAGAGTTGTTGTAGCTTCGTTAGGTGATTTTGGATATGTGTGCAAAATTTCAGGTCATTCGGAGGTGTTTTGGTTGGGTTTCTGATCGAATGCGTGTTTCGGAAGTTTTAGAAGAACTTAGGCTTGAATTCGATGAGAAATGATGGTTTTAGTGTTGCTCGAGGTGTTTTAATGATTGGAGCAAGTTTGAATAAGGTATTGGATCATGTTTGTATTTTTGGTTGAGGTCCCGAGGTCCTCGGGGTGATTTCGGCTGGCTAACGGGAAGTTTTGAACTTAGGAGATTGCAGAACCTGTGCTGCTTCTGGTATTTTCGCTCCTGCAGAAATGGGACCGCAGAAGCGGTACCGCAGAAGCAAGTCAAGAACCGCAGAAGTGACAGGCATCGCAGGTGCGGATATGCTGACCGCATCTGCGGAGTCGCGGATGCGACAGTAGGACCGCAGATGCGGAATTTCGGAAGGCTAAAGGAAACCGCACCTGCGTAAAAGGAATCGCAGATGCGAGACCGCAGAAGCGGTCTAGTAACCGCAGAAGCGGTCTTGTCCGCAAAAGCGGTCTTGTCCGCAGAAGCGGCTCCCCATCGCAAAAGCGGAAGTCACAGATGCGGCTATGTAGCCGCAGATGCGGAAATAACTGGTCAGAAAGGGTTTTAATCCCTTCGCGAAATATTTTACAGAACACATATTTTGACTTCGGACTTGGGGTGTTCTTGAGCGATTTTGAAAGTGGAAATTCAAGGACTTCGAGTCAGGTAAGCATTCTTGGAACTTGAAACACAATTTTATCAAATGCAAATAGATGAATTTCACTGAAAACTCAAGGTAATAGGGTCAAAAATGGTGGTTTAGGGCTGAAACCTAAGAGACAAAAATGGAATTTGAAGGGTCATTTGGACTCCGATTTTTGTGTTCTTTTATATGCATGGACTCCTGGCGAGATACGGAATCCGGTGATGTGAATTTTATAATTTTTTCGAGAAGTGGGCCCGGGCTCGAGTTTTGCCAACTTCGTGATTTTCGATGTTTTCGAGTCTTTTCGATTGGGGTTATATTCCCTTAGCATATTGTGACGTATTCGTTGTTGGTTTTGGTCAGATTCGACGCGCGAAGAGGTGAATTCGATAGCAAGGGCATAGTAAGCTAGACTTTGGCCGGCTTGAGGTTAGTAATAAATGTAAATGCTATAGTGCTATGTGCGGTGACTTGCACGCCGGAAAACGGGCGTGGGGTAGAGCACCGTCAGGGACTGTGACTTGGTCCGTCCCGCTTAATAAAATCGATACCTATTTGATTGTAGATTTGTAATATCCTTAATAAAAATGGATTAATTGTCATAATTGGGCTTCGTGCCAACTACTTGAATCCTTCAGGGATTATTTTATGGTTTCTTACCATAATTTAAATATTAAACTCAGTCCTGGTATTTAATACTGTGTTTGAAATCTCAGCCATTTTCTTAAATTAGAAATTAAGTTAATATTTTTAAATGAAGTTTGGGCTGAATATTTTTATACTATTGTGTGATTTTTGGACTGAGTATGGGATCGGGCTGCACGCCGCAGCAGTATTATAATAATATTGATATGAGGCCAAGGGCCTGTTTGATGCCACGAGATGGCTTATTTTTGCGCTTGGGCCGTAAGGGGCCCCTCCCGGAGTCTGCACACCCCCAGTGAGCGCCGTCGACGTTAAATAAATGGAGCGGGCTGCACGGCCGCAGCGGGGTACTGGAGGTATCGGTTTACGTGTTGCATTGCATATTTAATTGTTATTTATTCTCATTCTGGTGTGACTTTATTATAACTGTTTTTAATGTTTACTGTATTATGCTATTGGTCCACGTTGTTGTATTTATAGTTTTACTTTGTTTATGTAGGATTTCTTATCCTCAGACTTTATTTATATTTATTACTTTCTGGGTTGGAAGTACTCACAATACTCCCTGCACCTTGTGTGCAGATTCAGGTACACCACAGGGTGAGTGAGGACTTGTTTAGCGGAGCAGTAAATATCCGGGAGTATCGAGGTAGCTGCATGGCGTTCGCAGCCTTGATCTCCCCCTTCTATCTTCAATTATTTTATTTGTATATTTTTCTTAGTCGGACTTGTAATAGGTGTAATCTGTTTCTAGAGGCTCATGTTCGTGACACCAGATTCTGTGGGTTGATTAGTACTTTGTTTTTATTTTGGGAATTTTCGAATGTTAGAGATTATTTCAAAAATTCCGCATTTAATTTGGTATTTTAGCAGTGAACATTTATTTATTTATATAGATTATTTGGCTAAGGTTGTGTAAATGGTCGGGCTTGCCTAGCAATGTGTTGGGCGCCATCACGACCGGGGTTTGGGTCGTGACATGAAGTTTGAGTTTCAAGTTGAGAAGTTAAGGACACTTGGTCCTGAACTTTGACTTACATGTTCAAAAGTTAAGGACACTTGGTCCTGCAATTTGACTTACATGTTCAAAAGGTAAGGACACTTGGTCCTTAACTTAGAGTTACAAGTTAAAAGTTAAGGACAGGCAGTCCTTAACATCAAGTTTCAAGTTCAAAAGTTAAGGACACTTGGTCCTTAAATTTGAATTCCAAGTTCAAAAATTAAGGACACTTGGTCCTGAACTTTTATTTCCAAGTTCAAAATTTAAGGACACTTGGTCCTTTACTTACAGTTCCAAGTTCATAACTTAAAGTCAATTGGTCCTGAACGTTAAGTTCCAAGTTCATAAGTTAAGGACACTTGATCCTGAACTTTGAGTTCCAAGTTAAAAAGTTAAGGACACTTGGTCCTTAACTTTGAATTCCAAGTTCAAAAGTTAAGGACACTTGGTCCTTAACTTGGTCTTGAACTTACAGTACCTGTTCTTAATTATAGAAGGATTGCTCTATAAAATATGTCCTGAGTTTCCCACTCTCTTGACTTGCGGGATGGAAACCATATGCATTATAGTTGCTTTTAATGGTAGATGGACTGAAGACTATAAGTATATTGATCATCAAACAAAGCTTGTTCTAGTATCTGAGGCAATTCAGTGTGAAGATTTCATAAACAGATCTTTGAAGTTATTGAATTGGATAGAGACAAGTTTGAAGCAGTGATATGGTTTGATATCAAACTTATATCCAAAGATTTAGATCTTCACACATGTATAGAGTTACTAAAAAGTCATTCACTCTTCAAGGATTGTCGTTTCGTTATTGATATTTCGGAAAGAGTCTGTGGATCAACAAGCGCCTTTGAACATGTCAACAGAGAAATTCAACATGACAATCAAAACAAATGCCAACAGATAATGGAAATAGATATGGTTGAAGCTCAACCAATAACTGAAGAGGTGCTTCAAATATCTGATTCTATTCAAGTAGAAGGTCAAAGCATTATAGAGATTGACAACGAACAAGCTTTGGGTATTCAAGTCTTAGAGAGTGCACAGGTAATCAAAAAAGTTGCTGAAAAAACCTCTACTCAACTAACTAGATGAAGGTCAAATTTGAAACAAAAAGAATCCCCAACTACGATATTAAGAGAAAATGCTTCGTTGGATGAAATAAAAGTGGGATCAATATTTGACCAAAAGAAGAGTATAATTAACTGTTTTCCGAATATAGCAATTAAAGGACATTTTGAATTCAAGGTTGTTAGATCAAGCTCAACAAGATATTCGTTGAAATGCAATTAGGTGTGGGTGGTGTGTGCGTGCTTTTAGAATTAAAGATTCAACACTGTTCAAGATAGTAAAGATTGAGAAAAATCATGACTGCTCTATTAACACTATGAAAGCTGATCAAAGGCATGCAACTTCAAAGTCGATTAGTGGTTACATTATCGACAATCTTTGAGACCCAAGGTTTGAAGTTACACCAGCTTTTGTCATGGCAGAAATGCAAAAATTGCATGGAGTAGACATTGGGTATCACAAGGCGTGGCATGCTATTCAACGTGCTTCCGCTTTAATAAGAGGAACTCCTGAAGAGAATTATGAATTATTGTCTTCATACTTGTATATGATGAGAAGTAAAAACCCCGGAACATATACTAACATAAAGATAGACGACAACAACAGGTAAACAATCAAAAAGAGTTTATTAGTCTGTTTTATAAACTTTAGGACATGCTGTCTTTAACCAGTTGAAAAGTTAAGGACGTGTTGTCCTTAACTTTCATGTGTGCAGTCAAAAAGTTAAGGACACTTGGTCCTTAACTTAGAATTGCAAGTTATAAAATTAAGGACATGGTGACCTTAACTTTTGACCTTGTTAGTCTAAGTTAAGGACTCCATGTCCTTAACTTTTTAGCTTGTAAACCTAAGTTAAGGACTGCATGTCCTTAACTTTATAACTTGTCACTCTAAGTTAAGGACTACATGTCCTTAACTTTTGACCTTGTTAGTCTAACTTCAGGACTACCTGTCCTTAACTTTTGAGCTTGTAACCTGAAGTTCATGACTGCATGTCCTTAACTTTATAACTTGTAACTCTAAGTTAAGGACTGCCTGTCCTTAACTTTTGACCTTGTTAGTCTAACTTCAGGATTACTTGTCCTTAACTTTTGGCCTTGTAACCTGAAGTTCATGACTCCCTGTCCTTAACTTTTGACCTTGTTACTCTAAGTTAAGGACTACCTGTCCTTAACTTCTGTTAACCTTGTTTTATACTGTATTTTGAGGTTTCTTTATATGTTTTATGCATATGGATCATCAATATCTGGTTGGAATTATTGTAGACCAGTGATTGTTGTTGATGCAACTTTTTTGAAGTCAAAATTTCGTGGTGTTTTAATGATTTCAGTTTCAAAGGATGCAAATAACCAAATTTTCCCACTAGCCTTTGGAATAGCAGAATCTAAAAATAACAATTCCTATGAGTGGTACTTTAGTGAGCTTCGCAATGCAATAGGGAGCCGTGAAAATTTAATTTTTTTTATCAGAAAGACATCAAGCTATTGCATATGCCATCGCAAAGGTATATCCTAAAAACCACCATGGGATTTATATATATCATTTGGAGCACAGCCTAAAGCAAAAGAAAGTGAAAAGTGAGGTCATAAAACTTTTTCAAAGTGCTGCAAGAGTATACAGGCGCAAAGAATTTGATCTTTACATGTCAGATATAGCAAAAGTAGATAAGAAGACTTATGACTACTTGATGGAAGAACCACCGGAAAGGTGGGCACGTTCTTGTAGTCCACGATGAAGATATGACATCTTCACAACACACATAGTTGTGTCAATGAATTCTGTTCTATTAGAAGCAATGGAGGTGCCTATATTAAGAATGATGGATTTCATTCAAGTGAAGCTACAACATTGTTTTTATGAAAGAAGAAATGAAGTAGAAGGAACTTTTTATGATGTTTCTTGTTGGGTAGAAGAGGAATTGAAGAAAAATATAGATTTAGCATTTACTTTGAATGTAAGTATTATGTTCTATGTTTAGTTATTATTTTAATATAACTTAACATAATGTACTAACTTATAATTTTTCAACATTGACGGTCTTCCCTGTTGATTCATGGCGTTCTAGAGTTGAAGAAGAAGGAATAACTTTCTTGGTGGACTTAAACAAAAGAACATGTGATCGTTTTCAGTTTCAAGTTGATGAATTACCATGCACACATGCAATTGCAGCTATCGAGAAGAGAAACATCAAGAAGTCCAACTTTTGCTCGCACTGGTACTTAAAGGAATCTTGGCTGAAAATATACGAAAGACAAATACATCCTGTAGGACATACTGTTTCTTGGAATGTACCAGAGAGTGTTAAGTCACAAATTGTTAAACCTCTAGATTTCAAAGTGCCACCAGGTAGAAGGCAGAAGAAAAGGCGTATTCCAGCTACCGAGTCATCAAAAATAACATTCAAATGTGGTCGTTGCAGAAGAATTGGTCATAATAGAATAGCTTGTATATATTCTCCGGCAGTCCATCCATTTTCAAGGAAGTATAGAGAATAGTAGATATATACACATATGTTTATCGACTCTTTTAAGTTTTTGCTATAAATTAGATTCATTTAGATTATTCTTATTTGAGCAGATGTCTGAATTTTCAAAATTTTTTTCTGCTTACGTTCTTTTTGTTTATTTTGAGTTCAAAGTTCAAAAGCTAAGGACAGGCAGTCTTTAACTTTGACTTACAGGTTCAAAAGTTAAGGACAAGCGACCCTTAACTTTGATTTACAGGTTCAAAAGTTAAGGACAGGCAGTTCTTAACTTTGACTTACAAGTTCAAAAGTTAAGGACAGGCAATCCTTAACTTTGACTTACAAGTTCAAAAGTTAAGGACAGGCAATCCTTAACTTTGACTTACAGGTTCAAAAGTTAAGGACAGGCAGTCCTTAACTTTGGCTTACAGGTTCAAAAGTTAAAGGACAGGCAGTCCTTAAGTTTGAGTTCCAAGTTAAAAAATCAAGGACATGCAGTCCTTAACTTTGACTTACATGTTCAAAAGTTAAGGACAGATAGTCCTTAAGTTTGAGTTCAAAGTTCAAAAGTTAAGGACAGGCACTCCTTAACATTGACTTACAAGTCCAAAAGTTAAGGACAACCAGTCCTTAAGTTTGAGTTCAAAGTTCAAAAGTTAAGGACGGTTAGTCCTTAACTTTGACTTACAAGTTGAAAAGTTAAGGACACTTGGTCCTTAACTTACAGTTCCAAGTACAAAAAATAAGGACACATGGTCGCTAAGTTTGAGTTCCAATTTCAAAAGTTAAGGATTCAATTTCAAATGTTGAGGACACATGGTCCTAAACTTAGACTTTCAAGTTCAAAAGTTAAGGACACTTGATCCTGAAGTTTGAGTTCCAAGTTCAAAAGTTAAGGACATTTGGTCCTGAAGTTTCAGTTTCAAGTTCAAAAGTTAGGGACACATGCTCCTGAACATTGACTTACAAGTTCAAAAGTTAAGTACACTTGGTCCTTAACTTTGAATTTGAAGATCAATTACACTTGGTCCTGAACTAATACTTACAAGCTCAATACACTTAATTCAGGGATTGCAAATGGATAAATCAATACTTGACAGAAACAAAGAAATTAATAACATGATGCCTTCATATTACTTCTGAAATTGTAATAGCTGTGACAAAAAATTTATGCTATGCAAACGAAATAAAAGTGCCTTTTGAGGAATTTACAAGATATTTCAGAATTCATATGGATTCTTTATAGCAATTTTATACAAAAAATCAAGTACAACTAACTTTCTTTACAACTAAACTGCAGCTCCTTCGGACAGCAAGTTTTATTTTCACTATCATAATCGTCGCCAATATTTTCTGGTGGTGTATCGTTACCAGAATTTCTTTTCCACTCTCCATGTGCCCAAAGATTTGATGCAAGTTCTTTTCTAAAGTCCTTTATGTCTTCAGGTTGGAATTTCTCCACATCCTTTCCCATCATCAACAACTCCACATACTTGATTAGGAATGCACCACAATCAGTCCTAAGAAAAATGTAAGATATGGAGTCAATTAAACAATAAATCTAAAGTACATATAAATTATATAACAAATAACAACACGTATGATCCAGTTTGGTGTGGTGATCTTTGCCACTGAATATCAAATTTGTTGAATGCATTTCCAAAAGAGTTGTGATGTTCTCAAACTGTGAAAACTTTAGCAAGTGGGGGATCATGCGTGCATAAATTTCAATGTGATTCATCCTGCCTCATATGGCTCACTATATATGGAATCGTACACATCAATCTTTTTCTCATTCAAGTACAATATCCCCAAAAGAAAATGTGTCACAGCATCATTATCTTCTGAAGGAAGCCGACATGGAAAAAAGATTTTGTCAACCTCAGTCCAAGCAATTCCACATCAACGACTGTCACCCCACACAAATGGTGTCAGAAACAATTGAGTATCACCACACCTAAACTCATCTGTAGCATCTTCGTTGAAATCCTTATACACAAGCACCATATAGTTATCAAAAAGTATATCTGTAGTTGTGCAACGAAAAGGATGGTCGCGAGGGTGGTAGCATTCAATCTTTCTCAGATAATATAGGGCAATGTCAATATGCTTCATAAAAAGACAATAAATAAAACAAATTCATCAGTCATAAAATAATTAAAAAATAATAAATTAAGAATAAAGAAAATAAATGCCTTGCGAATTATCAAACCTTGTCATCAAGTACAAAGCTACTATCTGAAAGCTCAAGGAAGAACATTTTGCTACTGATTTTTTGATGATACAATTTGTATGGATTCTTTCTCACACCATCATCATCAGCATATATATTAGTTTGTCCCCTGAAAATTTTGAAAATATCAAAGTTAGAAGTTAGTCCTCATTTCCTAATTAAGGACATCTAGTCCTGAACTTAGACTTTCAAGTTAAAAAGTTAAGGACACTTGGTCCTGAAGTTTGAGTTTCAAGTTCAAAAGTTAAGAACACTTGGTCCTGAAGTTTGAGTTTCAAGTTCAAAAGTTAACAACACTTGGTCCTGAAGTTTGAGTTTCAAGTTAAAAAGTTAAGGACACATGGTCCAGAACTTAGACTTACAAGTTAAAAAGTTCAGGACACTTTATCCTGAACTTAGACTAACAAGTATAAATGTTAAGGACAGGCAGTCCTACCTTATAGTTCCAACTTCAAAGTTGAGGACACTTGGTCCTGAAGTTTGAGTTTCAAGTTCAAAAGTTAAGGACACTTGGCCCTGAAGTTTGAGTTTCAAGTTCAAAAGTTAAGGACACATGGTCCTGAACTTAGACTTACAAGTTCAAAAGTTCAGGACACTTTGTCCTGAACTTAGACTAACAAGTATAAATGTTAAGGACAGGCAGTTCTTAACTTATAGTTCCAACTTCAAAAGCTGAGGACACTTGGTCCTAAACTTAGACTTTCAAGTTGAAAAGTAAAGGACACTTGGTCCTGAAGTTTGAGTTTCAAGTTCAAAAGTTAAGGACACTTGGTCTTGAAGTTTAAGTTTCAAGTTCAAAAGTTCAGGACACTTTGTCCTGAACTTAGACTAACAACTTTGACTTACGAGTTCAAAATTTAAGGATTTCAATATCAATACACTTAGTCCTAAATTAAAAATTACAAGTTAAGGACACGAATTTATGCAATTAACAAATAATGAAATACATTAAGAGGCTTACGATTTTTTGTGACCTTTCCTTTTCTCCTTGCCCAAACACCCAATGAATTTCTTCGATAATTTTGTATCATCTTTGGCATAATGAAAAATACATCTGCGAGTATATGTTGATTTTATCCAGCCCGAATTCTTGGGAGTATTTTCATTGTGCGCCATCGATGTTCCTGTTTTTCTTTCCTGATCAAAAGGATATTTCAACTGCCAACTAAGCTTCTTATTCATGTTACCTCGACCAAGCTCTTCTTCAACATTTCCTTCAACCTCCATAGACAAACCCCCATCAATGCTCATTTGTGTACTTGGAGGATTAGGAGTAAGAATAGAAAATGATGGACCATCATAACCAATACTATCTCTTTTCCTTTTCCTAGTATATTGGTTAAGAGCTTCATCATTGTTTCATCTGCAGGCAACACTATATATATATATATATATATATATATATATATATATAGTTATAT
>NC_031997.1:42160080-42169094 GCF_001879085.1 Nicotiana attenuata | reverse complement strand
TATATATATATATATATATATATATATTAGTTTGCTGCAAGTCGTCAAATGAAGAGACAAAAACTAAGAACATTATTTTTGAAATGTACTAGCATTTTCAATTATGAATATAATATTTAGGACACAATCAATACCTGTCTTGTTCACACTGCCTTCTTGTATTTTTTCAACAGACAATGGAGCTGACATATTGGTTGCATTTTCTTTATCTTCCAACCGCACATTTTCTTTATCTTGCAACTGTTCTCCATGTTCTTCAATTGCAAGTTCACAAGATTCTGCAAAATATTTACAAGAGCTAACACAATTAGTACTTGTTACTAATCTTTGATTAAAACAAACATGTATAAAATAAAAAAAAACATTGTCAAACCGTTTGTGTCACGACCCCAATCCCGGTCATGATGGTGCCCAACACTAATGCTAGGCAAGCCCGACCAATTTAAATACTCTCAACCCAAATACGCAATCCGTTAACAAATAATACGATTAAAATAGAAAATATCAAGGTTCCAATCCGAAACTAAATAAAATAGTATGGAAAAGTAATAACGAATATCCCAACATTTTCCAATAGATCTGGAGTCATGAGTCTAGAGCCTCTAAATGTAACAGAGTAATATATTCATAGTAATAAAGAAAGTCTAGGATGGGAAAAGACAAATGCAATAAAGGGGAGAAGTCGGGTCCTGCGGACGTCAGGCAGCTACCTCAACAACTCCTAAATTGAAATCCAAGAAGACAGCAAACAGCTCCACTAAGTCTCCGGAGCACCTGAATCTGCACACATGGTGCAGGGAGTAAAGTGAGTACTTCCAACTCAGTGAGTAGTAAACATATATAATGGCTGAAAGTAAGAAATCCCGAAATATTACACTATAAGGCTATAATCAACGACTCAGCACGTTAAAACGATAAAAACAACAGCAAACAATGACAATTAAGGCTAACAGATATAAAATGCATGAATGCAATGCAATGCACATGACCGCTGCGGCGCGCAGCCCAATCCATTTGGGTACCCGCACTCACTGTGGGGGTTCAGACTCCGGAGGGGCTCCTACAGCCCAAGCGCAATATCATCGTAGCATTCGCTGCGTCGTGCAGCTCGATCCATACTCAGTCCAGATAATATATATGCATGCAAGCCACTCGGGCACAGTCAAATTGTTCATTTTTAGTTTCAATTATTAGGAATTATAGAGCTATGTGTCTAAGCCTTTATTTATTCACTAAACATTTCAAAGCAGTGTCTAACTCAGGACTGATATTATGAAATATGCTAAGCATCATGGAAACAGTGATAAGGATCCCTGAAGGATGCAAATGATAGGCTCAAAGCCCCAAACATATTCATAAAATCCAAGTAGGATGATAACCAACAAATTTCTAGTCAAGAACACAGTACGAACATCAATCGGAACGGACTAGGTCATAATCCCCAGTCACAATCGACCCCGCACTCGTCATAGAGTACGTGTCTCGCCTCAATATAGCGTTACAATGTGATATACCGGGGTTTCAAACCCTCAGGTCATCGTCTACATCTATTACTCACCTCAAGCCGGCCACAAGTCTAGCTTGCTATGCCTTTGCCTTTCGAATCAACCTCTTCGCACGCCGAATCTGATTAAAACCACAACGAATACGTTACAATAGGCTAAAGAAACATAACCCAATCGAAAAGACTCAAAAAACACTAAAATTCACGAAGTTGGCAAAACCCGAGCCCCAGGCCCACTTCTCGAAAAATTACGAAATTTACATCACCGGATTCCTCGTCTCACCACGAGTCCGTACATATAAAATTTACCAAAATCGAAGCTCGTTTGACCCTCCAAATTCCATTTTTTACATCACAGCTTTCCAAGCCCTAGCTTGACCCGTTTTTGATGAAATTCTACTGATTTCTATGATAAATTTACCATAAACTCGAGTAATTAGGCCAAGAGACTTACCTCCAATTGATTCTCAGTCAAAACCCTCGAAAATCTTCGCCCAAAGCTCTCCAAGTCGCTTAAAAATGGTGGAAACTACCCCTTGTTCGCGGATGAAATTTAACATTTAAAACCCTTCTATTACCAGCGATTTGCGCTTCTGCGGTCCCGCTACCGCTTATGCGGGACCGCTTCTGCGGCCAAAAATCCGCTTAAGCGGTTTTCACTTAAAAACCGCCTCTTCGCTTATGCGATTCAACCACCGCTTCTGCGGTTCTCTCAAAATCGCTTCTGCGGTAAACTATCCGTTTATGCGGACCCGTTGAAGCGACCAACTTCCGCTTATGTGGAATTACGCTAGTCCATGTCTGACCGCTTCTGCAGCCCCTCACCCGCTTCTGCGGAACCGCTTCTGCGGTCCATTTCCGCAGAAGCGGAAATACCAGATGACAGCAGCAACATACCTGAAGCAACTTTAAAAACTCTCGTTTAATCACTCGAATTCACCCGGAGGCCCCCGGGACCTCAACCAAAAACACCAACACATCCTAAAACCTCATTCAAACTTGTACCCATCCTAAAAACACATCAAACAACGCTAAAACCATCAAATCACATCGAATTCAAGCCTAAGTTTCTTAAAAACTTCCGAATTACGCATTCGATCAAAAACCCGACCAAACGACGTCCGAATGACCTGAAAGTTTGCAGACATGTCTAAAATCACCTAACGGAGCTAGTGCCACTCCCGGAATTCCATTCCGACCCTCGGATCAAATTCTCACCCGTCAACCGGATTTCGCCAAAATACTAACTTCGCCAATTCAAGCCTAATTCTACACCGGACCTCCAAAATCACTTCCGACCACACTCCTAAGCCACAAATCACCTCCCGTAGCTAACCGAATCACCGGAATTCACATCCGAGCCTTCTAATTAATAAGTCAATGTTCGGTTGACTTTTCCAAACCAAACCTTCCTTAAAGAGACTAAGTGTTTCATTTGCTATCCAAACCAATTCAATTCAACTCTAACTCACCAATTGCTGATAATAAAACATGAAGGAGCAATAAATGGGGGAAAACGGGGCTACAATACATGAGACGACGGGTTGGGTCGTCACATCCTCCCCAACTTAAACAAACGCTCGTCCTTGAGCGGGTCGAGAAGCATACCTGAGGTCTCAAATAGGTGAGGATATCTGCTCCGCATCTCCCACTCAGTCTCCCAAGTAGCTTCCTCTACGGGCCGACCTCTCCACTGCACCTTTACCGAAGCTATATCCTTTGATCTCAATCTCCAAACCTGACGACCCAAAATAGCCACTGGCTCCACATCGTAAGTCAAGTCATCATCCAACTGAACCGTGCTGAAGTCTAACACATGGGACGGGTCCCCAACATACTTCCGGAGCATAGAAACGTGAAATACCGAGTGAACTCCCAACAAGCTGGGTGGCAAAGCAAGCATGTAGGCCACCTCCCCAACTCTCCTAAGTATCTCAAAAGGACCGATGAACCGTGGACTCAACTTTCCTTTCTTTCGAAATCTCATAACGCCCTTCATAGGCGAAACCTTCAACAAGACCTTCTCGCCCACCATGTAGGATACGTCTCGAACCTTCCGGTCCGCATAACTCTTCTGACGCGACTGAGCTGTACGAAGTCTCTCCTAGATCACTTTCACCTTTTCTAAGGCATCCTAAACCAACTCTGTCCCCAATAGTCTAGCCTCGTTGGGCTCAAACCAACCAACCGGAGATCTACACCGTCTCCCATATAAGGCCTCATACGGTTCCATCTGAATGCTAGACTAATAGCTGTTGTTGTACGCGAACTCTGCAAGTGGCAAGAACTCAGCCCAAGAACCTCCAAAATCAATAACACAGGCACGCAACATGTCCTCCAATATCTGAATGGTATGCTCGGATTGTCCGTCCGTCTAAGGATGAAATGCGGTGCTCAACTCTACCTGTGTACCCAACTCTCGCTGAAAAGTCCTCCAAAACTGGGAAGTAAACTGAGTGCCCCTATCCGAGATGATAGAAACTGGGACCCCATGCAACCTAACAATCTCCCGGATGAAAATCTCTGCCAACCGCTCCGAAGAATAGGTAGTACACACCGGAATGAAATGCGCGGACTTGGTCAGCCGATCCACAATCACCCAAATCGAATCATACTTCTTCGAGGTACGAGGGAGACCACTCACAAAATCCATAGTAATCCTCTCCACTTCCACTCGGGAATATCTATCCGCTGAAGTACACCACCGGGTCTCTGATGCTCATATTTGACCTGCTGACAGTTGAGACACCTAGCTACATAACTCACTATATCTTTTTTCATTCTCCTCCACCAGTAGTGCTGCCTCAAATCCTGATACATCTTCGCGGCACCCGGATGAATGGAATACCGCGAGCTGTGGGCCTCCTCTAATATCAACTCCCGAAGCCCATCCTCGTTGGGCACGCAAATTCGGCCCTGCATCCTCCTCACGCGGTCATCATCAATAGTCGCATCCCTAGCATCATCGTGCTGAACCCTATCCTTCAGGACAAGCAAATGTAGATCATCATATTGACGCTCTTTGATGCGGTCATATAAGGAAGACCTAGAAACTACACAAGCCAACACCCTACTAGGCTCCGAAATATCTAACCTCACCATCCGATTGGCCAAAGCCTGAACATCAACTGCAAAGGGCCTCTCCCCAACTGGAATGTACGCCAAGCTACCCATACTGACCGCCTTCCGGCTCAAAGCATCGGCCACTACATTGGCCTTCCCCGGGTGATACAAAATGGTAATGTCATAGTCCTTGAGTAACTCAAGCCACCTCGCTGCCTCAAATTAAGATCCTTCTGTTTGAACAAATGCTGAAGGCTGCGATGATCAGTATATACCTCACAAGATACGCCGTATAAGTAGTGCCTCCAAATCTTCAACGCATGAACTATAGCAGCCAACTCCAAATCATGTACGGGGTAGTTCTGCTCATGAGGCTTCAACTGACGAGAAGCATATGCAATAACTCTACCCTCCTGCATCAACACACATCCGATCCCAACTCTCGAAGCATCACAATACACAGTGTAAGAACCTGAGGCTGATGGCAGAACTAACACTGGAGCTGTGGTCAAAGCTGTCTTGAGCTTCTGAAAGCTCTCCTCGCACTCGTCCGATCATACGAATGGTGCACCCTTTTGCGTCAACTTAGTCAAGGTCGAAGCAATAGAGGAAAACCCCTGGACGAACCGGCGATAATAACCTCCCAAACCGAGGAAACTTTGAATCTCCGTGGCTGAAGACGGTCTGGGCCAACTCTGTACTGCCTCTACCTTGTTTGGATCAACTTGAATACCATCATTGGACACCACGTGTCCCAGAAAAGCTACAAACTCAAGCCAAAACTCACATTTGGAGAACTTTGCATTAAGCTTCTCCTCTCTCAACCTCTGTAACACCACTCTCAAGTGCTGAGCATGCTCCTCCTGGCTACGCGAGTACACCAGGATATCATCTGTAAAAACGATAACAAATGAATCCAGATATGGCCGAAATACGCTGTTCATCAAGTGCATGAACGCAGCTGGGGCATTAGTCAGCCCAAAAGACATAACCAGGAATTCATAGTGCCCATATATAGTCCTGAAGGCAGTCTTCATAATATCCGAATCCCTGATCTTCAGCTGGTGATAGCCTGAACGGAGATCAATCTTCGAAAATACCCTTGCCCCCTGGAGCTGGTCGAACAAATCATCAATACGAGGTAGTGGATACTTGTTCTTCACTGTCACCTTGTTCAACTGTCTGTAATCAATGCACATCCTCATTGTGCCATCTTTCTTCTTCACAAATAGCACCAGTGCACCCCACGGTAACACACTAGGATGAATAAACCCCTTATCTAGGAGTTCCTGAAGCTGATCCTTTAGTTCTTTCAACTCTGCTGGTGCCATGCGATACGGAGGAATAGAGATGGGCTTGGTGCCCGGTGCCAGATCAATACCAAAATCGATGTCCCTGTCCGGTGGCATGCCCGGCAGGTCTGCTGGAAACACATCAGGGAAGTCCCTCACGACGGGGACGGAGTCAAGACTAGGAGTCTCAGCTCCAATATCTCTTACGAAAGCCAAATAAGATAGACAACCTTTCCCAACCATCCGCTGGGCCTTTAGAAAAGAAATCACCCTGATGGGAATATAATCAGTCGTACCACGCCACTCGATCCTCGGAATACCCGGAATAGCCAACGTAACTGTCTTAGCATGACAGTCCAGAATAGAATGGTACGGAGATAACCAATCCATACCCAGAATAACATCAAAATCGACCATGCTCAACAGCAATAAGTCAACTCGGGTCTCCAGACCCCCAATAGTCACTATGCAGGATCGGTATACATGATCTACAATAATAGTATCACCCACCGGGGTAGATACGTGAACAGGCAAAGCAAGACAACCTCGGGTAGTACCCAGGTGATGGGCAAAATATGAAGATACATAGGAATAGGTAAATCCGGGATCAAATAAGACAGAGGCATCTCTGTGGCAGACTGAGACAATACCTGTGATAACAGCATCTGAGGCAATAGCGTCCTTCCTGTCTGGAAGAGCATAGAATCGAGCCTGACCACCGCCAGTCCGGCCTCCACCCCTGGGGCGGCCCCTGGCTACCTGACCTCCACCCCTAGCTGACTGGGCGGGTGCTGATGAAACAGGAGCAGAAGATGAGGGCTGATCCCTCTGCTGAGACTGACTACCACGACGCCGAGGACACTGTCTCCTCATATGACCGAACTCACCGCACTCGTAGCAACTACCCGACGCTGGAGAAGGGGACTGATGGAAACCCCTCGCTGCTAAAGAACCCTGGGCTGAAGAGGCTGGTGTAGAGCTCTGAGATGGAAGAGCACTAAATGAAGTCTGGCCCTGCTGAAATCCCTGATGACCACGGCCTGAAGAAACCCCATTGTACTCTAGACGACCTGACTGAGGAGGCCTGAAGGAACGGCCTCTGCCACGCTGGAACTGGCCCCTAGACGGAGCACCACTGAAACTACCTGAACCTCGAGGCCTCTTTGCCTCCCTCTCCTCACGCTCCCGACGGCGAACCGTCTCAATGTCTCGAGCCATGTCAACTACCTCCTCAAACGAGGCACCCATAACCCTCTCTTTGGTCATCAAAATGCGGAGTGAATAGTTGAGGCCATCCACGAACCTCCTAATCCTTTCCCGATCTGTCGGGATCATCCAAGTAGCATGCTGGGCTAGCTGTGTGAATCTCAACTCGTACTGGGTCACAGACATGTCCCCCTGAACCAACCACTCGAACTGACGACGCAGCTCCTCCCTGTGAGACTGCGGTACGTACTTCTCCAGAAAGACAGTGGAGAACTGCTGCCATGTAAGGGGCGCTGCACCAACCGGCCTACGCCTCTTGAAGTCCTCCCACCAGGTGAATGCAGGCCCTAAGAACTGGAAGGTAGTAAAAGCGACACCACTCGACTCTAAGATCCCTGCAGGGCGAAGCATATGCTGACACTTATCCAGAAAACCCTGGGCATCCTCGCCCTCAGCACCACTGAACCTCGGTGGCTGAAGCCTGCCGAATCTTTCAAGGCAACGCTCCTCATCGTCCGGCACAACTGGAGCCTCATAGGCTGCAACTGGTGCAACTGGAGCAACTGGAGCAACTGGAGCAACTGGAGCAACTGGAGCAACTGGAGCAACTGGCGGAGCTATGGCTGCTTCCGGTGACTGAAGCCCCTGGGTAGCCTGCTCAGGTGTGTGAGCAACAGGGGTCTGATGTCTTCCCCCGGTCTGGGAAGCAGCTGCTGTAGTGGAAGTCGAGACTGCCTGAGCCAGGCCAGTGCAAACTGATAGTATCTGTGCCAAGGTCTCCTGGAGACCAGGAATAGCAATAGGCATTGTTGGTGCCTGCACAGGTGCTGCTGGGACATCGATAACTGGAGTTTGGTCCTGAACTGTGGCAGCTGGTGGGTCAGCAGGTGCTATCTCTGCTGCCCTCCCTCGACCACGACCACGACCGCGTCCACGGCCTCTAGTGGGTGGTACTGGTGGTCGACCATCGCGTCCGATAGCACGAGTTCTCACCATCTGCGAGAGAATAGAATGCAGGAATTAAGTTCTCGAATCACAAAGCCGCACGACAAGAATTTCAAGAATATGGAATTTTTTCTAAAGGTTCTGCAGCCTCTCGAGGAGAAGTACAGGCGTCCCCGTACCGTTCCGCGAGACTCTACTAAACCGGCTCATGACTCGCGAGGCCTAGTAACCTAGGCTCTGATACCAACTTGTCACGACCCTAATCCCGATCGTGATGGCGCCCAACACTAATGCTAGGCAAGCCCGACCAATTTAAATACTCTCAACCCAAATACGCAATCTGTTAACAAATAATACGATTAAAATAGAAAATATCAAGGTTCCAATCCGAAACTAAATAAAATAGTATGAAAAATAATAACGAATATCCCAACATTTCCCAATAGATTTGGAGTCACGAGTCTAGAGCCTCTAAATGTAACAGAGTAATATATTCATAGTAATAAAGAAAGTCTAGGATGGGAAAAAGTCAAAATGCAATAAAGGGGAGAAGTCGGGTCCTGCGGACGTCATGCAGCTACCTCAACAACTCCTAAACCGAAATCCAAGAAGACAGCAAACAGCTCCACTAAGTCTCCGGAGCACCTGTATCTGCACACTATGGTTGCAGGGAGTTAAAAGGTGAGTACTTCCAACTCAGTGAGTAGTAAACATGTATAATGGCTGAAAGTAAGAAATCCCGAAATATTACACTATAAGGCTATAATCAACGACTCAGCACGTTAAAATGATAAAAACAACAACAAACAATGACAATTAAGGCTAACAGATATAAAATGCATGAATGCAATGCAATGCACATGACCGCTGCGGCGCGCATCCCGATCCATTTGGGTACCCGCGCTCACTGTGGGGGTTCAGACTCCGGAGGGGCTCCTACAGCCCAAGCGCAATATCATAGTAACATTTGCTGCGGCGTGCAGCTCGATCCATACTCAGTCCAT
>NC_031997.1:42053466-42160060 GCF_001879085.1 Nicotiana attenuata | reverse complement strand
TGTGTGTGTGTGTGTGTGTGTGTGTGTGTGTGTGTGTGTGTGTGTGTGGATGGTTATTTTCAAGGTTGTAAGACATGAATTAGGCTTACAGTATTACTTGAAGTATCTTGAGATCATGAATATAATATATGTAAAATGAACATATATGTGTTTGATTAGAGAAAGAGATCAAATTGTTTGAGTATTATAATGGTTTAGTGAAAAACCATTTGGAAGGGGAATTAAAATTCTCATGATTTTCTACACTCGTTTTAGAAAATAAAATCTTCGTGATTTTCTACTCCTGCTTCGAGATCAAAATCTGCATGATTTTTTACTGATTCGTTGAGATTAAAGTCTTCGTGACTTTCTACTCATTTGTCGGAAATTAAAGTCTAAGTGACTTTATACTCGTTTTGGAGATTAAAATCTTAGTAATTTTCTAATCTAATTTCTTATTCGGTTTGAAGATTAAAAACTTCATCGTTTATTAAATTTAATTGTGTCACATATTACTCGGTTTGAAGATTAAAAACTTCACCGTTTATTAGATCCGGTATCAGGTATTACTCAGTTAGAAGACTAAAAATTTCACTGTTTATTAATTCTGATGGTGTCAGATTGCTGAAGAATAAAAACTTCACCATTTATTCTGGCTCTGTTATGACACAAACAACAGTTCATGTGGTTGGCTCTACAAAGCAATAAAGGCGGTGTTTGAAGAAATATGTTTGGAATATGGCATTATTCACCAAACGACTGCCCCTTCATAAGCGCAATCTAATGGAATTGCGGAAAGAATGAGTAGAACGTTAATGTCACGACCCCAATCCCGGTCGTGATGGCGCCCAACACTAATGCTAGGCAAGACCGACCAATTTAAATACTCTCAACCCATATACGCAATCCGTTAACAAATAATACGATTAAAATAAAAAATATCAAGGTTCCAATCCGAAACTAAATAAAATAGTATGAAAAATAATAACGAATATCCCAACATTTCCCAATAGATCTGGAGTCACGAGTCTAGAGCCTCTAAATGTAACAGAGTAATATATTCATAGTAATAAAGAAAGTCTAGGATGGGAAAAGACAAATGCAATAAAGGGGAGAAGTCGGGTCCTGCGGACGTCATGCAGCTACCTCAACAACTCCTAAACCGAAATCCAAGAAGACAGCAAACAGCTCCACTAAGTCTCCGGAGCACCTGTATCTGCACACATGGTGCAGGGAGTAAAGTGAGTACTTCCAACTCAGTGAGTAGTAAACATGTATAATGGCTGAAAGTAAGAAATCCCGAAATATTACACTATAAGGCTATAATCAACGACTCAGCACGTTAAAATGATAAAAACAACAACAAACAATGACAATTAAGGCTAACAGATATAAAATGCATGAATGCAATGCAATGCACATGATCGCTGCAGCGCGCAGCCCGATCCATTTGGGTACCCGCGCTCACTGTGGGGGTTCAGACTCCGGAGGGGCTCCTACATCCCAAACGCAATATCATCGTAGCATTCCTGCGGCGTGCAGCCCGATCCATACTCAGTCCAGATATATATATGCATGTAAGCCACTCGGGCACAGTCAAATTGTTCATTTTTAGTTTCAATTATTAGGAATTATAGAGCTATGTGTCTAAGCCTTTATTTATTTACTAAACATTTCAAAGTAGTGTCTAACTCAGGACTGATATTACGAAATATGCTAAGCATCATGGAAACAGTGATAAGGATCCCTGAAGGATGCAAATGATAGGCTCAAAGCCCCGAACATATTCATAAAATCCAAGTAGGATGATTACCAACCAATTTCTAGTCAAGAACACAGTACGAACATCAATCGGAATGGACTAGGTCATAATCCCCAGTAACAATCGACCCCGCACTCGTCATAGAGTATGTTTCTCGCCTCAATATAGCGTCACAATGTGATATACCGGGGTTTCAAACCCTCAGGTCATCAACTGCATCTATTACTCACCTCAAGCCGGCCACAAGTCTAGCTCACTATGCCTTTGCCTTTCGAATCAACCTCTTCGCACGCCGAATCTGATTAAAACCACAACGAATACGTTACAATAGGCTAAAGAACTATAACCCAATCGAAAAGACTCGAAAAATACTAAAATTCACGAAGTTGGCAAAACCCGAGCCCCGGGCCCACTTCTCGAAAAATTACAAAATTTACATCACCAGATTCCTCGTCTCGCCACGAGTCCGTACATATAAAATTTACCAAAATCGGAGCTCGTTTGTCCCTCCAAATTCTATTTTTTACATCACAACTTTCCAAGCCCTAGCTTGACCCGTTTTTGATGAAATTCTACTGATTTCTATGATAAATTTACCATAAACTCGAGTAATTAGGCCAAGAGACTTATCTCCAATTGATTCTCAGTCAAAACCCTCAAAAATCCTCGCCCAAAGCTCTCCAAGTCGCTTAAAATGGTGGAAACTACCCCTTGCTCGCGGATGAAATTTAACATTTAAAACCCTTCTGTTACCAGCGATCTTCGCTTCTGCGGTCCCGCTACCGCTTATGCGGGACCGCTTATGCGGCCAAAAATCCGCTTAAGCGGTTTTCACTTAAAAACCGCCTATTCGCTTATGCGATTCAACCACCGCTTCTGCGGTTCCCTCAAGTCCGCTTCTGCGGTACAGTGTCCGCTTATGCGGACCCGCTGGTGCGAGCCACCTTCCACTTTTGCGGAATTTCCCTAGCCGGCCAACAATCGCTTCTGCAACCACATACCCGCTTCTGCGGTACCGCTTCTGCGGTCTATTTCCGCAGAAGCGGAAACACCAGATGACAGCAAAAATCTGAACTGCAATACACCTCAAAACTCTCGTTTAACCACTCGAATTCACCCCGAGGCTCCCGGGACCTCAACCAAAAACACCAACACATCCTAATACCTTATTCTAACTTGTTCCAATCTTTAAAACACATTAAACAACGCTAAAATCATTAAATCACATCGAATTCAAGCCTAAGTTCTTCAAAAACTTCCGAAATGCGCTTTCGATCAAAAACCCAACCAAACGACGTCCGAATGACCTGAAAATTTGCAGACATATCCAAAATCACCTAATGAAGCTACTGCAACTCTCGGAATTCCATTCCGACCCTCGGATCAAAATCTCACGTACCAACCGGAATTCGCCAGAATTCAACCTTCGCCAATTCAAGCCTAATTCTACACCGGACCTCCAAAATCACTTCCGATCGCACTCCTAAGCCACAAATCACCTCCCGAAGCTAACCGAATCACCGAAATTCACATCCGAGCCTTCTAACTAATAAGTCAACGTTCGGTTGACTTTTCCAAACCAAACTTTCCTTAAAGAGACTAAGTGTTTCATTTGCTATCCAAATCAATTCAATTCAACTCTAACTCACCCATTGCTGATTATAAAACATGAAAGACCAATAAATGGGGGAAAACAGGGCTGTAATACATAAGACGATGGGTTGGGTCGTCACAGTTTGCAATTGTCAAGATCATCCCAGTTAAATCATTATCTTCACTAGCATTTTCTTGGCTTCCAATATTGTCGGTAAGAGAGCGAGGTGTAGAGAGATCACATATTCCATCTATGCGTTTGGAAACAATCTTACTTATGCTTGTTCCTTGGGTATTTTCTATGTCTTGAGATTGTACTCCACTTTTCTCTTGATACTCCACTCCATTTTCTTCCCTTGCAGCTTCAAAAGATTCTGTAACATTTACAATTAATACCCATTCTAATACTTCACTAAAATTAACATTCAACAAATCATGAAAATTCCATCTAACCTTGATTGGCATAATTTTGAACTCCAAATTTCTCTTTATATGAGAGAGGTGTAGACATATCATATGTTCCTTCTAAACATTTGCATACAATCTCACTGACACTTGTTCCCAATGGACTTTCTAAATCCTGAGATTGCACTTCACATTAACAATTTTTTTCTGTTACTCCTGTCTCTTTTGGATTTTCCTGGTCTTGACATTCTACTACATCTTGAACTTCCACTCCATCAATAGATTCTACATATATTTGTAATCACAAAAAAGTTTATATGTATTATGCTATTGAATATAAATTTCAATGACAAAAAGTTCAAAATCTATATCTAACCTTTCCCAATTTCAGTGCCAATATCAGTTTCATCATCTGGATGTGCATCTCTATAATCGCTTTCATACTGAACTTCTGCATGCACATCTGTATCATCACATTCATCACCACCTACATCTTTGTTAATTGTAACAGTAGGTTCTGTACCATCACAATGATCATCAACTCCATCTTTAGTAATTGGAACACTAGATTCTCTCTCTATGTTCCTTTCATCAGGTTTCACAAAAATCTTCAACAAAGTATCAATCTTTGATCCTAGACTTTTCTTTAAATCCTGTGAAAGAAATGTCACGACCCGGATTTCCCACCCTCGGGAGTCGTGATGGCGCCTACTCGTAGAAGCTAGGCACGCCACGAAGTTATAAATTCTTAACTTTTTTGTTTTAATCCTTCTTACATCATACATTAACAAGCGATAAACATTTAAATAACAGCGGAATATGAGATTTAGGCGGAAGACTTAGACAACATAAACCAAAATGATAAGGAAATCCACATATGCCTCTACCCAGAAACTGGTGTCACATCATTCACGGACTACTAATATTACTACATACAACCTGTGACGACCCGGCCGTTCGTCTTAAGAATTTACGCCCCGATCCCCCATTAACTACTTCCCCTAAGTTCATTTATGCTATTTTGGTTTGCCTGGACGTCCGGTGTTGAGTTTCGGAGAGCTTTGGGACACTTAGTCCCTAAATGAGAGCTTATGTGTGGAAAAGTGGTCCGTAGTCGGAACAGTGTGAAGACGACCTCGGAATGGAAATCCGATGGTTCCGTTAGCTCCATTAGGTGATTTCGGGGTTGGGAGCATGTTCAGAATGTATTTTGGAAGTCCGTAGCTCATATAGGCTTGAAATGCCGAAGTTTGAATTTTATAAGTTTCCGGTCCGATAGTGAGTTTTTGATCCGAGGTTCGGATTGGAATTTAGGAAGTTACAGTAGTTCCGTCATGTCATTTGGGATGTGTGTGCAAAATTTCAGGTCATTCAGACGAGGTTCGGGTAGGTTTTTGATCGAAAGCGTGTTTTGTTGGAATTTGAAGTTCTTAGGCTTGAATCTTTGATTAATTCGGGTTTCCGGCATTGTTTTAGGTGTTTTTAAGACTGGTACAAGTTTGAATAAGGTATTAGGTGGTATTGGTGCTTTTGGTTGAGGTCCCGGGGGCCTCGGGATGATTTCGGGTGGTTAACGGAAGAATTTGGAAGTTGAGAGGTAGCAGTTCTGCTGCTTCTGGTATCTTTTCGCTTTTGTGGCTTGGGAACCGCAGAAGCAGAGCCGCAGAAGCGGTCTTGGTCATCGCAGAAGCAAAATTTGGACTCCTCAGCTTTTCCGCAGGTGCGGAGGGTTTGAGCGCAGATGCTGTTCGCACCTGCGAGATTTGTACCCCAGAAGCGGAACCTGGCCCATTAAGTGAAAACCGCAGAAGCGGTCCCTTGTCCGCAGAAGCGGAAATATCTGTTCAGAAAAGGGAATTTCGAGGGTTGAGTTTCAAAAGTTGGAAAAATCAATTGAGAGCTCGGGAGAGGGCGATTTTGAGTGGGTTTTGAAGTGAAGATCATTGGGTAACGTTTTCTTAATCCCTTCTAGCTACATTTCATCATTTTGTAGTTAAATCCATCATTAAAATTCGAATTTGGGATTAAAATTTGAAGAATTTGGTTAAAACTTCTTAGGCCAAACTATTGGGTTTTGAGTGAGCATTTGACCTCCGATTTGGGAGATTTTTATATGGTTAGACTCGTGAGAGTACGAGGGTTCTGAAAATGTAAAAATTATTCGATTCCGAGGCATTGGTCTGAAGGGAATTTTGGTCATTTCACCTAATTTCACGTCGTAGCTTTGAATTTAATAGCAAAACCAGGTGTTTGCGATGTTATTTACAATGTGTAATTGAATTGAATAGATTTGGGCCATTTGGAGTCGGATACTCGTGGCAAGAGCGTGGTTTCTAGTTGATATTGAGCCGGTTCGAGGTAAGTGGCTTGTCTAACTTTGTGTGGGGGACCTTTCCCCTTAGGACATGATCTTTGAATATTTGAATGCCTCGTACGTGAGGTGACGAGTGCGTACTTGAGCTAATTGTTGAAAACCCGTTTCTACTTGAAGTATTTAAATTGATATTTCCTGTTTACTTGTTCATTTTAGACTGTAAGTTTATACCTGTGCTAGCTTAGAGACGCATGTTTAGCTGGCTTACTTGCTTATTTGTTTAGCTGTACTATTTGTACTCTGTGAAGCATGTTAGGCTAGAATTTACTATTACTTGTCCTGAATTTAGCATTTATTCTGAGATTATGGGTTGTTGTTGTTGTTGTGTGTTTAATTTGGGACTACGGGACGGCTTCCCGGGAGATCCTCTGTACTTGAGATATTCTGGACTGGGGGTGCGGGATACCAAGAGATCCCTGGCACATGTGTTTCTATATATATTGGGATGCCAAGAGATCCCCGGCTTACTTATTGAGGATACCCAGAGATCCTCGGGATACCAAGAGATCCCGGACTTACTTATTGAGGATACCCAGAGATCGTCGGGATACCAAGAGATCCCCGACTTACTTATTGAGGATACCAAGAGATCCTCGGGATACCAAGAGATCCCCCGGCTATTATTCCTTGTTGAGGGCAGTTTTCCTTGTATTGTTACCTTTGCTTTCTATTACTGTTCTTCCTTATTTACCTAGTTTATATTCTCGTTGTTTACTTTATTTAAACTGCTTCCGTTATCTCATTATTTATTATGTCTTATCCCAGTAGGGCCCTGACCTTCCTCGTCACTACCCAACCGAGGTTAGGCTTGGCACTTACGGAGTACCACTGTGGTGTACTCATGCCTCTTCTGCGCATGTTTTTTCATGTGCAGATCCAGGTACTTCCTCCCAGACGTATCATCCTCGTGGTGGAGAGTCCTAGCTGAGAATTGAGGTATATCTGCTACGTCTGCAGACCAGGAGTCTCTACTCTATTCCGGCTTTAGCAGATAGTTCTTTTCTTTCCTTTCATGTTGTTTAGACATTCTGGTGTAGAGCACATTACTACATTCTATTAGCCTGTGTTTCCCGTGAGTTTCCCGGTTTTGGGATTTAGTTGTAGACTTCCGCATATTTTTGAGGTTTATAGGCCGAGTGGCCTTATATACAGTTGTTATTTCCGTATGTTCAGTTTTAATCAATTATTCTGCAAAAGTTAATTTGTTATTCCGCACTGTTAGGCTTACCTAGTTGTAGGAACTAGGTGCCATCACGACATGTTCATAGAGGGTGAACTGGGGTCGTGACAGGTTGGTATCAGAGCTCTAGGCTCATAGGAGTCACAGAACACAGGCCGATTTATTAGAGTCTCGCTGATCGGTATGGAGACGTCTGTACTTATCTACGAGGGGCTATGTAACTATTTAGGAAAAATCTTCATTTCATTTGAATTCCTCGTCGTGCGATATTTTCGGACATCAATTCTAAACTTCTGACTTCTATTCTCTCACAGATGGTGAGCACACGTGCTACTCGAGATGATCAGGCACCCGCGCCCCCTACTGCAGCCGCCAGAGGCCGGGGCCGGGGCCGGGGGAGAGGTCGAGGACGCGCACGTGGTGCAGCCAGAGCACCTGCGCGAGCTGCCGCCGAGGTACCACCAACAGATCCAGCCGGAGCCCAGGCACCTGGCACACCTACTACTGCCACTACTACTCTAGCGCTTCAGGAGACTTTGGCTCTGTTCATGAGCATGTACACCCCCTTGGCTCAGGCAGGGTTGCTTCCCATTGCTGCAGCCACATTCCAGTCCTGGGGAGGAGCATAGACTCCCGCCGTCCGCACTCCTGAGTAGCGAGTGCAGGTTGAGCAGGCTCCCGAGATTATTCCGGCACCGCCTGCAGCGCCAGTTCAGCCCGAGGATGGGTCAGCTGCTTCAGAGGACGAGCAGCGGAGACTTGAGAGGTTAAAGAAGTATGTTCCCCCAGTGTTCAGTGGATTAGCATCAGACGATGCCTTGGGATTTCTAGAGGAGTGTCATCGTATTCTTCGCACTATGGGCATAGTGGAGTCCAGCGGGGTTTCTTTCACTGCTTTTCAGCTTCGGGGAGCCGCCTATGATTGGTGGCGGACTTATGAGATAGACAGTCCAGTCGAGGCTGCTACACTGACTTGGACCCAGTTCTCGGATATGTTTATGAGAGAGTTTGTCCCCAAAGTCTCAGGGATGCATGGCGCGTAGAGTTTGAGCATTTGCGCCAGGGTGCTATGACCGTTTTAGAGTATGCTATCCGTTATACCAGGTTGCCCAGGCATGCACCGGCTCTGGTTGCTACAGTTCGGGAGAGAGTTCGCAGGTTCATTAAGGGTCTTATTCCACCCATCAGATCTAGCATGGCTCAAGAGTTGGAGATGGACATTCCTTATCAACAGGTAGTGAGCATTCCTAGGAGGATTGAGGGTATGCTCGCCAGGGAGCGAGGAGAGAGGGAGGCCAAGAGGTCTCGGGAGTCGGGTCACTACTCTGGTGCCCGTACCCCATCAGCAGGTCGTTATGGCAGAGGTTATTCGGGTCGCCCTGTACATTCAGCTCTTCCAGCAGCCGGCAGTACTCTAGCTCCACCTACACATCAGGAGCCTTATTATGCACCTCCAGTTTCTAACGCGCCTCCTGCGCGGGGTGCTTCCAGAGGTCAGTCCAGCAGACCTGGCCCTAGTCAGTCACAGGCACCGCGTCCTCCCAGAACTTGTTACGAGTGTGGTGATTCGCGTCACTTGGTGAGGGATTGCCCCAGACGTGGGAGGAGCGCGCCCCCACAGACTTCTCAGCCACGGCGTGCTCCTCAAGGTTCTCAGGCCATGGTCACAGCTCCAGTTGCTACCCCACCTGCCCAGCCGGCTAGGGGCGGAGGTCGGGGAGATAGAGGTCGCCCTCGCGAGAGGGGTCGGGCCAGATATTATTGTATTCCTGCTCGCACTGAGGCTGTTGCCTCTGACTCTGTCATTACAGGTATTATATTGGTTTGTCACAGAGAGGCATCGGTTCTATTCGATCCGGGCTCTACTTACTCTTATGTGTCTTCTTACTTTGCTCCGCATTTGGGTGTGCCTCGGGATTCTTTGAGTGCCCCCGTTTATGTTTCTACTCCTGTGGGAGATTCTCTTGTTGTGGACCGCTCATGTTTGGTTACTATTCGTGGTTTTGAGACCAGAGCAGATTTATTGTTACTCGGTATGGTGGATTTTGACATTATTCTGGGCATGGACTGGTTGTCACCCCATTTTACTATTCTTGATTGTCACGCCAAGACCGTGACGCTGGCTATGCCAGGTATCCCGCGTGTTGAGTGGAGTGGTACTTTAGATCACACTCCCGGTAGAGTTATCTCTTTTCTTAAAGCTCAGCGCATGGTTGAGAAGAGGTGTGCCGCGTATTTGGCTTATAAGAGAGATGTTAGTGTTGATACCCCTTCTGTTGATTCTGTTCCAGTGGTACGAGATTATCCCGATGTATTTCCAGCTGATCTTCCAGGCATGCCGCCTGATAGAGACATTGATTTTGGCATTGATCTGTTGTCGGGCACTCAGCCCATTTCCATTCCTCCGTATCGTATGGCTTCTCCTGAGTTGAAGGAGTTGAAGGATCAGTTGCAGGAATTGCTTGGTAAGGGTTTTATTCGACCCACTATTTCACCGTGGGGTGCTCCTGTTTCGTTTGTGAAGAAAAAGGATGGTTCTATGCGCATGTGTATTGACTACCGCCAGTTGAACAAGGTTACAGTGAAGAACCGTTATCCTTTGCCTCGTATAGATGATCTGTTTGACCAGCTTCAGGGCGCACAGGTGTTTTCTAAGATTGACTTGCGCTCAGGTTACCATCAATTGAAGATTCGGGAGCCAGATATCCCGAAGACTGCCTTCAGGACTCGATATGGCCATTACGAGTTCCTTGTCATGTCATTTCGGCTGACCAATGCCCGTGCAGCTTTCATGCATTTGATGCACAGTGTGTTCAGGCCATATCTTGACTCGTTCGTGATTGTTTTTATTGATGATATTCTGGTGTATTCCCGGAGTAGGGAAGATCATGAGCAGCACCTGAGGACCGTGCTACGGACCTTGAGGGAATAAAATTTATATGCAAAGTTCTCAAAATGTGAGTTTTGGCTGAGTTCTGTGGCATTCTTAGGCCATATGATTTCTAGTGAGGGTATTCGGGTGGATTGGAGGAAGGTAGAGGCCGTGCAGAGTTGGCCCAGGCCGTCTTCAGCTATAGAGATTCGCAGTTTCCTTGGCTTGGCGGGTTACTACCGTTGTTTCGTGGAGGGATTTTCATCGATTGCTGCCCCTATGACTAGATTAACCCAGAAGGGTGCCCCATTTCAGTGGACAGAGGAGTGTGAGGCGAGCTTTCAGAAGCTCAAGACAGCTTTGACTACAGCCCCAATCTTGATTTTGCCTATCGGTTCGGGGTCTTATACTGTCTATTGTGACGTCTCGAGAGTTGTCCTTGGAGTAGTGTTGATGCAGGACGGTAGGGTGATTGCCTATGCGTCCAGACAATTCAAGATACATGAAAAGAATTACCCTGTCCACGACTTTGAGTTAGCTGCCATTGTTCATGCCTTGAAGATCTGGCGTTATTATTTATATGGAGTGCCTTGCGAGATCTATACTGATCATCGGAGTTTGCAGCACTTGCTCAAGCAAAAGGATCTCAATATGCGTCAGAGGAGGTGGTTAGAGCTGCTGAAGGATTATGACATCACTATCTTGTATCACCCGGGCAAGGCCAATATGGTGGCGGATGCCTTGAGTCGCCGGGCGGAGAGTTTGGGGAGTTTGGCATATCTACCAGCTTTAGAGAGGCCTATGGCGATGGATGTTCAGGCCTTAGCCAGCCAGTTCGTGAGATTGGATCTTTCAAAGCCCAGTCGGGTTCTAGCTTGTGTGGTTTCCCGGTCTTCCTTATTTGATTGTATCGGGGAGCAGCAGTATGAGGACCCTCATTTACTTGTCCTTAAGGACAAGATTCAGCGCGGAGATGCCAAGGATGTGACCATTGGAGATGATGGAGTATGGAGGATGCAGGGCCGGATTTGTGTGCCCAGTGTTGATGGTCTTCGAGAGATGATTCTAGCAGAGACCCATAGTTCGCAGTACTCCATCCATCCGGGTGCCGCGAAGATGTATCAGGACCTGAGGCAGCACTACTGGTGGAGGCGGATGAAGAAAGATATAGTTGGCTATGTGTTTAGATGCCTCAACTGCCAGCAGGTGAAGTATGAGCACCAGCGCCCGGGTGGGTTGCTCCAGCAGATAGAGATTCCGGAGTGGAAATGGGAGCGCATCACCATGGATTTTGTATCTGGACTTCCACAGACCTTGAAGAAATTTGATTCCATTTGGGTTATTATGGACCGGCTGACCAAGTCCGCTCATTTTATTCCTGTGTGTACCACTTATTCATCGTAGCGGTTCGCGGAGATTTATATCCGGGAGATCGTCCGTCTGCATGGTATTCCAGTTTCTATCATTTCGGACAGAGGTACTCAGTTTACATCGCGGTTCTGGAGAGCCGTGCAACAGGAGTTAGGTACTCGGGTGGAGTTGAGAACAGCATTTTACCCCCAGACGGACGGACAGTCCGAGCGCACTATTCAGATTCTTGAGGATATGCTCCGTGCGTGTGTGATTGAGTTTGGAGTGTCTTGGGATCATTTCTTGTCACTGGCGGAGTTTGCTTACAACAATAGTTATCAGACTAGCATTCAGATGACGCCGTATGAGGCTTTATATGGCAGGAGGTGTAGATCCCCGGTGGGTTGGTTTGAGCCGAGTGAGGCCAGGCTATTGGGCACAGAGTTAGTAGAGGATGCATTGGAGAAGGTTAAGACGATTCACGATAGACTCCGTACAGCCCAGTCCAGACAGAAGAGTTATGCGGACAGGAAGGTTCGTGATGTTTCATATATGGTTGGTGAGCGGGTTCCGCTTCGGGTCTCGCCTATGAAAGGCGTTATGAGGTTTGGGAAGAATGGAAAGTTGAGTCCGAGATTTATTGGCCCTTTTGAGATCTTGAGGCGAGTTGGAGAGGTTGCTTACGAGCTTGCCTTACCTCCCAGTTTGGCCGGAGTTCATCTGGTATTTCATGTTTCGATGCTCCGGAGGTATCACGGTGATCCGTCGCACGTGTTGGATTTCAGCTCAGTCCAGTTGGACAAGGATCTATCCTATGTTGAGGAGCCAGTGGCTATATTGTACAGGCAGATCAGGAAGTTGAGGTCAAAGAACATAGCTTCGGTGAAGGTTCAGTGGCGGGGTCAGCTGGCCGAGGAGGCGACTTGGGAGACCAAGCAGGATATGCACAGCAGTTACTCTCATCTTTTCACTACTTCAGGTATGTTCTCTATGCTCGTTCGAGGACGAATGAATGTTTATGTGTAGGAGGATGTGACGACCCGACCGGTCGTCTTAAGAATTTACGCCCCGATCCCCCATTAACTGCTTCCCCTAAGTTCATTTCTGCTATTTTGGTTTGCCGGGACGTTCGGTGTTGAGTTTCAGAGAGCTTTGGGACACTTAGTCCCTAAATGAGAACTTATGTGTCAAAAAGTGGTCCGTAGTCGGAACAGTGTGAAGACGACCTCGGAATGGAAATCCGATGGTTCCATTAGCTCCGTTAGGTGATTTCGGGGTTAGGAGCGTGTTCAGAATGTATTTTGGAAGTCCGTAGCTCAGTTAGGCTTGAAATGCCGAAGTTTGAATTTTATAAGTTTCCGCTCCGATAGTGAGTTTTTGATCCGAGGGTCGGATTGGAATACCGGAAGTTACAGTAGTTCCGTCATGTCATTTGGGATGTGTGTGCAAAATTTCAGGTCATTCGGACGAGGTTCGGGTAGGTTTTTGATCGAAAGCGTGTTTTGTTGGAATTTGAAGTTCTTAGGCTTGAATCTTTAATTAATTCGGGTTTCCAGCGTTGTTTTAGGTGTTTTTAAGATTGGTACAAGTTTGAATAAGGTATTAGATGATATTGGTGCTTTTGGTTGAGGTCCCGGGGGCCTCGGGATGATTTCGGGTGGTTAACGGAAGAATTTTAGAAGTTAAGAGGTAGCAGTTCTGCTGCTTCTGGTATCTTTCAGCTTCTGCGGCTTGGGAACCGCAGAAGCGGCCTTGGTCATCGCAGAAGCGAAATTTGGACTCCTCAGCTTTTCCGCAGGTGCGGAAGGTTTGACCGCAGATGCGGTTCGCACCAGCGAGATTTGTACCGCAGAAGCGAAACCTGGCCCATTAAGTGAAAACCGCAGAAGCGGCTTGGTTTCCGCAGAAGCAGGACCGCAGAAGCGGGACCGCAGAAGCGGTCCCTTGTCCGCAGAAGCGGAAATACCTGTTCAGAATAGGGAATTTCGAGGGTTGAGTTTCAAAAGTTGGAAAAATCAATTGAGAGCTTGGGAGAGGGCGATTTTGAGTGGGTTTTGAAGTGAAGATCATTGGGTAACGTTTTCTTAATCCCTTCTAGTTATATTTCATCATTTTGTAGTTAAATCCATCATTAAAATTCGAATTTGGGATTAAAATTTGAAGAATTTGGTTAAAACTTCTTAGGCCAATCTATTGGGTTTTGAGTGAGCATTTGACCTCCGATTTGGGAGATTTTTATATGGTTAGACTCGTGAGAGTACGAGAGTTCTGAAAATGTAAAAATTATTTGATTCCGAGGCGTTGGCCTGAAGGGCATTTTGGTCATTTCACCTAATTTCACGCCGTAGCTTTGAATTTAATAGCAAAACCAGGTGTTTGCGATGTTATTTACAATGTGTAATTGAATTGAATAGATTTGGGCCATTTGGAGTCGGATACTCGTGGCAAGAGCGTTGTTTCTAGTTGATATTGAGCCGGTTCGAGGTAAGTGGATTGTCTAACCTTGTGTGGGGGACCTTTCCCCTTAGGACATGATCTTAGAATATTTGAATGCCTCGTACGTGAGGTGACGAGTGCGTACTTGAGCTAATTGTTGAAAACTCGTTTCTACTTGAAGTATTTAAATTGAGATTTCATGTTTACTTGTTCATTTTAGACTGTAAGTTTATACTTGTGCTAGCTTAGAGACGCATGTTTAGCTGGCTTACTTGCTTATTTATTTAGTTGTACTATTTGTACTCTGTGAAGCATGTTAGGCTAGAATTTACTATTACTTGTCCTGATTTTAGCATTTATTCTGAGATTATGGGTTGTTGTTGTGTGTTTAATTTGGGACTACGGGACGGCTTCCCGGGGATCCCCTGTACCTTAGATATTCTGGATTAAGGGTGCGGGATACCAAGAGATCTCTAGCTCATGTGTTTCAATATATATTGGGATACAAAGAGATCCCCGGCTTACTTATTGAGGATACCCATAGATCCTCGTGATACCAAGAGATCCCCGACTTACTTATTGAGGATACCCAGAGATCCTCGGGATACCAAGAGATCCCCGACTTACTTATTGAGGATACCAAGAGATCCTCGGGATACCAAGAGATCCCCCGGCTATTATTCCTTGTTGAGGGCAGTTTTCCTTGTATCGTTACCTTTGCTTTCTATTACTGTTCTTCCTTATTTACTTAGTTTAGATTCTCGCTGTAGACTTTATTTAAACTGCTTCCGTTATCTCATCATTTATTATGTTTTATCTCAGTAGGGCCCTGACCTTCCTCGTCACTACCCAACCGAGGTTAGGCTTGGCACTTACTGAGTACCGCTGTGGTGTACTCATGCCTCTTCTGTGCATGTTTTTCATGTGCAGATCCAGGTACTTCCTCCCAGGCGTATCATCCTCGTGGTGGAGAGTCCTAGCAGAGACTTGAGGTATATCTGCTACGTCCGCAGACCAGGAGTCTCTACTCTATTCCGGCTTTAGCAGATAGTTCCTTTCTTTCCTTTCATGTTGTTTAGACATTCTGGTGTAGAGCACATTACTACATTCTATTAGCCTGTGTTTCCCGTGAGTTTCCGGGTTTTGGGATTTAGTTGTAGACTTCCGCATATTTTTGAGTTGTATAGGCCGAGTGGCCTTATATACAGTTGTTATTTCGTATGTTCAGTTTTAATGAATTATTCCGCAAACGTTAATTTGTTATTCTGCACTGTTAGGCTTACCTAGTTGTAGGAACTAGGTGCTATCACGACATGTTCATGGAGGGTGAACTGGGATCGTGACACAACCGTTTGAAAGAAAGTATCACTGTCTGTCTCGAATACAAGAGATAACAGAACGTAATAAAAGATAGAGGAGACGTCGAGCCTGCGGACGCCTGCAAGGCTACCTCGGGGTCTCGGTGGACTGAAGGCTGGCTCCCGAACTACTACTGCTGTCCCAGTGCTACCTCGGTATCTGCACAGAGTGCAAAGTGTAGTATCAGCACAACCGACCCTATGTACTGGTAAGTGCCTGGCCTAACCCCGGCGAGGTAGTTACGAGGCTAGGACCAGACTCCAGATAAACCTGTGCAGTTATATATATGCATACAGCATGAAAATAAACTAGAACAAATAATTAAAAGCTGGGGAGGGGAAAGCATGCTTCGGGGTATAACAGATAAAACAGAATCTCAAGACAATTATCAATAAACCAAAAGTTCAACTTCAATCAAGGATAAGGAAAACAAAGGCAATTTACACTTTCAGTTCACATCTAATTGCATGCGTGCAACCCGATCCCATTTCTCATGTCTTGTGGTAGGCGTACCACCCGATCCCATTTCATCATATCTCGTGGTAGGCGTACCACCCGATCCCATTTCATCATATCTCGTGGTAGGCGTACAACCCGATCCCATTTACAAGCCAACACAAAATCACAAGGAATCCCGGCAAGGGAACAAAGTAATATAATATCTTCTCGGCAAGGGAGCAACAATATCAATATAAACATCCCGGCAAGGGAGAATCAGCTATAACCAATCCTAACTCAACTCTTACTCAACTCAATTAGTACCAACACTCAGTCATAAATAAAATTCACGGAAATAAACTAAATCCTTGCTCAATATCGAGAATCATCAATTTAAGCATCTGAAGTGACATTTAAGAACACAGCATCTATCAATTCAAGACCCACGGTCATGCTCGACACCAATGTATAGATACTCGTCACCATGCCTATACGTCGTACTCAACAAGAAGCAATTAGCAAATAGGACACAACTCCTAATCCCTCAAGCTGAGGTTAGACCGGACACTTACCTCGATGCCACGAACGCAATTCACGTCTCAATTATCGCTTTGACCCTTGATTCCACCACCTCTTCGCTCGTATCTAGTCACAAGTTACTTAATTACATCAATAAATGCTAAATGTATCAACCCCAATGCATGAAAATGAGTTTTCTAAAGTTTTACTCAAAAAGTCAAAAATCGTTCCCGGGTCAAAACCCGAGGTTCGAACCAAAACCCGATTACCCATTCCCCCACAAAAACCTTTGATTTTAAGTTGATGTCATGTCAAAAGATGTTAAGGAGTGAAGAAAATAAGTTAGAAATCACTTACCAACGTTTTGGAGAAGAAAGGTTGTTTGAAAAATCGCCTCTTATGTCTTGGGCTTTTGAAAAATGAAAAATAACTGAAAATCCCGTCTATATATATACCTCTCAGGACCCCTGTGCGGACCGCACAAAACGGACTGTGGCCGCACGGCCCTTTTTGATCCTGTGCGGACCGCACAAAGTTGACTGCGGCCGCACAGCCCTCCACCGCGCACCGCATAAATTCGACCGCTAACCGCACTGACTCCCCCCTCCGCGGACGCACACGATTTCTCGCGGACCGCGCTAGCGGGTTCAGAGAGCTGAAATTGCTCTGAACCTGCAATATATGAGTTTTTAAGCCTAAGACCTCCCGGAACCTACCCGAAACTCACCCGAGCCCTCGGAACTCCAAACCAAATGTGCATACTAACTCAAAAACATCATACGAACTTATCCGTGTGATCAAATCACTAAAATAACCTTAATAACCATAAATCAAACGTCAAAATCAAGAACTTTTTCTCAAACTTCATCAAGTATCAAATTTAGCAATTTAGGTCCGAATCACGTCAAACGACGTCCGTTTTTCACCAAATTTCACGGAAACATCTTAAATCATATATAAGACCTGTACCGAGCGCCGGAACCAAAATACAGGCCCGATAATAACATGTTCTAATCAAATTTCATTTCAAATTTCCTTAAACAATTTCAAAAAACAATTTCTTTCAAAAATTCATTTCTCGGGCTTGGGACCTTGGAATTCGATTCCGAGCATACGCCCAAGTCCCATATTTTCCTACGGACCCTCCGGGACCATCAAATCATGGGTCCGGATCCGTTTACCCAAAGCGTTGACCGAGGTCAAATTTATTCATTTTATAGTCAAAACTTATCATTTTTTTTCAAAGATTTTCATATTTAAGCTTTCCGGCTACGCGTCCGGACTGCGCACGCAAATTGAGGTGACTCTAAATGAGGTTTTCAAGGCCTCGGAAGCACAGAATTAAATTACAAGTAAAAAAAGTTAAGGACAGGCAGTCCTTAACTTAGAGTAACAAGTTCAAAAGTTAAGGAAACTTGGTCCTAAACTTCAAGTTTCAAGTTCAAAAGTTAAGGACAGGCAGTCCTTAACTTTGAGTTACAAGTTCAAAAGTTAAGGACACTTGGTCCTGAACTTCAAGTTTCAAGTTCAGGACAGATGGTCCTGAACTTCAAGTTTCAAGTTCAAAAGTTCAGGACAGATGGTCTTGAACTTAGACTTACAAGTTCAAAAGTTAAGGACGCTTGGTCCTAAACATCAAGTTTCAAGTTCAAAAGTTAAGGAAGGCAGTCCTTAGCTTTGAGTTACAAGTTCAAAAGTTAAGGACAAAAGGTCCTGAACATTGACTAACTGAAATTAATGATATTACCTTGATATCATTCTGAATCTTTTTTCTGATACAGATATTTTCTGATTTATTCTAGTAACTTCAGCCTGCAGATCCTTTTTAAACTTCTCTAATAATCTCTGAATCAAAAATCATACAAACAAAGAAGTCTCTTAAGCGAAAAACAATCAAATAAAAAACATGCTATTCAAAGATAGAAAACCTACTTTAACAATTTCCTTAAGCATGACTTCATCAAATTGCGTGGAAGAAGGCATTGAGATTTGATCTTAAGAAATTGGCTTGTGCACACTAACAGGCTCTGTATCTTCTTCACAAGAAATAAGTGGTGCCACCTCGATCAATTTATACAACTATTATATAAAAAAAACATAAGTTTTCAGAACTAAAACACATAAACAAAAAAAATAGCTAGTAATTAGATTAACTTACATTTTTATTATGGAAGTATTTTTTACACAGTGTAACGATCCCACCGGTCGTTTTGAGTTTTTGCACTTTGCTCGCCAGTTCTTGGGCATGACTTGCCCCGTGTAGTATATTATGACTTATGCAAATTGTTGGTTTTGGTTTTTCGGGTAATCGGAACGAATTTGGAAGAATAGTTCTCAGTTTGAAGCTTGAAATTGAAAGGTTTGACCAAGTTTTGACTTATTGGTAAACGACCTCGGAATGCGGATTTTATGGCTCAGATAGCTTTGCTAGGTGATTTTGGACTTAGGAGTGTGTCCGGAATATTTTGGTGATGTCCGGTGTAGAATTAGGCTTGAATTGGCGAAAGTTAGTTTTCGGCGATTCCGGTTGGTAGGTGAGATTTTGATCCAGAGATCGGAATGGAATTCTGAGAGTTGCAGTAGCTTCGTTATGTTATTTGGGATGTGTGTATAAAATTTCAGGTCAATCGGACGTGATTTGGTTGGGTTTTTTATCAAAAGCGTACTTCGGGAGATTTTAGAAACTTAAGCTTGAATCCGATGTGTTTTGGGTGAATTGATGTTAAATGAGGTGTTTTGATGCTTGGAACAAGTTTGAATAAGGTATTGGGTTATGTTTGTGCTTTTGGTTGAGGTCCCGGGGGCCTCGGGGTGATTTAGGATGGTCAACGAGAGATTAGGAATTTTGTTGCAGCAGCTAATATTGCTGCTTCTGCTATTTTCGCATCTGCGGATTGGGGACGGCAGATGCGGGTGAATTATCGCAGAAGCGAAAATTGGTCAGGTGAGCAGATACCGCAAAAGCGGTCAAGAAGGCCGCATCTGCGAAGCCGCAGATGCGGAAGTTCAATCGCATATGCGATTTTGAGTTTTAAGTGAAGAACCGCAGAAGCGGAGGATTTGCCCGCATATGCGGTACCGCAGAAGCGGGTTTTTGGGCCGCAAATGCGGAAAGGCCTGGGCAGACCATATATGTTATTTTATTTCGCGATTTTGGGTCATTTTTCTCCATGGTTGATCACTTTGAGAGCTTCTTGGTGGAGATTAAAGAGGGATTCAAGGGAATCGATTGGAGGTAAGATTTTTGAACTTAAAACTCGTTTTTATTGTGAAATCCACCTAGAAATTCATGGAAACTAAGCCTAAAAATTGAAGAACTAGGGCTTGAGAAAATGGACTTTTGATTTGGGATTTGAAGGACCATTTGAGGTCCGATTTGAGAATTTTTGATATGTATGAACTCGTGGGGAGATGAGGAATCTACTGATGTGAAAAATTCTGAGTTTCGAGAAGTGGGCCCGGGGCTCGGGTTTTGGAAGTTTCGGGATTTGTGCCCGTTATTGATTGTTTTCGCTTGGGCTTTGTTCCCTTAGCATAATGTGATGTATTCGTTCTGATTTTGGATAGATTCAACGAGCGTGGAGGCCGATTTGAGGGGCAAAGGCGTCGCGAGCTAGAGATTTCGCCGGTTCGAGGTGAGTAATGATTGTAAATGATATCCTGAGGGTTTGAAACCCCGGATTTGCACATCGTAGTGCTATATTGAGGTGACTTGTACACCGGAAAGCGAGTGTGGGGTAGAGCACTATTGGGGATTGTGACTTGGTCCGTCCCGATTGATGAATTTGCCGTGTATTTGACTAAAACTTACTTGTTATCATCATGATTTGGGTTGATTGCCATATTTGGGCTCCATGCCAATTACTTGGACCCTTCGAGGAGTTTTTATCACTGTTTCCTCACTGTCTTACTTATACTTGAACTCAGTCATGTCGATATTTTCTGCTTTACAAACTCAGCCACATATATTAAGATTTGAAACTTAAATGATATTTCTAAACGATGTTTTGGGCTGAGTACTACTGTTTTACTAATGCCGAGGGGCTTGTGATGATTTCCAGAATGAGTGAGGCCGAGGGCCATATGTGAGGATATGCTGTGTGATATGAGGCCGAGGGCCTGAGATACATTTATATGCCACGAGGTGGCTTGAGTGATGTGAGGCCGAGCGCTGAGTGATGTGAGGCCGAGTGCCGAGAAATGATGCCACGATATGGCTTGATATTGCGCTTGGGCCGTAAGGGGCCCCTCCCGGAGTCTGCACACCCCCATTGAGCGTCGTCGACGATATATGGATCGGGCTGCACGCTGCAGCGATATATGGATCGGGCTGCACGCCGCAGCGGTTACTATATGATACTATTCTGAGAGTGATCTGAGGGAGAGAGCCCAAGGGGCTGAGAGTGTTCTGAGAGTGAGCCCGAGGGGCTGGTACTGTTCTGAGATATTGCCCGAGGGGCGAACCTTTATGTGTTCATCTTTCATATTTACTTGTCATTTTACCTGTTATACTGTCGTAATTGTGCCCGAGGGGCGAATTTTCTGTGCTTATCGGCACTAACTGTTTTGCAATCATTGCGTAACTGTTGAAAAGTCATTTTCAAAGAGGTTTAAAATGAGCTAAGATATTGTCTAAAGATTTCACAGCTTCACTGTTTTTCTCAAAGGGTTTTTTTTCACTGCTCCTATACAGCATGATGGTTTGCTTTACGTGATTGCTTACTGCTCAGTTGTTATTAACCTTTATTACTCACTGAGTTGGAGTACTCACTTTACTTCATGCACCTTGTGTGCAGATGCAGGTATTTATACACCCGGTAGCGGGTTTTTGGCTGATTGGAGGCAGGGTTATTGGAGTTTAGCGAGGTGGCTGTCAGCGTTCGTAGCATCGCTTTTCTCTGTTTTTGTTCATCAGTCCTGTTTTGTATATTCCAGACTTTGTAGTTATATTTATACTTTAATAGATGCTCATGACTTATGACACCCTGGTTTGGGCTGTGTTAGGATGGTGCTACTATTATTATGTATGTTTTCGCGAATTTATTGCTAGTAAATCATGCTCTAAAAAAACTATTTATGGTAATTAACTGCTTAAGAGGTGTGCTGTATTGGTCTGGCTGACCTTGTCTTCACGAGAGGCAACATCACGACTGGGTTCGGGGTTAGGGTCGTGACAAGTTGGTATCAGAGCCTAGGTTATATACGTCTCACGAGTCACGAGCAGGTTTAGTAGAGTCTCGCGGATGGGTACGGAGACGTCTATATTTATCCTCGAGAGGGTGCAGAACCTTTAGGAAAAGCTTTACATTCTTGAAATTCTTATAGTGCATCCTTTATTCAGGTTGAAAAGTAACTCTTGAAATTCCTTCCACGTGTTCGTATGCGCACATGAGCGCTCAGTATCATATGTGCATCGATGGCTTGTGATTCCCTGATTGAGGGGCGAGATGTGATCTCTATGTGCTGATGTTTGGCCAGTCTGGAGGACTTGAGGCCGGATTTTTGTCTATAGCTTGAGCACCGAGGTGCTGATTGTGTGAGCACGTGTTTCTGGACCTACATGCTCTGTTGTGTCCCTATTAAGGGAAGTAATGACCGGATAACTATGTGATGAGTGTGATGTGATTGCGAGATGTATTCGTATGATTTGGAAGCAACGAGAAGGGTCTGCTGGAGGATAGAAAAATTATTAGTTGCTTGATTTCCGTTTTGATTCGAGTTCTAGCCCCGAGTTATGGGCGTGTGATGAATCCTTTCATGTTTCCTAGTTGGGAGTGAAGTAAATTTCATGATACGGTATGAGTTCAGACTCAGGAGGACTAAGTTACTGCGTAATGGTTATGACGGTGGAAGGTATATATATATACATATATATAAATGTTAGCTTAAGGCGAAGCAGGTGGGTTATCTCCTGCGAAGCGTTATGAGGTTGTGTGATCCTTATGTTGTCGGTTAGAAGATCTCAATTACAAGTGAAATGTGTGTGTTGCAATTTGGATTTGAGCTGCTTAAGGGAATGAGTTTAATTGTTACGAGAGTAGATGCGAGATTTGCAGAAGATATGAAATACCAGATGGTCGGTGTTCCACGAGCTTATGAAGGATTGAGTTAATCTCACTATGGTATTATGGCAGCAATTAAGTATATGCATGATGGGTTACGGTATGTGTTTGATCTATGGCTTCGAGCCAAGTGGGGGAGTTTGCTATTAATTAGCTGATTGTACGGTTATGTGCTATGTTAGTTCCAGTTTGAAGCGTACTGGTGGATCAGTTATGGCTTATGGAGATTGAGACCGAGGATGTCTCGAGTAAAGGAAAATTTTTTTGACAAAGGTTATAGGATGCTTCATAGGTGTTTGAGAATCATGGAATGTCTTGAGTTGTTATTGATAAAGAATGCTCAGTGCATAGGAAAAGGGAGTGGCTTGGTGGCATCAAGGTAAGGTTATATGCTGCGGTGTCAGGAATGCCAATGAGGCGCAGGTTGTTTGCTTCTTTTGATCGGGCTAATTGCAGTTTGGGTAGAGTGGATGACTACAGAGAATGGTTCTAATGCGTTCTGGGTTTTACATGTAACAAGTGGAAATTTGCAAGTTGTACCTGTGGCTAGAAACTGAGTTTTCATTGGAAGATGTCAAGGCTTGTGGTATTTTCTATAAATTGTGGGATTCCATGTATCACTATCAGGAAGATAAAGGTAACGGAATTAGATTCGTAGGAAGTCTCTTCAGAGTAAGTATTTTGAAGGTGGTGCTTTTAGGGATACTTAAGAGAGTATTCAGCGGGTTATGAGCCTTATACGATACGACTTTATGCTTGGGTCCCGTGTGGTAAGTCTGGGTTGAGGAATTGTGATGTTATAGCAAGAAGGAGAATCAAGTTGAAGGTAAATCAGAAGTAAACTCAGATAGATGGTATAGCTTGGTAGTGGGTCGGATCGGTATGGTAAGTATAGGATTTGCTCTTTGGATGCTTACGGGGTAATAAGTCTCTGCAGGTGTTTTGCGGAAATTCTTTTGGGTTTTAGTGACATGCGTAGCTCGGTTGAGTTAGAAGGATTCAGTCCTGATGAATTAGTGTTGTGCAAATGGAATTTGGGAGTTCTTGGCTAGGGGAATGCATAGTTGCTTGCGGTTCGGAAGGGATATGAAGTTCTCGTGGTTATCCTAGGATGGTATGGGTTATGCGGTATATTGTAAATGAGGGAGAATTGCGTGTGTAAGGCGGCTGTTTGGTTCTGAAAGGAAGGTCATAAAATTCTTAGAAAACACGAACATTTTTAGATGATTAGAGGAATGATCTTCAGATGATTAAGGAAATGGTGTTGCTAATTGGAGTGATTTGACGAGGGTATATGTTTTAGGAAAGGCAATGTGATTGAGTTGATGGTACCTCGGTAGTATTGCGGCGCTTTCTTGTTAGATCGACTGCTGATATTCGAGTTGCTTGGTGGCACAGGGGAAGTTTAGAGTATGTTTCGTGGAATGATTAGGCATCTGAGGTGTGGTATGCATTCGGACGGCGGAATTGGGATCAGGTATATTGATTCATGTGCCATATGGATTTGGAGACATGGAAGTTCTCACATTCAGGCTATGTTGTGGCTGGGAGTCGTGTGTATCGGCACTGTGTAGTGACTATCAGGGTTTGGAGACCCGAGCGGGTCTTTTGTGCTTGGTATGTTAGATTTTGGATGTGATATTGGGTTCGGACTGGTGGTCTCCGTGTTTTGTCATTCTAGACTATTGCGCTAAGACGGCGCTGTTGGCTATGCCATAAATGCCACGGATCGAGTGGCGAGGTTCGACGAATTATGTTCTTAGTTGGGTGGTTTTATATTTCGAAGGCCCAGCGGATGGCTGGGAAGGATTGTTTTTCTTATTTTGGGCTCTCGTGATGGATGTCAGTGCAGAGGCTTCCCATATTAATTCAGTTCCGGTGGTGAGGGACTTTTCGAATGTGTTTCTTGTGGCCAGGCATGTTGCCAGGAAAGATTGTTGATTTAGGTATTGATTTGATGTCGGACACCATATCGTAAGGCACCGGTAGGTTAAAGGAGTTGCAGGAACAACTTCAGAGTTTCCTTGATAAGGGGTCCATTGGCAGGCCAATGTGGAAGTGTGTTCTAGTTGAGTCGGCTTGGTTGGCGCCGGATGGCATTATTGAGGGATGTGTTGATTCGATTGTTTTTGAGCTTATTAATAATCTGGGGAGTTCTATGAGTTACCTTTCTGTGTTGCGTAGTGTATTTATTTGCTTCACCGTGGGTGTGATGATTTGCTTTGGTTCAAGACATCAAAATTGTGCGTGGTTGTCGATTTCGTGCATTGTGACTTGAGGCGTTTCATGTGGAGCAGTATTTGGATAGGATGACGCATTGCAGCGAAGTTATGTGGAGGTACGACCTTGCGAGTTAGATTCATGTGATCTGTTTCTATGATGTGAGACGGGGTCTCAGCCTTGTGTTGTGGTGGTACTAGTGAGCTTGCGGTACAACTCTTTCATTTGAGCCACTTTCATGATTTGAGTATGTTCGGGTTGTGTCTTATTGGTGCGCGGATGACGCGAGTTACGACTTTAGTCTGCATTGAGGTGTCATGTCACCAGAGTAGTTGTGTTGGATTGGATGAGATCATTGGGATCTAGAATGAATACAAACGGATTCGATTTCAGTATGTTGGAAGGATTATATCGTTGTTCGGCTCAGAAATTTGCTATGGTCTTTGTCAAAGGAGAAGTGGCTTCATGAATGGTTGACCTGAGGAATAGTTATGGCTTGCTGTGTGTTTTATTTATATCTGGTAGTATACGAAGGTGTTGGGATGAGACTTTAGTTGATAAGAGGTTTTCTATCGGTATTCAGTTGTTGTGTGCAGCTGCTGTGAATGGAAGTCATCGCACATGTGTTTGAGTTATGTGGTAAATCATATAATTGCACCTGAGGTTGCAGGCATGGGTTATTACAGCTGGTTCGGGCCTACTTAGAGTATAGGTGTGAGGTTTTGATCGTATTGATGGTTTCAGAAGTGAAAATATGGTTCTATGGTTTATGGGCTAGATTGGGCTATGTAATTTCAGTACAATGTGTTATCGGACCTATATGAGTCAAGGTGACGTGGGATCACCCCCGGGTATATGCATGGTAAGGTTATTCAGCAATTGGTCGACTTTTGGAACAACTCTAGGCACGTTCGAGGACGAACGTATGTTTAAGTGGGGGAGGATGTAACAACTCGACCGGTCATTTTGAGTTTTTGCACTTTGCTCGCCAGTTCTTGGGCATGACTTGCCCCGTGTAGTATATTATGACTTATGCAAATTGTTGGTTTTGGTTTTCCGGGTAATCAGAACGAATTTGGAAGAATAGTTCTCAGTTTGAAGCTTGAAATTGAAAGGTTTGACCAAGTTTTGACTTATTGGTAAATGACCTCGGAATGCGGATTTTATGGCTCGGATAGCTTCGTTAGGTAATTTTGGACTTAGGAGTGTGTCCGAAATATTTTGGTGATGTCCAGTGTAGAATTAGGCTTGAATTGGCGAAAGTTAGTTTTCGGCGATTCCGGTTGGTAGGTGAGATTTTGATCCAAGGGTCGGAATGGAATTTCGAGAGTTGCAGTAGCTTCGTTATGTCATTTGGGATGTGTGTTAAAGTTTCAGGTCATTCGGACGAGATTTGGTTGGGTTTTTGATCAAAAGCGTATTTCGGGAGATTTTAGAAACTTAAGCTTGAATCCGATGTGTTTTGGGTGAATTGATGTTAAATGAGGTGTTTTGATGATTGGAACAAGTTTGAATAAGGTATTGGGTTATGTTTGTGCTTTTGGTTGAGTTCCCGGGGGCCTCGGGGTGATTTAGGGTGGTCAACGGAGAGATTAGGAATTTTGTTGTAGCAGCTAATATTGCTGCTTCTGGTATTTTCGCATCTGCGGATTGGGGACCGCAGATGCGGCGCCGCAGATGCGGGTGAATTATCGCAGAAGCGAAAATTGGTTAGGTGAGCAGATACCGCAGAAGCGGTCAAGAAGGCCGCATTTGCGGCTTCGGGGAAGTTCAATTGCAGATGCGATTTTGAGTTTTAAGTGAAGAACCGCAGAAGCGGAGGATTTGACCGCATATGCGGTACCGCAAAAGCGGGGTTTGGGCCGCAGATGCGGAAAGGCCTGGGCTGACCATATATGTTATTTCATTCCGCGATTTTGGGTCATTTTCCCTCCATGGTTGATCATTTTGAGAGCTTCTTGGTGGAGATTAAAGAGGGATTCAAGGGAATCGATTGGAGGTAAGATTTTTGAACATAAAACTCGTTTTTATTGTGAAATCCACCTAGAAATTCATGGAAACTAAGCCTAAAAATTGAAGAACTAGGGCTTGAGAAAATGGACTTTTGATTTTTGATTTGAAGGACCGTTTCAGGTCGGATTTGAGAATCTTTGATATGTATGAACTCGTGGGGTGATGAGGAATCTATTGATGTGAAAAATTCTGAGTTTCGAGAAGTGGGACCGGGGCTCGGACTTTGGAAATTTCGGGATTTGTGCCCGTTATTGATTGTTTTCGCTTGGCCTTTGTTCCCTTAGCATAATGTGATGTATTCGTTTTGATTTTGGATAGATTTGACGCACGTGGAGGCCGACTTGAGGGGCAAAGGCATCGCGAGCTAGAGATTTTGCCGGTTCGAGGTGAGTATTGATTTTAAATGATATCCTGAGGGTTTGAAACCCCGGATTTGCACATTGTAGTGCTATATTGAGGTGACTTGCACGCCGGAAAGCGAGCGTGGGGTAGAGTACCGTTGGGGATTGTGACTTGGTCCGTCCCGATTGATGAATTTGTCATGTATTTGACTATAACTTACTTGTTATCATCATGATTTGGGCTTATTGCCATATTTGGGCTCCGTGCCAATTACTTGGACCCTTCGGGGAGTTTTTATCACTGTTTCCTCACTGTCTTACTTATAGTTGAACTCAGTCCCGTCGATATTTTCTGCATTACAAACTCAGCCACCTATATTCAGATTTGAAACTTAAATGATATTTCTAAATGATGTTTTTGGCTGAGAACTACTGTTTTACTAATGCCGAGGGGCTTGCGATGATTTTCGGATTGAGTGAGGCCGAGGGCCATATGTGAGGATATGCCGAGTGATATGAGGCCGAGGGCCTGAGATACATTTATATGCCACGAGGTGGCTTGAGTGATGTGAGGCCGAGTGTCGAGTAATGATGCCACGATGTGGCTTGATATTGCGCTTGGGCCGTAAGGGGCCCCTCCCGGAGTCAGCACACCCCCAGTAAGCGCCGTCTACGATATATGGATCGGGCTGCACGCCGCAGCGATATATGGATCGGGCTGCACGCCGCAGCGGTTACTATATGATACTATTCTGAGAGTGATTTGAGGGAGAGAGCCCCGAGGGGCTGAGAGTGTTCTGAGAGTGAGCACGAGGGGCTGGTACTGTTCTGAGATATTGCCCGAGGGGCGAACCTTTATGTGTTCATCTTTCATATTTACTTGTCATTTTACCTGTTATACTGTGGTAATTGTGCCCGAGGGGCGGATTTTCTGTGCTTATCGGCACTAACTATTTTGCAATCATTGCATAACTGTTGAAAAGTCATTTTCTAAGAGGTTTAAACTGAGCTAAGATATTTTCTAAAGATTTCACAGCTTCACCATTTTTCTTAAAGGGTTCTTTTTTCACTGCTCCTATATAGCATTATTGTTTGCTTTATGTGATTTCTTACTGCTCAGTTGTTATCTACCTTTATTACTCAATGAGTTGGAGTACTCACTTTACTCCCTGCACCTTGTGTGCAGATGCAGGTATTTATACACCTGTAGCGGGTTTTTGGCTGATTGGAGGCAGGGTTATCGGAGTTTAGCGAGGTGGCTGTCAGCGTTCGTAGCACCGCTTTTCTCCCTTTTCGTTCATCAGCCCCGTTTTGTATATTCCAGACCTTGTAGTTATCTTTATACTTTAACAGATGCTCATGACTTGTGACACCCCGGTTTGGGCTGTGTTGGGATGGTGCTACTATTATTATCTATGTTTCCGCGAATTTATTGCTATTAAATCATGCTCTAAAAAAAAACTTTTTATGGTAATTAACTGCTTAAGAGGTGTGCTGTATTGGTCTGGCTGGACTTGTCTTAACGAGAGGCGCCATCACGACCGGGTTCGGGGTTAGGGTCGTGACACACAAAGAATCATATTGTGGAGATTTCATATCCGAATAACATAACATTCGAGGAAAACCATATTCTCGGAAGTTCACAAATTATTTTTCCTGGAAAATAGGCAATACTTCCATAATCCGAACACAAAAAGCAAAAGGAAAGCCAAGTATAGTGTAGTTATCCTTGTCTTTATCTTTGCCTTTCTCTTTCTCATTCTCATTGGGCTTCAAACAACTCTTCAATGATTTTAATAACGTTTCACAACAAAGAGAGCCCCAGTTGAAAGAAGAGCAGAGTTCATCATCATCTACAATTTTTATTATCTGCTCGGACACATTCCTATTCTTTTGCTTCCCCATCAAAACAGATTCAACAAAATAAGTTGTTGCCAACTTCACAGCATCATCATCACTGCCTACAAATGATGCAGCTGTACCATCTGGGTCACTAGTAATAAAATTAAACAAATCACCCAACTCAACTCTATCCTTTCCGGGGAAATAGACTTTCGAAAGCCTATTCTCTTTTTCATGCAAACCTTTGATGTCCAGTGAAAATGAACAGTTCAAACCAGTAATTATATGAAATGCTTCACGTGTAAACTTAATTTCATGGTCAAAAACCTTGAATGTCATCGAATTAGGGTCATTATTTACAATTTCTAAGAGCAATACACAGTGAATAAGTTTACCACAGAACTTCACACTTTCTAATCGGAGAAAGTTTCCGAAAATACCATCCCTCAACTTCTTCCACTGCCTGTTCGACAAAAAACTTTTTATTGTTTCCTTATACTGTAAATATCCTTTCCAATAGCTCATTAAATTATGCCAAACATCAAAGTCGAACACACGATCTCCTTCCATTAGCACACTACAAGGAAGGAAAAAGAACATAAAAGATTAGAACTAAAAGAATAGGACTTACGGTTACAATTGAAAAGTTCAGGACACTTGGTCCTTAACTTCAAGTTTCAAGTTAAAAAGTTAAGGACAGGCAGTCCTTAACTTAAAATTTCAAGTTCAAAATTTAAGGACAATAGGTCCTGAACTTCAACTTTCAAGTTCAAAAGTTAAGGACGTTTGGTCCTTAACTTCAACTTTCAAGTTAAAAAGTTAAGGACAGGCAGTCCTTAACTTAAAATTTCAAGTTCAAAAGTTAAGGACAATAGGCCCTAAACTTCAACTTTCAAGTTCAAAAGTTAAGGACACTTGGTCCTTAACTTCAAGTTTCAAGTTAAAAAGTTAAGGCAGGCAGTCCTTAACTTATAGTTTCATTTGAAAAGTTAAAGACACTTGGTCCTGAACTTCAAGTTTCAAGTTCAAAAGTAAAGGACACTTGGTCCTTAACTTTGAATTCACAGTTCAAAAGTTAAGGACACTTAGTCCTGAACTTTGACTTACAAGTTCAAAAGTTAAAGACACTTGGTCCTTAACTTAGAGTTACAAGTTAAAAAGTTAAGGACAGGCAGTCCTTAACTTGTAGTTTCAAGTTGAAAAGTTAAGGACACTTGGTCCTTAACTTTGAATTCCAATTTCAAAAGTTAAGGACACTTGGTCCTTAACTTCAAGTTTCAAGTTCAAAAGTAAAGGACACTTGGTCCTTAACTTTGAATTCCAAGTTCAAAAGTTAAGGACACTCAGTCCTTAACTTTGAGTTCCAAGTTCAAAAGTTAAGGATACTTGGTCCTTGACTTTTATGAACACAGTTAACTAAAAATTCATAAACGCAGTTAGCTTATGAATTCGTACGACTATTTTTATGAAATGTCCTTACATAATCAAATATATTGATTAAACCACAAACACATTTCAATTCCAAAAATTTCTGAATAACTTCCTCACAAAAATCCGCTCCTTATTCGACACTGAATCAACTTATAATCATTATTTTTGAAATTTCACACATACTTGATGCCAAACACAACATTGATCGCGATTACACATGTACAAACACAAAAATGCATAAAAGCAAAAAAAAAAAAAAAGATACCAGTTCGATCGTCAATGCAGAGAAGATGACAAAGGAGAAAGATTAAGTGCGGCTGGTTTGCATGCAAGGACGCTACAGATACTGAGGAGCACGCGAAAGTTGCCCCAGAAATTTTCGCTCTCAAATTTTCTCTTTGAACGAATAAAACAAGGGTTTGGGAATATAAGAATTGAAGAAAGGATAAAACTGTCTTTTCAAAATTATTTTAATAGACTAGTGGCTATTTTTGTTCAGCATTAGAATTAGTGGATAAAAAATAAACACTACCTTACTTAGTGGCCACCCCACGCCATTTTTACATTTGTATGCGATAAAATGTTATCTGGATTTGGGCTTCCTCATTCCAGCCCATTCACTTGTCATGATTAAATATGCCAATACTAATAGGTTAATGACAATCTGTGTATTATACTAAATACTAAATATTTAATAGGTCATGAATTATGGGGTTGCAGCTGTTTTCTTATTTAATTAGCTACGCATGATAAATGCACAATAAAATTGGCGAATGGCAAATTGATTTAGATCCTATTATATGGTAACTGATGGCTGCAACCGACAAAACTTTTTTATTCAAACCAAAAAAAAAAACTAAACTCTTCATTCAACATTAATGTAAAAGAACGTAAACAATATAAATATTATATTATAAATGAGATAATGCATGTGAGTGAGAGGAATGCATTTGTTTGTCCTACTTTGTACCTTTATAAATAGGGAACTTTTGACCCTATGAAAAGATACCAAGAAAAGAAATAACAAAATCATTCTCCCTCATATTTATTTTGTCTCAATTAGTATATTGTTCTATTTTGCTCTCATTTCATAATACATTATCAGCACGAGGTTCAAACCAACTAAGGTAATCTGCTTCATCCGAGTTTTATCTTCTTCCTAAAAGAGGTAGTCCATTTTTTTCCGATTCAGGTCTACATTCATATGTTTATAACGTTTCTATTAAGATCTTCGTTAACCTGCAATTTAATTAACATATGCATAACTTGTTTTGAATATGATTATAATAATTGCATTTGTATGAAAACAATAAGTTTCGGTTAAATTGTTATTTCATTATATAAATTACGAAGAAGTTTAATCCTACACATATATATGTCACGACCCTAAACCCGGACCCGGTCGTGATGGCGCCTCTCGTGAAGACAAGGCCAGCCGACACTTACCCATTTTAGTTTTAAGCAGTTATCAATGAGAATTAAGTCTAAAACATGATAAATAATCCAACATTTAAGCAGTCAACAGTACAAATATGCGAAAGAACAACCCAACAGCGGTGTCACTAGTCATGAGCATCTAAAATCCGGAATAATCAAGGAAAAGTCTACAGAGTTCAATACACAACTGAAGCAAGGAGAAATAAGATAAGGAAGAAGCCTGGGCTGCGAACGACGGCAGCTACCTAGAGAATCTTCGGATTCGCCTGAGCTGGAAAGGTCAACAATCGGGAGCGGGACCAGATGCTCCTGAATCTGCACACAGGATGCAGGGAAGTAAAGTGAGTACTCTAACTCAGTGAGTAATAATAATAAATAAACGACTGAGAGATATGAAAACACGTAAGGCACATTACAGGCTATAATGAAGCAGTAAAACCAATAAAGACATGTAAAATCATTTAAGTTCAGTTGAAACCTCAGGAAATACCTTTTCAACAATTAAGCAGGTAATTGACTGACAAATAAGAAAGAGAAACTCATAAAGGTTCGCCCCTCGGGAACAATGTCAACAAATCCGCCCCTCGGGCAATATCTCAGAACAATACCAGCCCCTCGGGCTACATCTCACATTATAATGGGTACCCGCGCTCACTGGGGTTGTGCAGACTCCTAGAGGGGCCCCTTACGGCCCAAGCGCAATATCAAGCCATCTCGTGGCATTATCACTAGGCCCTCGGCCCCATATCACTCAAGCCACCTCGTGGCGTACATATCTCAGGCCCTCAGACTCATAATCATAACTAGATGTTTCCTCACAACATAGGCCCTCGGCCTTACTCAGTCAAAATTCTCACAAGCCACTCGGGCAATAGTTGTAACGACCCGAACGGTCGTTTTGAGCTTTTGCACTTTGATCGCGAGTTCTCGGGCATGAATTTCCCCGTGTAATGCATTATGACTGATGTAGATCGTTGGTTTTGGTTTTCAAGAAAATTGGAATGAATTTGAAAGAACAGTCTCAATTGAAAGCTTTGAATTTGAAAGGTTTGACCAAGATTTGACTTGATTGTATATGATCTCGGATCGGAATTGTTATGATTTGGTTAGCTCCTTAGGTGATTTGGGACTTAGGAGCATGATCAGAATGCATTTTGGAAGTCCGTGGAAGGTTTGGGCTTGAATTGGCGAAATTGAGATTTCGGTGTTTTTCGGTTGATAGGTGAGATTTTGATCCGGGGGTCGGAATGGAATTCCGAGAGTTGCTGTAGCTTCGTTATGTCATTTGGGATGTGTGTGCAACTTTTTGATCGAATTCGGATTTCGGAAGTTTTGGAATTCTTAGGCTTGAATCCGAGGGTGATTTGATGTTGTTTTGAGCGTTCCGAAAGTTGGAACAAGTTTGAATTATGTTATGGGATGTGTTGGCATGTTTGGTCGTGGTCCTATGAGGCTCGAATATGTTTTGGAAGAGTTTTTGGAAGATTTTGGCGTTTTGATTATAAGCATGTAATGATCCAAAGGTCCATTTTTAGTTCTAGAGATCGAAATTTGATTTTGAAACTTCAGGAATTTTGATAATGAATTATAGGAGTGATCTGGAAAGTTTGGTCTAATTTCATCAAGTCGCGATTGGGTTTTTCACGCGAATCTTGAGTTAATTGTTTAACGAGCGAAATGGATATCGCACTGAGCAAACGAGCTCCGAATTGAGTTTCGATTGAAGGACTATGTTCGTATCATTATTTGTGATTCATAGGAACAAGAATCATCAAATTCCGAGTTCGTATGGTGGAGTTAGAGCCTTTTTAGTGAAAATAAATATTGTTGGTGCAGCAGGATCCGGTGCGCACCTTTAGCGACCAGATTTGTCACTTTTAGCGACGGGAATGGGTCTTTTAGCGACCAGAACAGGTTTATTAAAGTTGTTGCGTTTTTAGCTCATTTTGACCTTTTTTTTGGGTGAAAGAACACGGCTTGGGTGATTTTTGAGCAAGAAATCATGGAAAATCTTGAGGTAAGTCACTTGTGATCACTTCTACTCCATAATATTGAATAATCATCGAATAATCTGACTAGATTACATGATTTTGAGGTGTAATTTGAGGATTTGGACCTAGGGATTTGCAAAATAAGATTTTAAGATTTGGAGGCCGAATTGTTATCGGAATTTAGTAATTTTTGTATGGTTGGACTCGTGGCGAGATAAGCAACCTGTTGATCTGAAAAATTTTGAGTTTTGAGAAGTGGGCCCGGGGCTCGGGTTTTGCTAATTTCGGGATTTTTGATATTTTTCGATTGTTTTCGCTTGGGCTTTGTTCCCTTAGCATATTGTGACGTATTCGTTCTGGCTTTGGATAGATTCGACGCGCGTGGAGGCCGATTCGAGGGGCAAAGGCATTGTGAGCTAGAGATATCGCCGGTTCGAGGTGAGTAATGATTGTAAATGATATCCTGAGTGTTTGAAACCCGGATTGCACATCGTAGTGCTATACCGAGGTAAGACACGTGCTTGATAATGAGCGTGGGGTCGTTTGCTATTGGGGATTGTAACTTGATCCGTCCCGATTGATGCTTTTACCGCGTATTTGATTGAAGCTTATTTGTTATCATCATAATTTGGTCTTGTTGCCATATTTAGGCTTCGTGCCAACTAATTGAACCCTCCGGTGATTTTTATCTCTGTTTCCTCACTGTTTTGACTTACTACTTGAACTCAGTCGTACCGTTTTCCACTGTTTTAGAACTCAGCCACTTCTGTTCGATTTTAAAACTAAAATGATATATTAAATGATGTTTTGGGCTGGGAACTACCGTTTTACAAATTCCTGAAGGGCTTATGTGATTTCTGGACTGTGTATGGCCGAGGGCCAGTTGTGAGGATACTATGGGATCGGGCTGCGTGCCGCAGCAGTGCTATACTGAAACTGATGTGAGGCCAAGGGCCTAGACTTGATGCCACGAGATGGCTTGATATTGCGCTTGGGCCGTAAGGGGCCCCTCGCGGAGTCTGCACACCCCAAGTGAGCGCCGTCGACGATAAACGGATCGGGCTGCACGCCGCAGTGATATGTGGATCTGGCTGCACGCCGCAGCGGTACTAGTACTGTAATATGTGTTTACTTTATTTCATTTTCCTGCCATTATCTGTTGTCTGTGCTACTTCATGCAATATCTACCTGATTGCCTGGCATTATCTGATGACTGAGTATTGTGCCGAGGGGCGGATTTCTGTGGTTATCTGCACAATTTGTTTGCATTCATTTGCGTGACCGCTGAAAAAGTCATTTTCAAAAGAGGTTTAAACTGAGCTAAGATGTTTCTCTAAAGATTTCACAGTCTCACCGTTTTCCTCAAAAGGGTTTTGCACTGCTCTATACAGCATAATGATTTGTCATACGTGATTTCTTACTGCTCAGTTGTTATTTACCTTTATTACTCACTGAGTTGGAGTACTCACTTTACTCCCTGCACTTCGTGTGCAGATGCAGGTATTTGTCCACCCGTTAGCGGGTTTTGGCTGATTAGAAGCAGAGTTATAGGAGTTAGCGAGGTGACTGCCAGCGTTCGCAGCACCATTTTTCTCTCATTTTGTTCATTATTCCGGTTTTGTATATTTTAGACCTTGTAGTTGGATTTACACTCTAATAGATGCCCGTGACTTGTGACACCCCGATTAGGGCTTTGTTGGGTTGTAATTCCGCTAATTAATATCATGAAATCATATATAAACTGCTTATGAACTGTCTAACTGCTTAAAAGAGGTGTTCTGAAATGGTCTGGCTGGCCTTGTCTTCACGAGAGGCGCCATCACGACCGGAGCGGGGTTTGGGTCGTGACAAGTTGGTATCAGAGCCTAGGTTACTAGGTCTCATGAGTCATGTGCAGGTTTAGTAGAGTCTCGCGGATCGGTACGGAGACGTCTGTATTTATCCTCGAGAGGCTACAGAACCTTTAGGAAAACTTCACATTCTTGAATTCTTATCGTGCGTCCTTGATTCAGCTTGAAAAGAAACTCTTGAAATTCCTTCCACGCGTTCGTATGCGCGCATGAGCGCTCAGTATCAGATGTTCCTTGATGGTTTGTGATTCCCCGATCGAGGGGTGAGAAGTAATCTATGTGAGTTTATGTTGGGCCAGTATGGAGGACTTGAGGCGGGATCTTTGCCTATGGCTTGAGCATCGAGATGCTGATTGTGTGAACACGTGGTTTTGAACTTATACGTTCGGTTTTGTCCCTATTAGTGGAAGTGACTGCTGGATAGCCACGTGATGAGTATGTCAGTATTGCGAGATGTATTTATGTGACTTGGAAGAGGTCTGTTGGATGATAGATGAACTAATAAGTGCTTGATTTCCATTGTGACTGGATGTGTAGCCCCGAGTTATGGGCGCGTGAGGAATCTTTTCATGTCTCATAGGTTGGAGTGAAGTAAGTTTCATGTTGTGGTATGAGTTCAGACTCAGGAAGACTAAGTAACTGTGTAATGTGTATGACGGTGGAAGGTATACAGAAATGGTATATTGAGGGGAAACAGGTGGGTTATCTCCTGCGGAGTGTTCTATAGTGGTGTGATCCTTATGTGTATGTTAGGAGATCTCATGTGCAAGTGAAAAGTACGTGTTGAAATTTGAAATTTCGGGTCGCCTAAGAGAGTGGGCTTAGCTGTTGCGGGGATGAATGCGAGAATTGCAGAAGATTTACAGTACTAGATGATCTGTGTTTTCACAAGCTTACAAATGATTTGAGTTTAATCTCACTATGGTATTGTGGCATCAATAGAGTAAAAGTGTTATGAGTTATTGAGTGTATCTGGACCTATGGCTCCGAGCCAAGTGGGGGAGTCTGTTGATTAGTTGATTGCACGGTTTGGTGCTATGTTGGTTCCATTTTGAGGCGTGCGAGTGAATCAGTTATGGCCTGTGGAAATTGAGACCGAGAATGGCTCGAGTAAAGGAAGATTTCGACAAAGGTTATATTATGCTTCATGGGGAAAGAGAATCACGGGATTTCTTGAGTTGTTGTTGGTAAAGAATTCTCGGTGCATAGAGCAGGAGGTTGCTTGGTTGTATTGAGATGAGGCTACATCATGCGGTATCAGGATGCTAATGAGGTTCGGGTGGTTCTGTTCATTGATCGGGTAAATTGCAGCTTGAATAAGAGTGAATGACTTGCGAGAATAGTTCTAATGTGTTCAAGAGTCTGTATACATCAATTTAGTGCTCTAAAGTTGCATAGGTGGTTAAAAACTGTTGTTTTCATTGGAAGAGGTCAAGACTTGTGGTATTTCTATGTGAATTATGGGATTCTATGTATCGGTATCAGGAAAGTAAAGGTAACTGACTTAGATTCGCAGGAAGTTCTTCAGAGTAAAGTATTCTTGAATATGGTATTTCTGGGAATATTTGAGAGAGTATTCAGCGGCTTATGGGTCTTAGACAGTGTGGTCTTATACTTGGGTCTCGTGTGGTAAGCCTGGGTTGAGGCATTGTGGTGCTACAGCAAGAGGGAATATCAAGTTGATGATGAATCAGAAGAAAATTTAGATAGATGGAGTAGCTTGATAATAGACCGAATCGGTATGGTAAGGATATGATTAATTCTTTTTATGTGTTCGAGGTAATGGGTTCTTACAGGTATTTTGCAGCAATGCTCTTGGGTTTTGATGGCTTACTTAGCTTGGTCTAGTTAGAAGGATTCAGTCCTGGCAGTTTAATTTGTGCAAACGGAATTGGGAGAGTTCTTGTTGATTTCTACCGTGGTTGGAGAGGTGCATTTTCTACGAATATGAAAGGCATGGGATGTGTAATGATTTTCTTCTAGATGGGATCAACGGAAGTTCTTGACTAGTTGAGTGCGTAGATGCCTGTGGCTCGGAAGGGAGATAAAAGTTTTCATGTTATCCTTGGGTGGTATGGTATATGCGGTATGTTGTGGAGGACCAAGACTGGCGTGTGCTAGGTTACAGTTCAGTTCTGAAAGGAAGTTCATAAAACTCTTAGGCAACGGGTAGCCTCAGATAATCAAGGAAATGGTACTTCTAATTGGAAGTGATTTGACGAGAGTATATGTCTCAGAAAAGGGTAATGTGATTAAACTGATAATACTTCGGTAGTATTGCGGCATTTTCTTGTTGGATCGACTGGTGGTATTCGGGTTTGCTTGGTGGCAAAGGGAAATTTTAGAGTATCTATCGTGGAATGATTGGGTATTATAGGTGTGCATGTGTTCGGCCGGCGAAAATGGGATCGGATATGATGATTCGTGCGCCGTGTGGATGTGGAGACGGAAGTTCTCATATACAGGCTATAATGTGGTTGTAGATTGTGTGTTTCGGCACTGTTTAGCAACTACCGGGATTTGGAGCCCCGAGTGGATCTTTCTTTGCTTGGTATGTTAGATTTAGGATATGATATTCGGGTGTAGACTGGTTGTCTCAGTGTTGGGTTATTCTGGACTATTGCGCTATGGGCTATGCCGGAAATGCCACGGGTTGAGTGGCGAGGTGCGTCGGATTATGTTCTAGCAGAGTGGTTTATATTTCAAAGACCCAGCAGACGGCTGGGAAGGATTGCCTTTCTTAATTGGGCCTTCGTGATGGATGTCAGTGCAGAGGTTTCTACCATTGATTCAGTTCCGGTGTTGAGGGACTTTTCGGATGCATTTCTTGTGGCCGGGCATGTCGTCGGGCGAGGTTGTGGATTTCGATATTGATTTGGTGCCGGGCACCGTATCGTATGGCTCCGGTAGGAGTTGTAGTAGTGGAAGGATTAGCTTCAGGCTTCCTTGATAATGAGTTCGTTGGCAGGCCAATGTGGATGCGTGTTCTAGCTTGAGTCGGCTTGGTTGGCCCCGAATTGTATTGTTGGGGGATAGGTTGATTCGATCGTTTTGAGCTTGTTAGTGATCTGGGGAGATCTATGAGTTGCTTTTCTGTGTTGTGAGACGTTATGATTTGTTGGTTATGGGCACATGTGGTGCGGTTCTAATGGGGATTCATAGTGGAAGTCGAGCGGGGAAAAGTAATTGGGTGTTGCTCGGTGAATGGAGTATCGGTTATGACCTATTGGGTTGCGTGGTATATGATATTTGTCTCACCGTGGGTATGATGATGTGCTTTGGTTCCAGACGTCAAATGGTGCGTGGTTGTCGCCTTCGAGCATAGTGACTTGAGGTGTTTCAGGTGGAGCAGTGCTTGGATAGGATCGTGCATTGCCGCGAAGCTATGTGGAGATATGATCTTGCGGGATAGAATCGTGTGTTCTATTCTATGACGTGAGACGGATTCCCAGCCTTGTGTTGTGGTGGTGCTGGTGAGCTTGAGGTACAACTCTTTCAATTGAGTCATTTTCACGATTTGAGTATGTTCGGACTGTTGCTTATTGGTGCGCGTAGTTACGCAAGTTGTGGCTTAGGCCCGTATTGATGTGTCATGTCACCAGGGTGGTGTGTTTGGTCAGAAGAGATCATTGGGATCATTAATGAATACAAACGAATTCGATTTCAGCATGTTTGATGGATAAATATCGAGGTTCGGTTCAAAATTTGCTATTGTAATTGCTAGAGGAGAAATGGCCTCATGAATGGTTGATCTGAGAAATGGTTATGGTTTATTGCGTGTTTCATTTGTCATTGGCAGTATATAAAAGTGTTGGAATGAGACTTTAGCTAATAAGAGGTTTTCTGTCGGTATTTGGTTGTTATGGGCAGCTGCTGTGAATGGAAGTTATCGCTGCATGTGTTGAGTTATGTGGTATATCATAGAATTGCACCTGAGGTTGCAGGCATGGGCTATTACAACTGGTGCGGGATTATTCCGAGTATAGGTGTGAGGTTTTGATCGTATTGATGGTTTCAGAAGTAAAAGTGTGATTCTATGGTTTATGGACTAGGATGGATTGTGAAATTTCAGCTATGATGTGTTATCGGACCTATATGAGATAGGGTGACGTGGGATCACCCCCAGGTATACGCATGATAAAGTTATTCAGCTATTGGTTCGCTTCTAGAACAACTCTGGGTACGTTCGAGGACGAACGTGTGTTTAAGTGGGGGAGGATGTAACGACCCGACCGGTCGTTTTGAGCTTTTGCGACCAGATTTGTCACTTTTAGCGACGGGAATTGGTCTTTTAGCGACCAGAATAGGTTTATTAAAGATGTTGCGTTTTTAGCTCATTTTGACCTTTTTTTGGGTGAAAGAACACGGCTTGGGGAGATTTTTGAGCAAGAAATCATGGGAAATCTTCAGGTAAGTCACTTGTGGTCATTTCTACTCCATAATATTGAATTATCATCGAGTAATCCGACTAGATTACATGATTTTGAGGTGTAAATTGAGGATTTGGACCTAGGGATTTGAAAATAAGATTTAAAGATTTGGAGGCTGAATTGTTATCGGAATTTAGTAATTTTGGCATGGTTGGACTCGTGGCGAGATAAGAAACCCGTTGATGTGAAAATTTCCGAGTTTCGAGAAGTTGGCCCGGGGCTCAGGTTTTGCTAATTTCGAGATTTTTGATATTTTTTGATTGTTTTCGCTTGGGCTTTGTTCCCTTAGCATATTGTGACGTATTCGTTCTGGTTTTTGATAGATTCGACGCGCGTGGAGGCCGATTTGAGGGGCAAAGGCGTTGTGAGCTAGAGATATCGCCGGTTCGAGGTGAGTAATAATTCTAAAGGATATGTTGAGGGTTTGAAACCCCGGATTGCACATCATAGTGCCATATCGAGGTGAGACACGCGCTTGATGATGAGCATGGGGTCGTTTGCTTTTGGGGATTGTGACTTGATCCGTCCCGATTGATGCTTTTACCGCGTATTTGATTGAAGCTTATTTGTTATCATCATAATTTGGACTGGTTGCCATATTTGGGGTTCGTGCCAACTAATTGAACCCTCCGGGGATTTTTATCACTGTTTCCTCACTGTTTTGACTTACTACTTGAACTCAGTCGTACTGTTTTCCACTGTTTTAGAACTCAGCCACTTCTATTCGATTTTAAAACTAAAATGATATATTAAATGATGTTTTGGGCTGAGAACTACCGTTTTACAAATGCCTGAAGGGCTTATGTGATTTCTGGACTGAGTATGGCCGAGGGTCTGTTGTTAGGATACTATGGGATTGGGCTGTGCGCCGCAGCAGTGCTATACTGATACTTATGTGAGGCCAAGGGCCTAGACTTGATGCCACGAGATGGCTTGATATTGCGCTTGGGCCGTAAGGGCCCCCTCCTGAAGTTTGCACACCCCCAATGAGCGTCATCGATGATAAACGGATCGGGCTGCACGCCACAGCGATATGTGGATTGGGCAGCACGCCGCAGCGGTACTAGTGCTGTTCTATGTGTTTACTTTATTTTATTTGCCTGCCATTATCTATTGTCTGTGCTACTTCATGCAATATCTACCTGATTGCCTTGCATTATATGATGACCGAGTGTTGTGCCGAGGGGCGAATTTCTGTGCTTATCTGCACTATTTGTTTGCCTTCATTTGCGTGACCGCTGAAAAAGTCATTTTCAAAAAAGGTTTAAACTGAGCTAAAATGTTTCTCTAATGATTTCACAGTCTCACCGTTTTCCTCAAAAGGGTTTTGCACTACTCTATACAGCATGATGATTTGTTATACGTGATTTCTTACTGCTCAGTTGTTATTTACCTTTATTACTCACTGAGTTGGAGTACTCACTTTACTCCCTGCACCTCGTGTGAAGATGCAGGTATTTATCCACCCGTTAGCGGGTTTTGGCTGATCAGAGGCAGAGTTATAGGAGTTAGCGAGGTGACTGCCAGCGTTCGCAGCACCATTTTTCTCTCTTTTGTCCATTATTCCGGTTTTGTATATTTTAGACCTTGTACTTGGATTTACACTCTAATAGATGCTCGTGACTTGTGACACCTCGATTAGGGCTATGTTGGGTTATAATTCGGCTAATTAATATCATGAAATCATAATTAAACTGCTTATGAACTGTCTAACTGCTTAAAAGAGGTGTTCTGAAATGGTCTGGCTGGCCTTGTCTTCACGAGAGGCGCCATCACGATCGGAGCGGGGCTTGGGTCGTGACAATAGTAAAACAAGATTCTCAGCTCAATATCATTTAAAAGGTCATTTAAGTGTTAAAAACAGAGTAAACATGGCTGAGTATGAAAACAGTGGAATATAACATGACTGAGTTCAAGTATAAAGTCATAACAGTGAGGAAATATCAATAAAAATCCCCGAAGGGTTCAAGTAGTTGGCACGAGGCCCAAATATGGCCTTCAGCCCAAATCATGATGATAGCAAATAGATTTCAGTCAAATACGTGGTAAAATAGTCATTCGGGACGAACTAAGTCACAATCCCCAACAGTGTACGACCCCACGCTCGTCATCAAGCGTGTGCGTCACCTCAATATAGCACAACGATGTGCAATCCGGGGTTTCATACCCTCAGGACATCATTTACAATCATTACTCACCTCAATCCGGTCAAATCTCTAGCCCGCGACACCTTTGCCCCTCAAATCGGCCTCCACTCGCGTCGAATCTATCCAAAATCAGAATCACGGCGTCAAAATATGCTAAGGGAACGAAGCCCAAGCAAAAATAATCAATTTATAGCATAGATCCCGAAATTACCGAAACCCGACCCCCGGGCCCACGTCTCGAAATTCGATAAAATTAACACCAATAGATTCCTTGTCTCCCCACGAGTTCATACATATCAAAAGCTCCGAAATCCGACCACCAATGGTCCCTCAAATCCCCAATCAAAGTTCTAAGTTTCTAAGCCCTAGTTTTTCCCAAATTTAGCCCTTAAATTCCATTAGTTATAGCTCTAATCCTTGAAATAATACCATAGGAACGAGTTTTAGGTCCAAAATCCTTACCTCAATGAAGTCCCCTTGAATTCTCTCTTCAAAATCGTCCAAAACTCCAGAAATCGCTTTTAAAAATGGTGAAACTCTCTGAAATTTGCGAAGGAAATAACTTATAATTCTGAGCCAGGCATTTCCGCATCTGCGGTCATTCCACCGCATCTGCGGTCAAGACCACCGCATCTGCGGTCCTCACTTAAATTCCCAATTCCCGCGTCTGCGATCCCATATCCGCACCTGCGCCATCGCAGGTGCGGTCCTCCAACCACATCTGCGGTTTCTGCCTCCCTAGCTCCTTTCTGCTTCTGCGGCTCCTCCCTCGCATCTGCGCCCTCGCACCTGCGGTCCCCAATCCGCAGGTGCGGAAATACCAGAAGCAGAAAAATCTGCAGCTTCATAAAAATCTCAAACTCTCCGTCAACCATCCAAAATCACCCCGAGGTCCCCGAGACCTCAACCAAAAGCAAAAACATGACCCATAACCTTATTCAAACTTGTACCAATCTTCAAAACTCCTCAAACAACATCGAATCAACCAAAACTCATCAGATTCAAGCCTAAGTGTCTAAAATCTTCCAAATTCCATTTTTGATCAAAAATCCAACCAAACCACATCCGAATGACCTGAAATTTTGCACACACATCCCAAATGACTCAACAAAACTATTGCAACACTCGAAATTCCATTCCGACCCCTATATCAAAATCTCACCTACCAACCGGAAATCGCCAAAAATGCCAACTTCGCCAATTCAAGCCTAAATCTACTCCGAACCTCCAAAACTCATTCCGATCACGCTCCTAAGTCCCAAATCACCTCCCAAAGCTATCCGAACCATCAAAACTCACATTTGAGCCCTCTAAGACTTAAGTTAACATCTGATTGACTTTTCCAACTTAAGCTTCCTAAAAAGAGACTAAGTGTCTCAAACCTTACCAAATACTTTCCGAACCCGAGCCAACCAACCTGATCACTTATAGAACCAATAAACAAAGCAATAAGAAGCAGAAACGGGGGAAACGGAGCGATAAATCATGAGACGGCTGGCCGGGTCGTCACAATATAAATAGATAAGTATTAAATTGAATTACAATAATTAGACTAATTAAGCTCACATCCAAATATTTTAACAGGATATGCATTTATAAGGAATTCTTGCAAAGTTTTCAAAAGGTTTAAATGTGTCTTCAATAAATTTATCACCTAAGCGTACAAACTAATTAATGACTTTAAAATTAATGCTTTAACTATTAGATGAATCGTATTGAATGTTGAAACTTGTCAGAATTGATATCATCTAGTTTTATGCCTAATTAGCTTATTGAAACGTATTCTAAGTAGAAAAAAATTATACTAGTACATATTAATTCAACTTATTTATTCCATGCAAATATATTTACATGTCTAAAGTTTTTTGTGGGTAATATTAAACACTAATTTATCATCGCACTGCACATAATTGTTTGTTTGATAATAATACATATAGGATATTAATACACGACTATGTACTGCACTGGATTTTTCATTGATAATAATTCTTATCATTCTAATTCACTTATTTCTGTGATAGTTTTCACTATGTCAAATTTGTCAAAGCTTGAATTTATGGCACTTGACATCTCCGGGAATAACTACTTGCCATGGGTACTTGATACTGAAATTCACCTTGACTTTAAAGGTCTTGGTGACATTATTAAAGGAGGAAATGAAGCTTCAAGTCAAGATAAGGCGAAAGCCATGATTTTATTTTGCCATCATCTCGAGAAGGGTTAAAAAGTGAATATTTAACCTTGAAAGATCAATTTCAATTATGGACTAGTTTGACGGAACGATATGAGGTATTGCCAAGAGCTTGTCGTGAGTGGATGCACTTACGGCTACAAGATTATAAGACTATAAGTGAATATAATTCTGTTGCATATAGAATAATTTCTCAACTAAAATTATGTGGGGAACCTATGAATGACGAGGACATGCTGGAAAAGACTTTTTCCACTTTTCATACCTCAAATATGGTGTTACAACAGCAATACGGTGAAAAGGGCTTTAAGAAATATTCTGAGTTAATTTCATGTCTTTTGGTGGCTGAACAACATAATGCCCTTTTAATAAAAAATTATGAAGCACGCCTCACTAGATTAGCTCCATTTCCAGAAGCGAATCTGGAAACAATAGATCCAAAGTCTGAAAAAAGATAAAATAATTATCGTGGCCGTATAAATATACGTGGGTGTGGCAAGGGGCAAAATAATAATTGCCATGGTGGTGGTCATTATAAACAAGAGAACAATAAGGGTTCTTAGAATAATCCTTCAAAAGGCAAAGGTAATGTTTGCCACCGATGTGGTATGAAAAATTATTGGGCACGAATTTATCGTACACCTCATAATTTTGTCAAACTTTATCAAGCGTCTATAAAAGGGAAACAAAATAAAGTTGAGACTCCTTTGACTTTTCAAAATGATGTTGAGGTGGGCCATATGAATAATTATGATAAAATTGAAGCAAACCTTGCCAATAAAGATGATATTTTTGAAGGTCTTGCGGATATTATTCATTTAGAAGTTGGAGACTCTTTGGGCATCATAACTGAAGACTTATTATTGGGAAAAATAATAAGAATAAATGTATTTCTTTTTATGAAGTTCATATTTTTAATAAAACATTTTATGTTGTCATTATTTAATTTCCTAAATGTAGTTTCTTTTGTTCTTAAATTTTTCAATATTACTTGATGTATTTTTTCGACTTCTTGAAGAATATGAAAACTTCCCAGTTTTCAGTTGGTCGTATGAATAATAAAGAAGAAATATGTCTTCTGGATAGTGCTACGATGCACACCATATTAAAAGATAGGAGATATTTCTCTTATTTAATTATGAAAGAAGTCAATATCATGACAATATCTGGTAGTACAAAATTAATTGAGGACTCTGGAAGAGCAACTGTATTACTACCTGGAGGAACTATATTGGTTGTTAATGATGCATTCCTCAAAGAAAGTTGTTGAGTTTCAAAGATCTTCGCCAAAATGGCTATCATATTGAGAGCACCAATGAAGGTTGAATACCTTTATATTACTACAATAAAAATGAAAAGAAGTATGTGCTTGAAAAGCTTCCCGCATTTTTCTGCGGATTATACTACACTAATATTAGTGTAGTTGAATCACATGCCATAGTAAACAAGGAGTTTACTATTGATTTTATTATTTGGCATCACCGGTTGGGCCATCCCGGTTATAACATGATGCGCAAAATAATTGAGAATTCACATGGTAATTCATTGAAGAGTCAGAAGATTCTTCAAACTAAAGAATTCTCTTGTGCTGCATGTTCTCAAGGAAAACTGATTATTAGAACATCAGTAATTAAAGTAGGAGTTGAATCTCCTGCATTTTTGGAACATATACAGGGTAATATATATGGGCCCATACACCCTCCACGTGGACCATTCAGATATTATAGGCGTAATGGCTTCCTGGCCACTTAAACTTGTAGGGCTTTTGAAATACACGAACTTTGAATTTTCCCATTTGAACACTCAAACTTGAAAAAATGAGTACTAATAAACACATCCACCAGAGCGTGTATATCAATTGCGCTGACATGTACAACACATCATGCTAAGTTATTTATTACTTGCCATGTGTAATTTTTGGGTCCCATTTTTAAATACAAAATCAAAAAAAAGTTACAAATACAAAAAGGAAAAAAAAATGCCTGAAACATACTACCCAACCGCCCCTTCTTCTTCGTTCCCCCTCCTACCTTCCTTTCGTTACACTTCTTTCTTCTCCTTTCTCTTTTTCTTTATTATTCTTTCTCTCTTTATTATATGGTTATGATGTCGACAGTTAATGGACATGGAGTACTTCAACAACATGGCAGCTTTGTATCGGCAGCAAGCTAATAATCACTCTACGCAGACAACAGGCAACAAACCTAACCAGGGAAATCTCAATATCCAAGGCCAAAGGGAATAGAATATGACAATTGATGTTATTTTATGATATGAACTTCTTATTTGTGTCGAAGAATTGCAAGCCATGATTAGACCATAACCGAAAAAAAAGAATTTGGAATTTCAAAAAAAAAAAACAAAAATCCATGATTTTGAAAGTGGAGGTCGCCCAATATCATTGTGTAACGACCAGACCGGTCGTTTTGAGTTCAAATGCTGCGTTCTGCAGCCTGAGGTCGTGAGCAGCTTCATTTTAGGTATTGTGACTTGTACGCGTGGTCGGGATTGAATTTCGGGAAGTCCAGAGTTGATTTGGAAAGAGAATTCTCATTTCGGAAGCTTAAAGTTGAAAGAATGAACTAGGATTGGAATTGAGTAAACGACCTCGGAATCGGGATCTGAAGGTTCCAGCAGGTTCTTATGATGATTTCGGACTTGGGCGTATGCCCAGATCGGGTTTTGGATAACCCGGGAGCATTTTGGCGCCTATTGTGGAAGTTAGCATTTTTGAAGAAATTTCATAAGTTTGGCTTGAAGTGCATTTCAGTGTTATCGATGTTCGTTTGGAATTTCGAGTCTGTGAATAGCTCTGTATGGTGATTCTGGAGTTGGGAGCGCGATCGGAAGTGAATTCGGAGGTCCGTAGGTCATTTTGGAGTCATTTGGCTAAAGATAGAAATTTGAAGGTTTTGAGAAGTTTGACCGGAAGTTGACTTTTTGATATCGGGGTCGGAATCCGGTTCCGGAAGTTGGAATAGGTCCGTAATGTTGAATATGACTTCTGCACAAAATTTGAGGTCAATTGGACGTGATTTGATAGGTTTAAACATCGGAAATAGAAGTTTGAAATCTTAAGGTTCATTAATCTTGGATTGGAGGTCGACTCGTGATTTTAGTGTTGTTTGAGGTGATTTGAGGCTTCGAGCAAGTCCGTGCAATGACTTTGGACTTGTGCGGGTGTTTGGTTTGGAGCCCCGGGGGCTCGGGTGAGATTCAGGATCGCTTCGGAGTGTTTTGCTACGAAATTAGATTGCTGGTACTGGTATGATCGCAATTGCGATGCATGGGTCGCAAATGCGACCTCGCATTTGCGAGTTCCTTCTCGCATTTGCGAGCCTGGGCTCCAGGGGGAAAGTTCGCAATTGCGAAACGGGGGATGGGAATTGCGAGGCTATGATCTTCGCATTTGCGAAGCTTTNACAAGTTGACCGGGAAACGGGGAGTAGGGATTCGCGAGGCTATGATCTCGCTAGTTGACGAGCTTTTGCGCAAATGCGACATCGCATTTGCGCGGTCTTGTTCGCATTTGCGAACCTGGGAGGCTGGGGCATAGTTCGCATTTGCGACGTTTTGTGTCACTTTTGCGAGGCCTGAAGGGTTCGCATTTGCGAAACCCCTGTCGCAAATGCGACATCTGAGGGCTGTGTCCAGTTATTTAATTCGAAACTTAGCCCATTTCCCTCATTTCCCACTTGGCCTTAGGCGATTTTTGAGAGCATTTGAAGAGGGATTTCATCATCATCAAAGAGGTAAGTAATTTCTACACATCATAAGTTAAATACACGGATTATGGGTAAGTTTAACATGTGAAGATTAAGGAAAATCAAGGGTTTTAGATGAAAAACCTAGAATTTGGTAAAAACAAGATTTAACCACGAAAATTGTTAGGGAATGGAGTAAAAATCATATAATCTTGATCCTTATGTTATGGGTAAACTTTATCTTCGAAAAATTTCGGATTCCGGGCACGTGGGCCCGAGGGCGTTTTTGTGAACTTTTCGATCGGGGTTGGGAATTTCTATAAATTGGATTGTAATGAGTAATTGAGCATATATTAATGGATTTGTATAATCACTGGCTAGTTTTGGAGCGTTGTGTGTCGATTTAAGTCTTCGGAGGAGCGTAGAATGCCGGTTATGGATCTTCGGAGCGAGGTGAGTCTCCTTTCTAACCTTGTAAGAGGGAATTGTCTCCATAGGTGAAATAATTGATTATGTGCTCCTATTTGTGGGGGCTACGTACGCACGAGGTGACGAGAGTTCGTGCGTAGCTACTATTATGCTATTGTCCGAGTAGTTAGGACCCAAAAGCATGCTATACTTGGATTATTTACGAACCTATTGATAGCTTGAATTGCTTAAATCACATCGAATTAGTAAACGAATTTCTAAACAGAGAAAACTTCATTTTTCTTAAATGGTTAAAAGAGGATTTGTTTTCATTGGATAATTACTCCGTGTGGACTTCTTGATTGACTGTCTGTGTGTTTATTTATGGAACGGCCCGAACGCCTCGGCAGATTAAATAGATGCATCTATACGCGCGCCGTCGACCCTCGGCAAGTGCACCGTTTAATTCTGTTGGATCGGGCCGTCGCCTCGGCATTATATGCGCAAGCTTGTATTTCTGCCTTGAACTTGATTAAGTTATTATTGCCTCTTCATGGCTTGAAAACATTTGGATAATTACGAGAAGGAATTTTTGAGATTTCCTATAAAAGAATTAATTGTTTACTTGTTTCAAACTATTGGATTAAAAATCATGTTTATAGAAATCCGCGATTTAATGTTTTATTGATATCACATTATTGGACCCTTAGTATGTGTCGAAGTCGACCATCTCGTCTCTACTTCTTCGAGATTAGGCGGGATACTCATTGTGTACACGTTGTTTACGTACTCATACTACACTTCTGTGCATTTTTGTTCCACAGGTATATATTACTCTAGCGGCCTACTGGGCGTAGCAGCACGGATGATTCGGGGACTAGGTGAGTTGCATAGGCGGCCCGCAGCTAGTAAAGTTCCTTCTAGTAAATTGTATTTTCTCTCTGTCCACTGTATTCCGGATGGATGTTGTATTGTATTTTATTTCCTTATCAGTAGATGCTCATGCACTTGTGACACCAGGTTCTGGGATGGTTTTCAAATATTTTATATTGATTGCTAGTAGTTAATTTGAATTGAAGCAGTTATCTTTTTACTTATGAAATTTAAAGGAAAATCTTGGTTTTCAAAATTGTTAAAATTGAAGTTTAATTAAGTATTTGGTTGGCTTGCCTGACAGCGGTGTCCGGCGCCATCACGACCCTTAGTGGATTTTGGGTCGTGACAACATGGTATCAGAGCACTAGGTTCCTAGGGTCTCACGAGTCATGAGCAAGTCTAGTAGAGTCTCGCGATCGGTACGAAGACGTCTGTACTTATCCTCGGGAGGCCGCAGGACTGTTAGGAGTACTTTCCTTCTTGATTCCTTATCGTGCGATTTGATTCCTGCGGAGGTACAGGATTGAATCAGTATTTCTAATGTTGACGGTTCGATAAAGATGACCTTCGGAAAGGTTTAAAGTTAGCAGCAATTGTGGGTTCAAGTGCCATGAAGATAGATTTTTATTTAAGACAGCCACTGAATATCAAAGGACGAGGAAGGACATGTGGGAAGCGTCAGGCGGTGTTCAAAAATTCTAAAAGGGCCAGGTATATGAAGCGAAGGTCGAGTAGTCGATTAAGGGGATGAGTTCCGCCAAAGTGGGAGAGTGGCGGAGTTGCATATGGGCTTTGCAGTGGGATGGCCACGTACCTTAAGGAGATTTTGGGGTGATTTGAGAATATTAGTGCTTGGATATTGGGGTCTACGGATCTAATTTGAAGTAGGGGTTCTTGTGCGGCAGGAGATTTAATATGACGGAAAGGAGCCGCTTAAATGAAGAAAGATGCAGCATAACTTTGAATTGGAAGGATGTTGCCGCACATTTAAATGATGTCCACGAGGGGCAAATGGACCTGTGCAGCTGGAAAGTGAGCTCAGACTCAGGATGGGGTATTGATGTCGTAATGATTGTACCCCGTGTAGCAGCGCTGGGAGATGTCGGGAGTGATTTCTACGGGTAGTTCATCCCTGTGAGCAGGTTAGCAATCGCGTGGTTGGTGAGCTTCTGCGAAGCATTCTAATGGTTGTACAGCAAGGGATCGGTCGTGCGTAATGTTGTTGATGATTCTGAGTATAAAAAGGGGGGGGTTTCTACAGTGAGATGTCGAGCATGTTGGCAGTGGATTACGCAAGGTTATGTCAATAGGAGATTAAGAATCCTGGTAAGTTTCAGATTTGTGAAATAATGGCTTCAAGCTAAGTGGGAGAGTCCCGCCGCTTATGATTGGGTTGTATAGTTAGCTACTTGCGAGGTTTCTGGTTATTAGCATATTGCTGAGCTGTTTCAGCTACGGAAAAGAACATAAGTGGTGAATCGAACAAAGGGATTGTTAAAGGTGGGCTATCGTTGGCCTTATTGGCCCATGTCAAGACTTGGGGAAGGATTCAAGATTGTGTTTGTAAAGATGCGGGTTCCAGGAGAAGGGATTCTGCCAGGTGCATCACCAATGGGGTATTCATGTGCTAGAAGATTTATGGAATTGATTATATTCGGGACCAAGTCAGAGCGGGTGGCTCTCAGTAACGGTTCTAATGGACTCAAAAAGAGATAAAGTATAGTGCCTAATGATTTCGAGCCTATAAGTACAGTTAAGAATCAAGCTTTTGCAACAGCTTCTGAGTGGAGGCCCAGAATGTTCTATGATGTTTTGACTTGCAGTGTAGAACTTGAGAGGAAAATGAGTAGAGATTTCGGATTCATAATAGGATTAGCAGAATAGGCCTATCAGTTGAGGGTGCGAATATGCGCGCAAGGAAGGTATGAAGTGGTTCACGGGATTTGGGACAGCATGGTCTCGTGATTCAAGGTCACTCGAGATGGGTGCAGATGGAGTATGTTATGTGTTGGGTGGAGTTAGTATTATCTCAAAGGCAATCAAGGATAAATTGGAAGAAGGTAGATAGATTAGCCATAGTTGAATTTGGCCTATTGGTGTTAGTGATCAGTTCCCTCAGCGGGATCGAGTTATGCAAGTGATCTGGGATGGTACGTATCAGGCTTGTCAGCCGCCGTAATTGATGTTATTCAGGAGCATTCTATTGTTATGGCTTGTTATGCGAAAGCAGATTCCGAAAGGGCTATGGTGGCTCAGACCACTACTTAGAGATTTGCATATTCTACGGTTATGAGAATTCACCTGTGTGACATTATGGCTCTCCTGAAGTGAGTTAAGTGAAAAGTTTTGATATGATGAAGTGCTAACCTATTAGTGGTTCCAAAGCTATGATGAAAGAACGAGTCCTATTGTATATTGGCATGCTACGTGCAGTGAGTGGTATGGAATTTGGAGTGAAGATCAATGTAGCAGTTCGGTGTTGACAAGGATGTCACAAGCTCGGATGAGCGGGAAGGGAGTTTCGATGATTAAGGTAAGCTGGTATTGTCTTCAGCGTCTCCTGAGATCGGTGTTTGTGAAAAGGGTCTTTGCGTCCTAGTTAATGATTCTTGATCGCTTTTCAGTGTCAGTGCGGTCGGTGGTTTGGAGGTACGACCCAACTATTTGTTATGGAAGGTTGTGGGAGTGTGTCCCCCAGGAGAATTGTATAAGGGTGGCAGGTAGTCACTTGATTGATTGAAGAACTTAAATCGAGTATGAAGATTTGTGATGATATCGATAAGTTGAGAATATGTGCCTGGAGGGCACTCGGATTCTGAGTTGTGGACTGTGGATGAGTACTCCGGTTATGACGGTTGTTCTTGTGTGTTATAAGAAGGGGGAAGTTAGTATGGACCTTTGAAGGGTTATCGGCCTAGTTTGATACGATCGGGATCGACTTGAGGTCGGTGGATTAATTTAAATGTGAATATGGGCTCTATGTCAGGCCAGTTGTGTTCATTTCAGTAATGTGCTCCTTGTGGAGGAGTAGTCAGTGTGTTATTTCGCTGTCAGATATTTCGTGTAGTGATACATTGCCCCGTGTGAGTTGTGAGACGGCTTGAGAAGTTGCTTACGTGCTGAGGATCCGCACAGAAATGATTTTATATGAGCCAAAAGGCTCTTGGGATTCAGATTGTATATCGCACCTCAGTTGTGCTTAGGTTTCGTAGCTTATAGCGCTACATGTTCCCTCAGGGATGTTATTATGCACTTAGCGTGCTTGTGACCGAAATTTGATATTTTATTGTACTGAGCAAATTTAGCTCGATGTGCAATCTCCATATGTGAGATCTATGTTTGGATCGGGTTGCGCGCCGCAACAGTGTCATGTTGAGTATAGTTTTCTATATGCTATTTTGTGTGTCTCGCTTCCTATTTTCTAAGGAAAGCCCGCATTAGTGCGGGAGTTAGGTAATTCCTTTCAGAGTTCATTTTCCTTTGGTATCGCATTCTAATTGGTAGCCTATTGGCACGTGGTGGCATCATATGAGACCTTTGATTATGTTCGGGGCGGCTTATTGCCTGAGCGGTTCGTACTGGGTGAGATGGAATCATTGGATTCAGGATCAGTGCAATCTGACTATATTGAATATATTAAGGGGCAAAGATCACGATTTGGTTCGGAATATGGTAATGTTTCTTGTCAGAAGTATAGACTCAATGATGGGTTGACTCGGCAGTGGATTATGAATTTCTGCACCTCTTCCGCTGTGGCGGTATTGTAAGAGTTAGAGTAAGACCGGTGTGTGTCATGGGGTGCAATGGGAGCATCAGATTCGTGGAATTTCAACTAAGTTGATCAGAAAATGTTATTGTGGTCCGGTGAGTAAAATGATGTAAGGTGTGAATTCAGCAAAGTTATGCAGTCATCTTTGGGTACAACGTGTGGTGATTGATACGGTGTTCGTATGTTGGAAACAGGCCTAACAGAGAATTCCGGATGTTGGAATTAGGCTCTAAGGCCTATCTGCTTGAGTAAAAGGAAAAATCTTCAGAATTGATCGAGCAAATGCGCTCAACTGAGTTGTGGTAGCACGGGAAGGTGCATGAGGTGTTAAACAGTGATTTCAGACTGCTTCAATGTAGTTCTCGGCACGTTCGAGGACGAACGTATGTTTAAGTGGGAGAGAATGTAACGACCCGACAGGTCGTTTTGAGTTCTAGCGCGCCGTTCAGCAGCCTGAGGTCGTGAGCAGCTTCATTTCACGTATTGTGACTTGTACGCGTGGTCGGGATTGAATTTCGGGAAGTCCAAAGTTGATTTGGAAAGAGAATTCTCATTTCGAAAGCTTAAAGTTGAAAGAATAAACTAGGATTGGAATTTTGAGTAAACGACCTCGGAATCGGGATCTAAAAGTTCCAGCAGGTTCGTATGATGATTTCGGACTTGGGCGTATGCCCAGATCGGGTTTTGGATAACCCGGGAGCATTTTGGCGCCTATTGTGGAAGTTAGCATTTTTGAAGAAATTTCATAAGTATGGCATGAAGTGCATTTCAGTGTTATCAATGTCCGTTTGGGATTCCGAGTCTGTGAATAGCTCCGTATGGTGATTCTGGAGTTGGGAGCGCGATCGGAAGTGAATTCGGAGGTCCGTAGGTCATTTTGGAGTCATTTGGCTAAAGATAGAAATTTGAAGGTTTTGAGAAGTTTGACCGGAAGTTGACTTTTTGATATCGGGTCGGAATCCGGTTCCGAAAGTTGGAATAGGTCCGTAATGTTGAATATGACTTGTGCGCAAAATTTGAGATCAGTCGAACGTGATTTGATAGGTTTAAACATCGGAAATAGAAGATTGAAATCTTAAGGTTCATTAAGCTTGGATTGGAGGTCGACTCGTGATTTTAGCGTTGTTTGAGGTGATTTGAGGCTTCGAGCAAGTCCGTGTAATGACTTTGGACTTGTGCCGGTGTTTGGTTCGGAGCCCCGGGGGCTCGGGTGAGATTCGGGATCGGTTCGAAGTGTTTTGCTAAGAAATTGGATTGCTGGTACTGGTATGATCGCAATTGCGATGCATGCGTCGCAATGCGACCTCGCATTTGCGAGTTCCTTCTCGCATTTGCGAGCCTGGGCTCCAGGGGGAAAGTTTGCAATTGCGAAACGGGGGATGGGAATTGCGAGGCTATGATCATCGCATTTGCGAAGCTTTTGTCGCAAATGCGACATCGCATTTGCGAACCTGGGAGGCTGGGGAATAGTTCGCATTTGCGACGTTTTGTGTCGCTTTTGCGAGGCCTGAAGGGTTCGCATTTGCGAAACCCCTATCGCAAATGCGACATCTGAGGGTTGTGTCCAGTTATTTAATTCGAAACTTAGCCCATTTCCCTCATTTCCCACTTGGCCTTAGGCGATTTTTGAGAGCATTTGAGGAGGGATTTCATCATCATCAAAGAGGTAATTAATTTCTACACATCATAAGTTAAATACATGGATTATGGGTAGATTTAACATGTGAAGATTAAGGAAAATCAAGGGTTTTAGATGAAAAACCTAGAATTTGGTAAAAACAAGATTTAACCACGAATATTGTTAGGGAATGGAGTAAAAATCATATAATATTGATCCTTATGTTATGGGTAAACTTTATCTTCGAAAAATTTCAGATTCCGGGCACGTGAGCCCGAGGGCATTTTTGTGAACTTTTCGATCGGGGTTGGGAATTTCTATAAATTGGATTGTAATGAGTAATTGAGCATATATTAATGGATTTGTATAATCGGTGGCTAGTTTTGGAGCGTTGTGTGTCGATTTAAGTCTTCGGAGGAGCATGGAATGCCGGTTATGGATCTTCAGAGCGAGGTGAGTCTCCTTTCTAACCTTGTAAGAGGGAATTGTCTCCATAGGTGAAATAATTGATTATGTGCTCCTATTTGTGGGGGCTACGTACGCACGAGGTGACGAGAGTCCGTGCGTAGCTGCTATTATGCTATTGCGGGTAGTTAGGACCCAAAAGCATGCTATACTTGGATTATTTACGAACCTATTGATAGCTTGAATTTCTTAAATCACATCGAATTAGTAAACGAATTTCTAAACAGATAAAACTTCATTTTTCTTAAATGGTTAAAAGAGGATTTGTTTTCATTGGATAATTACTCCGTGTGGACTTCTTGATTGACTGTCTGTGTGTTTATTTATGGAACGCGTCAAACGCCTCGGCAGATTAAATAGATGCATCTATAGGCGCGCCGTCGACCCTCGGCAAGTGCACGGTTTAATTTTGTTGGATCGGGCCGTCGCCTCGGCATTATATGTGCATGCTTGTATTGCTGCCTTGAACTTGATTAAGTTATTATTGCCTCTTCATGGCTTGAAAACATTTAGTAATTACGAGAAGGAATTTTGGAGATTTTCTATAAAAGAATTAATTGTTTACTTGTTTCAAACTATTGGATTAAAAATCATGTTTATAGAAATCCGCAATTTAATGTTTTATTGATATCACATTATTGGACCCTTAGTATGTGTCAAAATCGACCATCTCGTCTCTACTTCTTCGAGATTAGGCGGGATACTCATTGAGTACACGTTGTTTACGTACTCATACTACACTTCTGTGCATTTTTGTTGCACAAGTATATGTTACTCTAGCGGCCTACTGGGCGTAGCAGCACGGATGATTCGGGGACTAGGTGAGTTGCATTATTCGAGGCGGCATGCAGCTAGTAAAGTTCCTTCCAGTAAATTGTATTTTCTTTCTGTCCACTGTATTCCGGACGGATGTTGTATTGTATTTTATTTCCTTATCAGTAGATGCTCATGCACTTGGGACACCGGGTTCTGTGATGGTTTTCAAATATTTTGTATTGATTGCTAGTAGTTAATTTTAATTGAAGCAGTTATCTCTTTACTTATGAAATTAAAAGGAAAATCTTGGTTTTCAAAATTGTTAAAATTGAAGTTTAATTAAGTATTTGGTTGGCTTGCCTGACAGCGGTGTCCGGCGCCATCACGACCCTTAGTGGATTTTGGGTCCTGACACATTGCAAATTTGCCTTTTTTCTGCTATTTTGACAAATATGAATTCGATGATAGAACAACGACAAAGCTCAAACTTTCTTGGGAGAATTGGTGGTTGAGGAATGTTAGGACGGAAATAGTGGATGGAGACTAGAAAAAAATATTAAAGGGGAAGATGAAGGAAAAAAAAACAGAGAAAGGGTAGGGGGAAGAGAAATTAGGATGAGAAATGAAAAAATTGGGTGGGAGTTTTGGTGGGAAGAGAAAGAATTGGAAAAGTCTTTTTTTTCTTTTTTTTTCCTTTTTTAATTATATTTTATTCTAATTCTAATTTTTTTAAGTAAAAACAATACTATTCACGTGCCTTGGCAGCGTGATTTGCACACAGTTTAGCCATGTCAGCTATAGTGCTTCCACATAGGCATGGTCAACTGTGACGACCCAAAGGGTCATCACCTGCATTCCTACTCACTCTGTATTTCTGAGGCCGTGAAAACCTCACTTGGGGGTTGCCTCGAGTTTGTGTGCATAGTCCGGGCGCGTAGCCGGAATGTTTAAATATGAATTTGTGAGAAAAATAATAAAATTTTGATGTTTTAATTGATTAAGTTTGACTTCGGTCAACGTTTTGGGAAAACGGACCCGAACTCGTGATTCGCAGTCCCGGAGGGTCCGTAGGAAAATATGAGACTTGGGGGTGTGCCCCGAATCAAATTCCGAGGTCCCGAGTCCTCGGAATGAATTTTTACGTGAAATTATTTTCTGAAAATAATTAAAGAATTGGAAAGTGTTATTTGTCCAAAAGACTATGCTGTTGGGCTCGTATTTTGGTTCCGACGCCCGGCACAAGTCTTAAATATGAGTTAAGCAATCGCTGTGAAGTTTGGTTAGATTTGGATTTCGTTACTGGACTCCCGATGACTCGGAAGAAGTTTGATGCTATTTGGGTCATTGTTGATAGGCTGACCAAGTCAGCGCATTTTATTCCTGTTGCAGCCACTTATTCATCGGAGAGGTTAGCCGAGATCTACATCCGAGAGATTGTTCGCCTTCATGAGGTGCCGACATCTATCATTTCGGACCGGGGTACGCAGTTTACCTCGCGCTTCTGGAGAGCAGTTCAGCAGGGGTTGGGCACCCAGGTTCAGTTGAGCACAGCGTTCCACCCTCAGACGGACGGCCAGTCCGAGAGGACTATTCAAATATTGGAGGATATTCTCCGAGCCCGTGTCATTGATTTTTGAGGCTCGTGGGACCAGTTCTTGCCCTTAGCGGACTTTGCCTACAATAACAGCTACCAGTCCAGCTTTCAGATGGCTCCTTATGAGGCGTTGTATGGTAGGCGATGTCGGTCTCCGGTTGGGTGGTTTGAGCCGGGAGAGGCTCGGTTATTGGGTACAGATTTAGTTCAGGAGGCCTTAGATAAGGTCAAGATCATTCAGGAGAGGCTTCGTTCAGCTCAGTCTAGGCAGAAGAGTTATGCAGACCGTAAGGTTCGAGATGTAGCTTTCACGGTTGGTGAGCGGGTATTGCTCCGAGTGTCGCCTATGAAGGGCGTGATGAGATTTGGGAATAAGGGCAAGCTTAGCCCTAGGTACAACGGCCCGTTTGAGATTCTTGATCGAGTGGGTGAGGTGGCTTATAGACTTGCGTTGCCACCTAGCTTATCAGCCGTGCACCCAGTTTTCCATGTATCCATGCTTCGTAGGTATCACGGCGATCCTACCCATGTGTTAGACTTCAGTACTGTCCAGTTGGACAAGGACTTATCATATGAGGAGGAGCCGGTAGCTATTCTAGACCGGCAAGTTCGTCGGTTGAGGTCTAAGAGTTTTCCTTCTGTTCGTGTTTAGTGGAGAGGTCAGCCTCCTGAGGCATCGACCTGGGAGTCCGAGTCTGATATGGGAAGCCGTTACCCCCATCTTTTTCCTGACTCAGGTACTTCTTTCTCTTGTCCGTTCGAGGACGAATGGTTGTTTTAGAGGTGGAGAATGTGACGACCCAAAGGGTCATCACCTGCATTCCTACTCACTCTGTAGTTTTGAGGCCGTGAAAACCTCACTTGGGGGTTTCCTCGAGTTTGTGTGCGCAGTCCGGGCGCGTAGCCGGAATGTTTAAATATGAATTTGTGAGAAAAAAATAATAAAATTTTGATGTTTAATTGATTAAGTTTGACTTCGGTCAACGTTTTGGGCAAACGGACCTGGACTTGTGATTCGACAGTCCCGGAGGGTCCGTAGGAAAATATGAGACTTGGGGGTGTGCCCGGAATCAAATTCCGAGGTCCCGAGTCCGAGGAATGAATTTTTACGTGAAATTGTTTTCTGAAAATAATTAAAGAATTGGAAAGTATTATTTGTTTAGAAGACTGTGCTGTTGGGCTCGTATTTTGGTTCCGACGCCCGGCACAAGTCTTAAATATGAGTTAAGCAATTGCTGTGAAGTTTGGTTAGATTTGGACGTCATTTGACGTGTTTTGAGCTAAAAGCAGTAAAATTTGATGTTTCATGGAAATGGGAAGGAACTCATGGGTCTTGAGGCCTAATTTGATGTTGTTTTGGTGATTTGATCGCACGGATGAGTCCGTAGGATGTATTTGGAGTTATGTGCATGTTTGGTTTGGAGCCCCGAGGGCTCGGGTGAGTTTTGAGTGGGTCCCGGGAGGGTCTTAGACTTAAAAGTATCAGAATTTGCAGGTCCAGGTGTTGCAGGCCCCCAGCGCGGCCGCGGTCATTTCCGCGCGGTCCGCGCTGGAAGCCGCGCGGCCGCGGTGCGTTTCTGTGCGGTTCGCGTGGCTAGGTTCAGACGGCCAAGGGGTAAGTCGACCAGCGCGGCCGCGCACCAAATCAGTGCGGTCCGCGCTGGGTAGGTTCAGAGAGTCATTTTTCTTCCCTTCCTCGGTGCGGCTGCAGTGCATTTTTGTGCGGTCCGCGCCAGCCTTCAGTAAATGATATAAAGTCGGGATTTTCAATCTTTTTTCACTTATTCAAAACCCAAAACATAAGTGGCGATTTTCCAAACGATTCTTCTTCTTCAAAACGATTGGTAAGTGATTTCTAACTGATTTTCTATACTCCTTAACATCCTTAATCATAATTCAACTTCAAAACAAAGATCTTAATGGGGGCAATTTGGGAATTTAGGGTAGAACTAGGGTTCCTAAATTTGGGGGTTGTGGACCTCAATTTGAGGTCCGGTTCCAAAATAACTTACATATTTGAGTTCATGGGGGAATGGGTAATCGGGTTTTGGTTCGAACCTTGGGTTTTGACCACCTGGGCCCGGGGGCGTTTTGGGAAATTTTGAGTAAAACTTTGGGAAATTCACTTTTCATGCATTCAAGTTTATTAGATTAGCCTTTATTGATACACTCAAGTAATTTGTGACTAGATTCGAGCGGTTTGGTGGTGAATTCGAAGGGTAAAGCTATACTAGAGGATTGAGTAGAGCTTGGAGCATTTGAGGTAAGTGTTTGATCTAACTTTGGCTTGAAGGAGTAGGATTAGAGTGTTATTATTTGCTAACTGCTAAATGATCGAGTACGGTGTATAGGCATGGTGACGAGTATCTATACACCGGTGTCTAGCATGACCGTGGGTCCTTGTTTGTACTTATCCTGATATTGTTATGACTCTTCCATGTTAATTGATGAATTCTACGCAATGTGAAGAGTATGAGGACTAATTATGAATTGTAAATTCTTTGGGGCGTTGGCTCGAACGATAGTAAAACTATTGAGTAAGAAATGAAAGAAATAGAAAGTGATGTGATTAATCCCTTGCCGAGATGGGTTGAGTATATTGATTATCTCCCTTGTCGGGATATGAAAGTTATTGTTGTTGCTCCCTTGCCGGGATTTGGCTGTTTAGTTGTGTATTTCCCTTGCCGGGACACTTCTTATTATTTGTTATCCCCTCGCCCCGTTTGGTTGTGACTACTGTTTGGGTAAGGAAGAGTGATATTGCATGAAGGGTCATTCCGTGCCATGTTTGATTATCTTTACACGAAGGGTCATTCCGTGCCAGGTTTGATAATACTTGCACGAAGGGTCATTCCGTGCCATGTTTTGGTGATATTTGCACGATGTTTCTTGGGTTTAGCAGGCTACTATCGTCAGTTCGTAGAGGGGTTTTCATCCATAGCAGCCACGATGACCAGATTGAACCAGAAGGGTGCCCAGTTCAGATGGTCAGACGAGTGTGAGGCGAGCTTTCAGAAGCTCAAGACAGCTCTGACTATGGCATCGATATTGGTTTTTCCCACAGGCTCAGGGCCTTATACAGTTTATTGTGATGCTTCCCGTATTGGACTTGGTGCAGTATTGATGCAGGATGGCAAAGTCATTGCTTATGCTTCGAGGCAGTTGAAGATCCACGAGAAGAATTATCCGGTTCATGATCTAGAGTTGGCAGCCATAGTTCATGCTTTGAAGATTTGGAGGCATTACCTATATGGTGTGACGTGTGAGGTGTACACCGATCACAAGAGTCTTCAGTGCTTGTTCAAGAAAAAGGAGTTGAATCTGAGGCAGAGGAGGCGGTTGGCATTGCTGAAGGATTATGATGTTACTATCTTAAACCACCCGGGTAAGGCCAATGTGGTGGCCGACGCATTGAGTAGGAAGTCCGCCAGTATGGGTAGTCTTGCTTATATTCCGGTCAGCCAGAGATCGCTTGCTTTGGATATTCAGGCCTTGGCCAATCGATTTGTGAGGTTGGACATTTCTGAGCCTAGCAGAGTGTTAGCTTGTACGGTCGCTCGTTCTTCATTATTGGAGCGTATCCGTGATCGGTAGTTTGATGATCCCTATTTGTGTGTCCTTAGAGACACGGTGCAGCGTGGAGGTGCCACGAAGGTGACCTTAGATGATGATGGTGTTTTGAGATTGCAGGGGCGAGTTTGTGTGCCCAATGTCGATGGGATTCGAGAGTTGATCTTAGCGGAGGCCCATAGTTCTCGGTATTCTATTCACCCCGGCGCTGCGAAGATGTATCAGGACTTGCGGCAGCTTTATTGGTGGCGCAGGATGAAGAAGGATATTGTTGCATATGTGGCTCGATGTTTGAACTGTCAGCAGGTTAAGTATGAGCATCAGAGGCCTGGTGGTTTATTTCAGAGGATTGAGCTCCCCGAGTGGAAGTGGCAAAGGATTACCATGGATTTCGTTACTGGACTCCCGATGACTCGGAAGAAGTTTGATGCTATTTGGGTCATTGTTGATAGGCTGACCAAGTCAGCGCATTTTATTCCTGTTGCAGCCACTTATTCTTCGGAGAGGTTAGCCGAGATCTACATCCGAGGGATTGTTCGCCTTCATGGGGTGCCGACATCTATCATTTCGGACCGGGGTACGCAGTTTACCTCGCGCTTCTGGAGAGCAGTTCAGCAGGAGTTGGGCACCCAAGTTCAGTTGAGCACAGCGTTCCACCCTCAGACGGACGGCCAGTCCGAGAGGACTATTCAGATATTGGAGGATATGCTCCGAGCCCGTGTCATTGATTTTGGAGGCTCGTGGGACCAGTTCTTGCCCTTAGCAGAGTTTGCCCACAACAACAGCTACCAGTCCAGCATTCAGATGGCTCCTTATGAGGCATTATATGGTAGGCGATGTCGGTCTCCGGTTGGGTGGTTCGAGCCGGGAGAGGCTCGGTTACTGGGTACAGATTTAGTTTAGGAGGCCTTAGATAAGGTCAAGATCATTCAGGAGAGGCTTCGTTCAGCTCAGTCTAGGCAGAAGAGTTATGCAGACCGTAAGGTTCGAGAAGTAGCTTTCATGGTTGGTGAGCGGGTATTGCTACGAGTGTCGCCTATGAAGGGCGTGATAAAATTTGGGATGAAGGGCAAGCTTAGCCCTAGGTACATCAACCCGTTTGAGATTCGTGATCGAGTGGGTGAGGTGGCTTATAGACTTGCGTTGCCACCTAGCTTATCAGCCGTGCACCCAGTTTTCCATGTATCCATGCTTCGTAGGTATCACGGGATCCTACCCATTTATTAGACTTCAGTACTGTTCAATTGGACAAGGACTTATCATATGAGGAGGAGCCGGTAGCTATTCCAGACCGGCAGGTTCGTCGGTTGAGGTCTAAGAGTTTTTCTTCTGTTCGTGTTCAGTGGAGAGGTCAGCCTCCTGAGGCATTGACCTGGGAGTCCGAGTCTGATATGCGGAGCCGTTACCCCCATCTTTTTCCTGACTTAGGTACTTCTTTCTCTTGTCCGTTCGAGGACGAACGGTTGTTTTAGTGGTGGAGAATGTGACGACCCAAAGGGTCATCACCTGCATTCCTACTCACTCTGTATTTTTGAGGCCGTGAAAACCTCACTTGGGGTTGCCTCGAGTTTGTGTGCGCAGTCCGGGCGCGTAGCCGGAACGTTTAAATATGAATTTGTGAGAAAAATAATAAAATTTTGATGTTTTAATTGATTAAGTTTGACTTCGGTCAACGTTTTGGGCAAACGGACCCGGACTCGTGATTCGACAGTCCCGGAGGGTCCGTAGGAAAATATGAGACTTGGTGGTGTGCCCGGAATCAAATTCCGAGGTCCCGAGTCCGAGGAATGAATTTTTACGTGAAATTATTTTCTGAAAATAATTAAAGAATTGGAAAGTGTTATTTGTCTAGAAGACTGTGCTGTTGGGCTCGTATTTTGGTTCCGACGCCCGGCACAAGTCTTAAATATGAGTTAAGCAATCGCTGTGAAGTTTGGTTAGATTTGGACGTCATTTGACGTGTTTTGAGCTAGAAGCAGTAAAATTTGATGTTTCATGGAAATGGGAAGGAAAAATGGGTCTTGAGGCCTAATTCGATGTTGTTTTGGCGATTTGATCGCACGGATGAGTCCGTAGGATGTTTTTGGAGTTATGTGCATGTTTGGTTTGGAGCCCCGAGGTGTCGGGTGAGTTTTAAGTGGGTCCAGGGAGGGTCTTAGACTTAAAAGTATCAGAAATTTGCAGGTCCAGGTGTTGCAGGCCCCCATTGCGGCCGCGATCATTTCTGCGCGGTCCGCGCTGGAAGCCGCGCGGCCGCGGTGCATTTCTGTGCGGTCCGTGTGGCTAGGTTCAGAGGGCCAAGGGGTAAGTCGACCGAAGCGGTCGCGCACCAAATCAGTGCGGTCCGCACTGGGTAGGTTCAGAGAGTCATTTTTCTTCCCTTCCTCGGCGCGGCCGCAGTGCATTTTTGTGCGGTCCGCGCCAGCCTTCAGTAAAGTATATAAAGTCGGGATTTTCAATCTTTTTTTCACTTTTTCAAAACCCAAAACATAAGTGGCGATTTTTCAAACGATTCTTCTTCTTCAAAACGACCGGTAAGTGATTTCTAACTGATTTTCTATACTCCTTAACATCCTTAATCATAAATTTCAACTTCAAAACAAAGATATTAATGGGGGAAATTTGGGAATTTAGGGTAGAACTAGGGTTCCTAAATTTAGGGGTTTTGGACCTCAATTTGAGGTCCGATTCCAAAATAACTTACATATTTGAGTACATGGGGGAATGGGTAATCGGGTTTCGGTTCGAACCTCGGGTTTTGACCACGTGGGCCCGGGGGCGTTTTGGGTAATTTGGAGTAAAACTTAGGGAAATTCACTTTTCAGGCATTCAAGTGTATTAGATTAGCCTTTGTTGATACACTCAAGTAATTTGTGACTAGATTCGAGCGGTTTGGTGGTGAATTCAAAGGGTAAAGCTATACTAGAGGATTGAGTTGAGCTTGGAGCATTTGAGGTAAGTGTTTGATCTAACTTTGGCTTGAAGGAGTAGGATTAGAGTGTTATTATTTGCTAACTGCTAAATGATCGAGTACGGTGTATAGGCATGGTGACGAGTATCTATACACCGGTGTCTAGCATGACCGTGGGTCCTTGTTTATATTTATCCTGATATTGTTATGACTCTTCCATGTTAATTGATGAATTCTACACAATGTGAAGAGTATGAGGACAAATTATGAATTGTAAATTCTTTGGGGCATTGGCTCGAACGATAGTAAAACTATTGAGTAAGAAATGAAAGAAATAGAAAGTGATGTGATTAATCCCTTGCCGAGATGGGTTGAGTATATTGATTATCTCCCTTGTCGGGATATGAAAGTTATTGTTGTTGCTCCCTTGCCGGGATTTGGCTGTTTAGTTGTGTATTTCCCTTGCCGGGACACTTCTTATTATTTGTTATCCCCTCGCCCCGTTTGGTTGTGACTACTGTTTAGGTGAGGAAGAGTGATATTGCACGAAGGGTCATTCCGTGCCATGTTTGATTATCTTTGCACGAAGGGTCATTCCGTGCCAGGTTTGATAATACTTGCACGAAGGGTCATTCCGTGCCATGTTTTGGTGATACTTGCACGAAGGGTCATTCCGTGCCATTCCGTGCCATGTTTTGGTGATACTTGCACGAAGGGTCATTCCGTGCCATTCCGTTCCATGTTTTGGTGATATTTGCACGAAGGGAAATTCTGTGCCATGATGTGAGAGTTATGTGAGGAAAAGCACGAAGAGTGATGCCGTGGGCTTTATTTGATTGCTTTTGGCGAGAGTGAGAGTAAAAGCACGAAGGTTGGTGCCGTGCAAATGGTTAAGTTTTCCTGCTTTCATTAATTATTGTTATTCTACGGTTACTTGCTTAAATTGCTGACTTTACATTCGGGTTGTACTTCCCCCATAGCATGCTCCCCTCCCTCTTAACTGTTTAATTTGTTTGTTCTTCCCTTTTATTGCATATATATATATATATATATTGAGCTGTACAGGTTGGTTTGGTAGTCCGGTCTAGCCTCGTCACTACTTCGCCGGGGTTAGGCCAGGCACTTACCAGCACATGGGGTCGGTTGTGCTGATGCTACACTTCTGTGCTCTTTTGCACAGATCCCGGTACCGGAGCAGTTTTTGGACCACTGTAGTAGGATATTGATCGGGAGCTGACTTCAGTCCAGGGACTTACGAGGTAGCCTAGCTAGCGTTCGCAGGCCGGAGTCCTTTTCTATGTTTTCAGTTTGTTTTCATTGTACCGAGAGAGACATTTAGGCAACTTCTATTCATACTTGTTTGAAGCACTCTTTAGTAGTTCGTGAGATAGCGACTGCAGTCTTTGGTAGAGAAATATTAAACTTCCGCATTTTGGGATTTTCAGATATTTATGTTTTAAAAGACTTCCGCATTTATTTAAAGACTCGTTGTTTTATTTTTGTTGTGCTGTTATCCGAAAATGTTTAAATGTCTGGCTTGCCTAGCTCCATTAGTAGGCGCCATCACGACTCCCGATGGTGGGAGATCCGGGTCGTGACATCAACGGTCAAAAGTGTTTATTAATACTCATTTTTTCAAGTTTGAGTGTTCAAATGGGAAAATTCAAAGTTCGTGTATCGGCTTTCAAAAGCCCTATATGTATAAGTGGCCAGAAAATCATTACACCGATATTATATGGTTTTGATAGATGCATCTACAAGATGGTCACATGTGTACTTGTTATCAACCCGAATCTGGCCTTTGCGAGGTTACTAGCTCAATTAATATGATTAAGAGCACAGTTTCCAGATTATTCAGTTAAGAAACTTTGTCTTGATAATGCTGGTGAATTTACGTCACATGCCTTTAATTATTATTGCATATCAACTGGGATAACAATTGAGCATCTAGTTGCTCATGTTCATACTCAAAATGGTCTAGCGGAATCATTGATCAAACGCCTCTAATTAATTGCTAGACCAATGCTTATGAGATCAAAACTTCCCATTTCAGCATGGGGCCATACTATTTTGCATGTAGCAGCTCTTGTGCGGATCAGACCTACAAGTTATCATAAAGTCTCCCAATACAATTGGCTTTTGGTCAGGAGCCAAATATTTTCCATCTTAGAATATTGGGATGTGCAATACATGTTCCTATTGCTCCACCACAACGCACAAAGATGGGACCCCAAAGAAGATTGGGGATATATATATTGGGTATGAATCTCCTTCTATTATAAAATATTTGGAACCTATGATTGGAGATTTATTTACGACAAGATTTGCTGATTTCCATTTTGATGAATCAGTATACCCAATATTAGGGGGAGAAAATAAGCAATTGCAAAAGGAGATAGATTAGAATGCATTGTCACTATCTCATTTAGATCCTCGAACAAAGCAATGTGAACACGAGATTCAAAAGATAATTTATTTGTAAAATATTGCAAATCAACTGCCAGATGCATTCACTAACCTACCAAGGGTGACCAAGTCATATATTCCAGCTGCTAATTCTCCTATTCGAATTGATGTCGCGGTTGGATAATCTATAAATACAAATGAGTCTAAGCCACGCTTGAAACGTGGTACACCAATTGATTCCAAATATAAAAATCCTCGAAAGCGAAAATGAGCAAATGATTTAGGAGATCAAAATATGAAGGTAATTGATCAAAAAGAACCCCGTGACATAACAAATGATAAGACCTTAGAGGAGGTCTAGGTACCTTGTAACGACCCGGCTGGTCGTTTTTAGAATTTACGCCCCGATCCCCTACTTACTGCTTTCCCCGTGTTCATTTCTGCTATTTTGAATTTTCGGGATATTCGGTTTTGAGTTTCGGAGTGTTTTGGGACACTTAGTCCCTAAAAGAGAGCTTAAGTGTTGGAAATTTGACCGTAGTCGGAACAATGTGAGGAAGGCCTCAGAATGGAATTCCGATGCTTCTGTTAGCTTCTTTGGATGATTTCGGGCGTAGGGGTATGATTGGATTTCATTTGGGAGGTCCGTAGCTAGTTTAGGCTTGAAATGCCGAAAGTTGGATTTTTGAAGTTTCCGGTTCGATAGTGAGATTTTGATCTGAGGGTCGGAATGAAATTCCAGAAGTTGGAGTAGCTCCGTAGTATTGAATATGATGTGTGTGCAAAATTTCAGGTCATTCGGACGAGGTTTGATAGACTTTTTGATCGAAAGCGTAAATTTTGAGTTTTTGAAGTTCTTAGGCTAGAATTCGATGTTAAATCGGTGTTTCGATGTTGTTTTAGGTGTTTTAAGGATTGGTATAAGTTTGGGCAGTGGTATTAGACTTGTTTGTGTTTTTGGTTGAGGTCCCGGGGGCCTCGGGTGAGTTTCGGGTGCTTGACGGAACTTGAATTTGGACTTAGGAAGATTTTTGCATTGTTGAACCTGTCATAACCGCACCTGCGTGTGTGGGGCCGCAGGTGCGGCACCGCCGAAGCGGCTATTGGACCCCAGAAGCGGAAATTTGGTCTAGCTCCATGAGTGGCAGGTACGAGAAGGTTAACGCACCTGCGAGACCGCAGGTGCGGAAAGCGTGTCACAAAAGCGAAAAATTTATTTAAGTGAGAAGTCGCAGGTGCGACCTTGGCTCCACAGAAGCGGGACCGTAGGTGCGATCCCAGGACCGCAGATGCGGTTTTACTGGGCAGAAAAGGGGCAGAATCGAGGGTTTTGTCAAACTTGGAAAAATCAAATTTGGAGCTCGAGGTAGGGCGATTTAGTGTTGTTTTTGAAGAGAAGACCATTGGGTAACGCTTCCTTGTTCCTTTCTAGTTATATTCAATTAATCTTATCTTAGCTTTGTCATTTAAATTCGGATTTGGAGATGAAAATTGAGAAAAATGGGAAGAAAGTTCTTAGACCTAGAATTCGAATTTTGATGGGGAATTTGACCTTGGATTTGGATAATTTTGGTATGCATGAACTCGTGAGAGTATGAGGATTCTGAAAATATAAATTTTACCCAATTTTGAGACGTGGGCCCGAGGGACGTTTTGGTCATTTCACCTAATTTCGCGCATTAGCTTAGAATTTATTTGTAGAATTAGTTACTTGAAGTATTATTTACATTAAGCAATTGAATTGAATAGATTTGGGCCATTTGGAGTCGAATACTCGTGGCAAGAACGTGGCTTCGGGTTGATTTTGAGCTGGTTCGAGGTAAGTGGCTTGCCTAACCTTGTGTGGGGGACCTTCCCCTTAGAAATTGGTATATTTGTTATTTGAAATGCCTTGTACGTAAAGTGACGAGTGTGTACTTGTGCTAATTGTTGAAAAATCCGGTTTCCATTAAGTACTTAGAATTGAGTTTCCTTTCCTGTTTACACTACCTGCAAGTTAAGCATGTTGTTAGCTTAGGGAAGCATGCCTAATTGATTTAACTTCTTATTTGTTCTACTGCCCTCTTTGAATTTTGTGCAGCCTGCTAGGCTAGAAATACCTGCTTTACCTTGGTGTGAAATTTGATTGGATTGAGTATTCTTCTTGTTGCTGCTGTGTATTTACTTTGGGACTACGGGACGGTATCCTGGGAGATCCCCCTGTATGTTTACTTTGGGACTACGGAATTGTATTCCGGGAGATCCCCTTGCATGTTCACATTGGAACTACAGGATTGCACCTGGTAGATTCCCCCAGTATTGAGTATTTATATTTGGGACAACGGATGTGGTATTCCGGCAGATCCCCGCGCATTTATGAGTTGGACTACAGGATTGCACCCTGGAGATCCACTGGATATTTATATTTGGGAACGACAGGACGGTATCCTGGGAGATCCCTCGACTGTTACCTCTGCGTTGAGTTGTATTTGTTTACCGTGATTACTTGTTTCTGTTTCAGTTGTCGTTATCCCTTATATCATGTGTTACTCTTACTGCTGTACTCATTTATACTAGTCTGTTCTACACTGTCGGACTTTATATTTTATTTAATCTCAGTAGGGCCCTGACCTTCCTCGTCACTACCCGACCGAGGTTAGGCTTGGCACTTACTGAGTACCGCTGTGGTGTACTCATGCCCTTCCTGCACATGTTTTTCATGTGCAGATCCAGGTACCTCTACTCAGACTTACCATCCTTGAGGTGAGGCGATCTTTCGGAGACTTTGAGGTACATCTGCCGCATCCGCAGACCTAGGAGTCTCTCTCCATTCTCTCTTGTAGTTACAGCCCTTCTGTATTTACTTTGTTTTAGACATTCTGGAGTTAGAGCACTATGTAGTATCCTTAGCTTGTGATCATGAGATTCCAGGTTTTGGGAAGAGTATTTGTTTTCGAGAGTTGAGATTGTGTATGCCGAGCGGCACTATTGAACACTATTTTATTCACTATTTCGGGTTTTATCTGTTTTTCTTTCACAATTTGGTTTATTTTTCCGCATTATTAGGCTTACCTAGTCGTAGGGATTAGGTGCCGTCACGATGGTTCACGGAGGGCGAACCGGGGTCATGACAAGTTGATATCAGAGCTCTAGGTTCATAGGAGTCATGAATCACAAGCTGGTTTATTAGAGTCTCGCTGATCGATACGGAAACGTCTGTACTTATCTACGAGAGGCTATGTAACTGTTAGGAAAGTTCCACTTCATCTGATTTCCTTGTCGTGCGAGATTTTTGATATCACAATTCTAAACTTCTATCTTCTATTCTCTCATAGGTGGTGAGGACACGTGCTACCTGAGATGATCAGGCACCCGCGCCCCCTACTGGAGCCGTCAGAGGTCGGTGCCGGGGTAGAGGCAGAGGACGCGCTCGTGGTGCAACCAGAGCATCCGCGCGAGCTGCCACCGAGCTGCCACCAGCAGTACCAGCCGGAGTCCATACACCTGATACATCCGCTACTACTAATCCAGCACTCCAGGAGACTCTGGCGCAGTTTATGACTATGTACACCACTCTAGCTCAGGCAGGGTTGCTTCCCCTTACTGCAGCTATATCCCAGGCCGGGGGAGGAGCACAGACTCCCGCCGCCCGCACTCCTGAGCAGTGAGTGCATGTTGATCAGGTCCAGAGGTTATTCCTATACAGCCGGTAGCCCCAGCTCAGCCCGAGGAGAGGGTAGTAGTTTCAGAGGAGGAGCAAAAGAGGCTTGAGAGGTTCAAGAAGTATCAGCCTCCGACATTTAGTGGGCTAGCCTCAGATGATGCCCTTAGATTTCTTGAGGAGTGCTACCGTAACCTCCGTACTATGGGCATATCAGGATCGAGCGGGGTTTCCTTTACTACCTTCCAGCTCCGAGGAGCCGCCTATCAGTGGTGGCGTGCTTATGAGTTAGACAGTCCGGATGAGGCAGCTTCCCTAACTTGGGCTCAGTTTTCAGATATGTTCACGAGGGAGTATGTCCCCCAGAGTCTCAGGGATGCCTGGCACGCAGAGTTTGAGCATTTGCGCCGGGGTACTATGATTGTCTCGGAGTATGCTGTCCGTTACACCGACATGGCTAGACATGCACCAGCTTTGTTCTCTACGGTTCGCGAGAAGGTTCACCGATTTATTGAGGGGCTTATTCCCAGCATCAGGGCTAGCATGGCTCGTGAGTTAGATATGGATATTTCTTATCAGCAGGTGGTGAGCATTGCTAGGAGGGATTGAGGGTATGCATGCTAGGGATAGAGAGGAGAGAGAGGCCAAGAGGTCTCGAGAGTTGGGCCATTATTCTGGTGCCCGTGCCCCAGCTGTAGGTCGTCATGGTAGGGGTTATATGAGTCGCCCCGTTCATTTAGCTCTTCCAGCAGCCAGTGGTATTCCAGCTCCACCTAGGCCTCGGTAGCCTTATTATGCACCTCCAATATCTAGTGCGCCTCCTACACGGGGTATTTTCAGTGGTCAGTCCAGCAGACCTGGCCCGATCCAGTCACAGCCGCCACGTCCTCCTAGAGCTTGTTTTGAGTGTGGTGACACACGCCATATGGTGAGGGATTGCCCCAGACTTAGGAGGGGTGCACCTCCACAGACTTCTCAGCCACAGCATGCCCCGCAGAGTTCTCAGGCTATGATCCCAGCACCAGTTGCTACCCCACTGACCCAGCCAGCTAGAGGTGGAGGTCGGGGAGGTAGAGGCCGCCCTCGAGGGGGAGGTGAGGCCAGATACTATGCTCTTCCTGCCCGTACTGAGGCTGTCGCCTCCGATTCTGTCATCACAGGTACTATCTTGGTCTGTCACAGAGATGCATCGGTTCTATTCGATCCAGGCTCCACTTATTCTTATGTGTCTTCTTATTTTGCTCCGCATTTGGGTGTATCTCGGGATTCTTTGAGTTCCCCTATTTATGTTTCTACTCCTATGGGAGATTCTCTTGTTGTGGATCGCGTTTATCGATCGTGTTTGGTTGCTCTTAGTGGTTTTGAGACCAGAGCCAATTTATTGTTACTCAGCATGGTTGATTTTGATATTATCTTGGGCATGGACTGGTTGTCGCCCCATTATGCTATTCTTGATTGTCACGCTAAAACCGTGACGCTGGCTATGCCAGGTGTGCCGCGTGTTGAGTGGAGGGGTGCTTTAGATCACACTCCCAGTAGAGTTATTTCTTTCCTTAAGACCCAGCGTATGGTTGAGAAGGGGTGTGACGCGTATATAGCTTATGTGAGGGATGCCAGTATGGATACCCCTTCTGTTGATTTAGTCCCAGTAGTACGGGATTTCTCTGATGTGTTTCCAGCTGATCTTCCGAGCATGCCTCCCGATAGAGATATTGATTTTGGCATTGATCTGTTGCCGGGCACTCATCCTATTTCTATCCCACTGTACCGTATGGCTCCTCCTGAGTTGAAGGAGTTGAAGGAGCAGTTGCGGGAATTACTTGATAAGGTTTTCATTCGGCCCAATGTATCACCTTGGGATGCCCTGTCTTATTTGTGAAGAAGAAGGATGGTTCCATGCATATGCGTATTAATTATCGCCAGTTGAACAAGGTGACAGTGAAGAACCGTTATCCTTTGCCTCGTATTGATGACCTGTTTGACTAGTTACAGGGTTCTTGTGTGTTTTCTAAGATTGACCTACATTCAGGCTATCATCAGTTGAAGATTCGGGAGCCAGATATCCCGAAGACCGCCTTTAGGACTTGGTATGGTCATTACGAGTTCCTTGTTATGTCATTTGGGCTGACTAATGCCCCAGCAGCCTTCATGCATCTGATGCACAGTGTTTTCCGGCCATATCTTGTCTCATTCGTTATTGTATTTATTGATGACATTCTGGTATATTCCCGGAGTCGGGAAGATCGTGAGCAACACCTGAGGACAATGCTCCAGACCTTGAGAGAAAAGAAACTATATGCCAACTTCTCGAAATATGAGTTTTGGTTGGATTCTGTGGCGTTCTTGGGTCACGTGGTCTCGAGTGAGGGTATTTAGGTGGATCCGAAGAAAGTGGAGGCAGTGCAGAGTTGGCCCAGACCATCCTCAACTACAGAGATCCGCAGTTTCCTTGGCTTGGCTGGTTATTATCGTCGATTTGTTCAAGCGTTTTCATCTATTGCAGCACCTATGACCAGACTGACCCAGAAGGGTGCTCCGTTCTAGTGGACGGAAGAGTGTGAGGAGAGCTTTCAGAAGCTTAAGACAGCTTTGACTACAGCCCCAGTTTTGATATTGCCTACCGGTTCGGGGTCTTATACTGTCTATTGTGATACCTCGAGTGTTGGCCTTGGAGCGGTATTGATGCAGGACGGCAAGGTGTGTTGATACCCAATTTTTCCCTATGTATCTTTATATGCAGAATACTTTAAAGATAGCATATGTATGCATATATGAGCATGTCCCAGGGTTTATTTATTATTCCTTAGTTTTCAAAATATTTTTTAATCAATTTATTGCCCTATTTTATCAAGGGAAAACCCAATACTTATCCCCAAAATTATCATTTTGGTGATTAATTTATTTTATTCTCATATTTATCTCAAAATATAGCTAAGGTATTTTTTGCGCATTTTTTACAAATTTATTGGTATTTTTTAAAGCTAAATTGCATATAATTGCAATATTAGCCTATTATAAGAATTAATTGCGTTTATAATTATAAAATTGATTCCAGTATTTTTAATTTAATATTTATATATTATTTATTAAGTTAGTACCTTTAATTTGTTTTCAGAAATCATTTCCCTATTTTATCAAGGGAAAACCCAATACTTATCCCCAAAATTATCATTTTGGAGATTAATTTATTTTATTATTATATTTATCCCAAAATATAGCTAAGGTATTTTTTGCGCATTTTTTACAAATTTATTAGTATTTTTTTAAGCTAAATTGCATATAATTGCAATATTAGCCTATTTTAAGAATTAATTGCGTTTATAATTATTAAATTGATTCCAGTATTTTCAATTTAATATTTATATATTATTTATTAATTTTGTACCTTTAATTTGTTTTCAGAAATCATTTTACTATTTTTTTTATAAAATAAAAAGGAAAAAATGGCTATTTAAATACTAGCCCTATTCCATTTCAATTTTAGCCTAAAATCAGCCCCCCAATTAACCCAATTTCAACCTCAATTGGACCGACCCAATTCCCCAATTACCCGCCCCTGATCCAATAAATTCAACCCGCCCGGCTCCCTATTAAATATAGGTCGTTGATCAAAATGATCAACGGCCACGGTCCCTCCATTCCTTTTTAATCTACCAACACCCAACCCTAACTCATTTTCAACCAGGCAGCTGCCTTTGAATCCTCTCATCTCTCAAACTCTCTCGAACATTCCCCTAACCCTAGCACCATCTCACCGTCTTCTACCTTAAGCCCACCGGAATCCATGGCCTCCCAGGCCATGGGAGCTTTAAAACTCACCTCCCTTTGCTCTTATACACTTGGTACTTGAAGATTCGAGGTCTGACCTCGAAGGTTTTCACCCAGATCTCCGTCGATTCAAGGTTTCTATGGCCTTTCCGGCCGTGCTCCAGCATATCCAAAGCATCTCGAGCCTGGTTCTAACTCATCCGACCAAGATCGGACCTTTTCCAAGCCTTTCTCATTCTAGGGTTCCTCTGAAACCCAAGCTATTCGAGGTTTCTCTAATTGTTTTCTTAGATCGATTTTATATCTGTGCTTTACCGGAGTTTTGAAACGTTTTCCCCGATTTTTCTTTCAAAAATTACTCCTCTACGATTTATGGTTTCTGAAAGTTTCAAAATGTTTCTCTGACTCTTTTTCTTCTTCTCTTTATGTGTATATGTCCATGCTATGTTCTTATGTTTTCTTTTTCTACCTTGCATGATCTTCTACTGTGTTCTTATGTTTGCATGTTCTTCTACTATGTCCCGTTCTTTCTTCTACTACGTTTCTATATCATGCTCTCCCATGTTTATCTTGCTAGGTTTCCTTATGTGTTCTTTTGCTGGGTTTTTCCGATACCCCTGTGTTCTTCTACTGTAATTTTTTACTAATTTTAATTCTTTGTTTTCCTTTCACTGGACCTTTGTTTGAGTTCTTTTAAACGTGTTTCTTCTACTGTTCTCTTAAGTGCTATACTACCTCTTTTGCTCTAATGAACTTGTTTGAGTTCCAAGTTTTCTTACAACATGCTCCTTCTACTCTCACTATGTTTCGAATCAACTTCTTCACTCTGTGGCTTCGAACTTGCTATTGTATCTGTTCGTTTTCTCATAAGTCTCTGAAAGAGACCTCTGAGCCTGGTTCAGTTATTTCTCTTCTCTCCTCTGTGTCTGATTCGAGTTGAAAACCCTAGGATTTGGGGTTTTTGGCGAGTTTGGTCTTGTGTTTGGACTAGGGTTCTATTTGGAGCCCTGGACTCTCTCAAACTCATTTTGAACCTATGTACTGAATTTGAACCTCTTTGTTTATGACTCTAAATTATTCTATATTAGACTCTTCCGATTAGCCTGACAGTTCTTTTATATGTGTGTGTTGAACCTTTCTTCTAAAGGCTTTCCAACTTATGATTGAATCAGAATCCTTTTTTTGGGGGTTAATAGAGTGTTACTGATTTTCCTTAAGTAAAACCTTTTCTTCACTTTTTCTGACTGGGTTCACTCACACCAAGTATTTGGACTTCTGATTTCGTGGCTGTTAATTGATTCTCTTTCCTTAATTATACAACTGTGTACTGTCAAAACCCTGCCCTTAAATAACTATTATGTATTTACCCCTCTTGTACTGCTTTGAAAAGAGTTTGATTAATTTATTTCCTTAATTAGTTATGCCCGTTTGAATCTGAATCCCTTAATTAAGGGAGATTTTCGTGTAATTGATTAGCAATCAGCTTTCAAAATTATTTCTTGCCTTGTTTCTGCCTGCTTTCTACACTATAAATACCTGACTCCTTAACACAAGACAGAGGAATTGAGAACAATCACACACACACGTAAAATCACAATCATAATTCTCTTCTAAACTTATACTTAGAGCATTCTTGCTTCTTGTCTGCATTTTGGCTTTTACAAGACTACTGCTTCTCTTTACTTGCTTCTTTGAAACTGGTATGTCCTAAAATTAATTTCAGTATCACCCTAATGTGTTTATTTACAGTCCTTGTATCCATGTCTACTTTCTATCCTTTGTAAAGTGTAACATCTGATTTAAAGTACCTATATGCTATTGCTTGCTTCTCTTCCTTATGAACAATTGCTCCCTACCCCATTACCCCAATGTGATTTTGAGTGGGGACTTAGGGCATGGCAGCAAGAATTGTTGTCCATGACCTAAGTTTTTGACCCCCTAACCCTTAAGTAGGCTGGAAGGTGTGCCAGTATGTCTCCTTGCTGGGTATGCCCCTTTGCTTGCTCTTTTCTTGTATCTTGTTTCTAGTATGAATCCTCATACCCCATTCCCCTATGTGTGCTGAGTTAAGGTATAGCCTGGCAGCATCCAAATTGCTGTCCAGGGCTGAACCTGACCTTCAATAGCTCTTAACTCCCCAATTCTACAGCTGACAGGCTGGTCAGGGGTGTGCCAGCATCCCAATTGCTGGGCATGACCACCAACCTGCCATCGCCCTCCCTAATTCCCCTCTATTGCACTTACATTTACTCCTAGTCTCTAAGTTCTGCCCCCCTCCTATGAGCCTTGCCTTGGGACCTTGAGTTCCCTCTGAACTTGGACATTTGAGGGCTGGCCTTTCCACACTGCACTATATTTCTACAATGATATTTGGGGTGTAAGCATTGCCTGGAGTTCATGAAACTCCTTGGAACTTTGACACATCCCAAATAAGAGGAAGGCTTTGGAAAATTTGGTCCTTGGAAGTTGGTTTATTCCATATGTCAGACTAGGAGTCTGAATTAGGCTCTCCTTGGTTGGAATTTTAACTTCTGATGTATTGTTTTTCTGGAATCATTCAGTTGTAATAATTTGTAATAACTACGGGGCGTATAGTAAGAAATGGGGGAGGGACTCTCATGTTATGCATATGGGGTATATACCATGCTTTAGGTCTACTTCTGCAATCACGATTTGTTCATTACTACACTAGAAATCATGCCTACAAAGTCCATTCATCTGCATATAGAAATCCTGTCTATAAGTTGTTCATTACTGCATATAGAAATCCTGCCTGTAAGCTATTCATTTGCATTAGAAATCATGTCTATAAGTTTTCTGCACTTTTGCATACACACCTTAGGCAGACAATCTATAGGTTAAAAATAACAAATGCACTCTAGCTACCATGCCTATAGGATCCCTACACTCTTACAAACGTCCTAAATCAATCACGCTTAGAAAGCATGCCTATTGGGACAACTAAATGAATCTGAATCGTCTAGCTCGTTTACAAGTCTAAAATCAGTAGTGAATGCCGTTTAATACCTGCAGATTTTGTTGTCTCTTAAATCAGTAATCTTTCTTTAAACCAGCATGCCTTCTACAAATGTTAGATACTTCGATTGCAGGCCTCATCTAGGCAAACCTTTAGGTAATTAATCAACTTTGCTAGTCGTTAATAATTACAACCAGCAGGCAGGTCTTATTCGAACTTCTTATCTGAAAAAAGTGCTAAATCAGCCATCCTTTCTACGTTAAGTTTAATTAAAGGACTAACCAGTATTTGTAAGTCGTGCTAAACGATCTGTTTCTTTAAATGAGGAGGCATGTTTGAGCCTTTAACTGCTACTTGTTCCCCCCTTAATTGCTTATGTGTTTTGTTTGTCGCCTTAGACTTTTATCCTTTAAAACTCTGAAAAGCCCAACTCCCTCCCCTTAGGATTAGTAGTCCCAAATGCCTCCGGGACTGATAGGATTGGGATGGGTAATAGCATGCAACAAGCAACGATACTATTCCGCGTTTTACTACCTAAACGGGGTGGGAAAGGGTAGATATGGATATGATGACCGGTGCGCTAATACCACGTGTAGCCCCTCTTTGGGGGAGTGATTACTGGGTATTGCATTGATGTGATCCATATTATTTGTAAACCTAGGACTCCTTTCCCTTTATCTAATTATTCTATCATTTTTTTAGAATTTTTCAAGCTGTTTTTCCTCAAAAAATTCGAGCCCTTTCTGTTTTCTTCAAACTTTAACTTATCTGCAAATTTTTGATCCGTCATATTTGAGCCTTTATTCGCTTATTTGTTACTTGTACTTGAAGTCACAGTTACAACATGGCCGGGAACCACATTAGTGGATCTTGAGGGGTGCCTAACACCTTCCCCTCGAGATAATTTCAAGCCCTTACCCAAACTCTGGTTAGGTGGCGACTCTTCAACCTCCAAAACCCAAATTCCCAAAGGGAATAGAGTTGTCCGCCCAAATGTCGTAAACCCGATTTCGCCTTTAAGGAAAAAGGGGGCATCGACAGCATGGCGACTCTGTTGGGGAATTCTTTAGGCTTTTACCATTGCATGTTATTTGTGACTTTATTGCTTCTTTATTGCTCTTATTCAATCTCTTTATCTCTCTTCTACTTCGAAACTGACTTGGCTTTTTGTTTTCTTTTCTTTAATGCTTTTACCGCTTTTTTTTCAATACTGTTGTAATCATGAGCAATTATTGTAATTATTATTTTATGAACGTGCAAATACTGACAACTTGTTTGGCTATTGTAACTGCATATTCAACATCATATTCCACTCGTGCCAAACAAAATACCATAGCAACGCTTATAATGAGTGGTTGCGCCCTTCCGATATTATTACCCCCTAAATTTGGTAAAGACATATTTGCGGTAAAACCAGTCGATCAGCGGTGCAGTCGATGGTCCCGTGCCTTTCCCTCTTGAGTTGTCCGCTCAAGGGTACCTGTCTAATACCCCATAGAAACCTTACTCTGTTTTAACTGTGCATGCATCACTGTCAAACCTAGTCGAGTCAGTTATGCTGTCCAGATAATGACTCTTTAAGATAGCCTTGTCCAAGGTCCACTGGGTTTCCTTGGAACCCAAACGGACACCACCATATTCTGTGCATTTATTTGGAGAACTAAATGTCGTTTATGCTAATTATTCGTTTAAATAGTCGAGTCCGGCGGGGTAAGGGTCTAACACTTTGTTTTGCAGAAAATGAGGCACGAAGTCCCCAGATTCGGCATGGTAACCAACATTCACCCAAGGTTGCTAAGTTGGTGGGAAGACCTTCACTCCAGTGACCAGACTCTCGTCCGCAAGAGCGAGGTTTGGTAGAATTGGAAAGGAAGTTCATCCAATGGATCGAAAACTGCCAGAATGCCGAAGGAAGCGAAGGGGGACACTTAGCTAGACTGCGTGAGCTGGTGAAGCTGTTCGATGAAGCTAAAGATGCCGAGTCTGGGGAAGGTCTTTCTGGGACCAAGTAGTTAGGAGTCTTTCTTTTGCTTTAATGTAATAAGGCCCACGGCCATTAGTGACATCTTATTTATTTGCTATTTTTTAGTGTCGTTTTGGGATTTGTCTTATTTTTATCAATAAAATGAGGCATTTAGTATTATAAGTTCTCCAAATCAACTTGTCGCTAGTCCTACCTCGGGCACAACGAGGCACCCAAATTAGGACACGATTTATATTCTTGCACTATTTGTTTAAATATCGCAACGTTTTCTCCTCATATTCTTTACTAACTTGTTACCTTTTATTTTTATTCCCCTTCCCCAAAGGTTAGTCCGTTACACTCTGGCATCATCATACTCTACAAGATCCAAGGGCCCTCCACCTCCTCCTTCTCCAAGTCCTATCAGAAACAAGAACAAAGGAAAAATGGAAGACTTGGGTAACATCAGGAAGGAGAATTCGGTTGAAAGGGTAGAGACTTCCCAGGGTATTCAAGCTTCTAAGGAAAGTGCCTCCCAGCTTGAAAAAAAGTTATTGAAATTTCAGGAAGAACTAGACCAAGTCCGGAATTTGGCCAGCTTGTCATTTTCCCTCACTACCCCAGATGTCAACTTTCCCAACACTCAAAACCCCGCACCCCCACAAAACATCCCGAAACCACAAAATCAACCCGCTCCCCATCACCACTGCAACACATGCCACACTTCAAGTAACATCCCATTACTCATCCCCGAACCACTAAACTCTGCAAATGACCATTCTTACCCTCATCACAACAATCCCATTTATGTGGAAACTATGCTGCATCCCGCGCAACCCATTTCAAGCACACCTGAGTCTGATGACAAAGACTCTCTTATCAAGAAACTGGCCGCAGAGCTCAAGAAACTTACTAGCCGAGTCCAGGGTGTTGAAGGAAACAAAGGCATCGAGGGGCTGAATTATGAGGACCTTTGCATCCAGCCAGATGTTGAACTTCCGGAGGGGTACAAACCTCCCAAGTTCGAAATGTTTGATGGCACAGGAGATCCCAGAGTCCATTTGAGGACATACTGCGATAAGTTGGTTGGAGTCAGGAGAGATGAAAAGATCCGCATGAAGCTCTTTATGAGAAGTTTGAAAGGGGATGCTCTATCTTGGTACATTAGCCAAGACCCCAAGAAGTGGACAAATTGGGTAGGTATGGTGTCCGATTTCATGGACAGATTCAGATTTAATATAGAGAATGCGCCAGATGTTTTCTACATCCAGAATTTAAAGAAGAAACCCACAGAGACATTCCGCGAGTATGCTACTCGTTGGAGATCTGAAGCTGCTAAGGTCAGGCCAGCCTTAGAAGAAGAACAGATGAACAGGTTTTTTGTCCGAGCTCAGGACCCACAGTACTACGAGAGGTTGATGTTGATCGAAGGCCAGAAATTTTCCGACATCATCAAGCTAGGGGAAAGGATCGAGAAAGGTATCAAAAGTGGTATGGTCACTAACTTTGAAGCATTACAGGCTACCAACAAGGCTCTACAGTCTGGTGGCACGTCCAAGAAAAGGGATGTGAGTGCCGTGATGATTGCACAGAGAACAAAATCCCCAATCAAATACCAAACCTACCCAATACCCCTTCTTACATATCAATCTACCCCTACCCCAAATTACCTCGCACCTTCCTACCAAGCTCCACCACCTGCCTATCAATCACTTCCATCTCCCACATACCAACCCACTTCACCCAAATATTCCCAACCCGCACAAGTCTACCAAGCCTACAACACTCAACTATCCCACTATCAATCACCTCCTACTCGCCAAAACTTTCCTAGACCCCGACCAAATTTTGACCGCAGACCTCCCAAACAATACAATGCCAATGCGGAACCAATCGACCAGCTGTACGAAAGACTCGAAGCCACTGGTTATGTCACCCATGTCCCTGCCATAACTCCTGAAAACCCCTCCCAATGGATTAACCCAAACAAAACCTGTGCATACCATTCTGGCATGAAGGAACACACTATTGATGAGTGCCGCTCCCTGAAGGACAAGATCCAGGCTTTAATTGACAACAAGATCATCGTGGAAAAGGAGCCTGCTCCGAATGCCCGTAACAACCCTCTACCAGACCACAAGGGTGGAAGTGTTCATATGATTGAAATAGAAGATGATTGGGATCCCAAAGGATCAATCGGCTTGATCATGGAAGGTGACGATCCAAAGAAACCAACAGTCACTCTTAAACCGATTGTTGTCCAGATCCAGCTTTCTAGGGATGCTGAAGGGAACATATCCATACCGCTCGATCTTGAAGCACCAGCCTCCGCAAAGACGCCAACACCAATCGAGGTCGAGTTTGGGTCCCCAAAGGCGCCTGAGCCCTTTGAAGTTACTGTATTACCTTCCAAGGCAAGGGTACCCATTCCTGTAGCAATGTCAGTCATAGCACCATTCCATACGAAGGCCATTCCGTGGGACTACACAGCCGAGGCAAGAAGGAAAGGAAAAGCCAAGTTCGGAGAAATAGTTGCAGCGCAGGGTATGACAAGAACCGACATGGTTTATACCCCAGAACAGTTAGCTAAGTCGAGTAAGCAGACCTCTGGCCGACAAGCCATCATTGAAACTGGACCCGGTGATCTCTGGAGAAAGATACAAGCCAAGGAATATTCGGTCATTAACCAGCTGAACAAAACACCGGCACAAATTTCTATCTTGGCTTTATTACAAAGTTTTGATGCACATAAGAACGCCTTGATGAAGATACTGAGTGAGGCATATGTACCCAGCGATATAACTGGACGAGAAATGGCGAACATGGTGGGGCAAGTATTGGAAAGTCACAAAATTACTTTCCACGAAGATGAGCTGCCACCTGAAGGGTTGAGCCACAACAAGGCGCTGCACATCACTGTGCAATGCGAGGATTATTTCATCACCAGGATTTTGATTGACGGAGGGTCCAGCCTCAACATTTGTCCCTTGGTGACTCTCCGAACATTAGGGAAAAGCCTGCATGAGATCAAAGATAGAGCAATCAACGTCAAAGCTTTCGACGACTCCCAAAGGTCCACCATTGGGGAAATCAGTTTGTGTCTGCAGATGGGACCAACTTGGTTCGATGTCGACTTTCAAGTAATAGACATCCCAGCATCCTACAATCTGTTGTTGGGAAGGCCCTGGATTCACGCTGCCAGAGCCGTAGCATCAACCCTACACCAAGCGGTAAAATTTGAGTGGAATCACCAAGAGGTAATTATTCACGGCGACGGCAGCAATCCCATATACAGTCGTCAAACCATTCCAGCAATCGGAGGAAGGAGAAAGATAGGTGGGGAAACCTACCATCATATTGAGCGAGTCAACGTCGTGGACAAAGATAAATGGTGGGACAACAGGATTGAGAGCATACTGAATTGGAGTGGGTATGAACTTGGCAAGGGACTCGGCAGGAACCTCCAGGGAATCACCGAACCTATCAAGCTGAAGAAGCATGGTACCACTTTTGGTTGGGGATACGAGTACACTTGGAAGGAATTCAAACAATGGTCGCCACCCTGGCGCGGTCCTTACTATCCATTGAAACATCCGATACCCCGTCTAGAGCAGACTTTCCGACCAGCCGAAGTCATTTATGGGTCAGAAGAAGAGGAAGCATTAGCAGCAATGAGGAACTTGTTCCTGGAGGATGATAATATGGACTGTTACGTCGTTTTCGAGGAGGAGGGGGAGGAAGGCCTTTCCATACAAGCCGTGAGCCAAGGAGCACGCCTCAACAATTGGTCCATCAGAACCACCAGGGCCCGGAAAGCTTCAGGGTAGCAAGGCTGAACAAAGCACTATGCATCATCTCTATTTTTCTGCTAGTTGATTTTCTTTCCGCATTTTTAATTTCGAAAATAAGAGCTCCAATGTTCAAAACAATTATAAAATTTATCAAAATCATTTTAGTTTCTTATGAATCTCGCTCTTATTATTTTCTCTACCGTTTACTTTATTTTACACAGCATTACAATCACTTATCTTGATGAACCGATGATTGTAACTTGCGACGAGGCAACGCAACAAACGGATACAGACTCAGAAGAGGATGATATACCGGAAGAGGTCGTTAAAGAGGTTGAGAACTTTGAGAATAGGCCTAAATCTAACTTGGACGAAACTGAGGTTATCAACTTGGGGGGCACAAAGAATATCAAAGAAACGCGCATCAGTGTTCATCTGTCACCATCAGAAAAGGAGGAATACACAGAATTTCTAAAAGGGTATGAAGACATATTCGCCTGGTCGTATGATGATATGACTGGTCTCAGCACATCTATTGTAGCTCACAAACTGCCAACGGATCCAGCATGTCCGCCGGTAAAACAGAAGCTCAGGAAGTTCAAGCCTGACATGAGTTTGAAAATTAAGGAAGAAGTCACCAAGCAGGTCAAAACCAAGGTCCTCAGGGTAGTAGAGTACCCATCATGGTTAGCCAGCATTGTGCCAGTGCCGAAGAAGGACACGAAGGTCAGAGTCTGTGTTGACTACCGGGACCTCAACCGGGCCAGTCCAAAAGACGACTTTCCTTTGCCAAACATACATTCTGATTGACAACTACGCCAAGCACGAGCTGCAGTCATTTGTCGATTGTTTTGCTGGGTATCATCAAATATGGATGGATGAGGAAGACGCTGAGAAAACGGCTTTTATCACGTCATGGGGGATGTATTGTTACAAGATGATGTCGTTCGGGTTAAAGAATGTCGGGGCCACCTACATGAGGGACATGACTACTATTTTTCATAACATGATACACAAAGAGATCGAGGTGTATGTAGACGACGTCATCATCAAGTCTAAGAGAGCCACCAACCACATGGAAGATTTGAGGAAATTCTTCAACAGATTGAGGAGGTACAATCTGAAGCTGAATCCCGCCAAGTGCGCATTCGGGGTTCCTGCCGGAAAGCTACTAGGGTTCATTGTAAGTCGTAGAGGGATAGAGCTGGACCCTTCAAAAGTCAAGGCTATTCAAGAGTTGCCACCGCCAAAGAACAAGAAGGACGTGATGAGTTTCCTGGGAAGACTCAACTATATCAGCCGGTTCATAGCATAATCCACTGTCATCTGTGAGCCGATCTTTAAGATGTTGAAGAAGGATGCCACTACTAAATGGATCGATGATTGTCAGAAAGCCTTCGACAGAATCAAGGAATACCTATCAACGCCGCCAGTTCTGGTTCCGCCCGAACCAGGCAGACCGCTGTTGCTCTACCTTGCAGTATTGGATGGAGCATTCGGTTGTGTTCTGGGGCAACACGACGAAACAGGGAGAAAGGAGCAAGCCATCTATTACCTCAGCAAGAAGTTCACTCCATACGAGGCCCGTTACTCTCTATTAGAACGTACCTGTTGTGCTTTGACTTGGGTAGCTCAAAAGTTGAGGCATTATTTCTGTGCCTATACCACTTACCTCATATCAAGAATGGATCCGCTGAAATATATCTTTCAGAAGCCCATGCCCACTGGCAAACTAGCCAAGTGGCAAATCCTGTTGAGTGAATTCGACATCGTTTACGTGACTCAGAAGGCAATCAAAGGACAGGCACTGGCAGATCATCTTGCCGAAAATCCCGTGGACAGAGAATACGAGCCTCTAAAGACGTATTTTCCTGATGAAGAGGTATCTTTCATAGGAGGAGATATTGCAGGATCCTATGATGGTTGGAGGATATTTTTCGACGGAGCAGCAAATTTCAAAGGAGTGGGCATAGGAGCAGTCCTAGTATCAGAAACCGGCCAGCATTATCCGGTATTCGCCAAGCTCAGGTTCCCATGCACAAACAATATGGCCGAGTACGAAGCTTGCATCTTGGGGCTTAAAATGGCCGTTGACATGAACGTCCAAGAGTTGCTAGTGATTGGAGATTCGGATTTGCTTATACATCAGGTCCGAGAAGAATGGGCGACCAAGAACTCCAAGATACTCCCGTATTTGCATCATGTACAAGAGTTGAGGAAAAGGTTCGTAAAGACAGAGTTCCGGCATTTTCCCAGGATCCAGAATGAGTTTGCCGATGCATTGGCCACTCTATCATCCATGATTCAGCATCCAGATAAGAACTTCATAGACCCTATTCCAGTAAAGATTCATGATCAGCCAGCTTATTGTGCTCATGTCGAGGAAGAAGCGGACGGAAAGCCCTGGTTTCACGATATCAAGGAATTCTTGGCTGAAGGAAAATATCAGAGCTTGCAAATGCTATTCAGAAGCGCACTCTGCGAAGATTATCCAACAATTTCTTCCACAGCAGAGGAATCCTGTACCGGAGGACTCCTGATTTGGGATTGCTAAGGTGTGTTGACGCAAAGGAAGCATCCAGGTTATTTGAAGAAGTTCATGCAGGGACCTGCGGTCCACATATGAATGGTTTTGTCTTAGCAAGGAAAATACTCCAAGCTGGTTATTTTTGGATGACTATGGAAACGGACTGCATCCAGTATGTCCCAAAGTGCCACCCTGTCAGATCCATGCAGACATGATAAAAGTGCCTCCAAATGAGCTTAATGCAACAAGATCGCCATGGCCGTTCGCCGCTTGGGGAATGGATGTCATCGGACCTGTCGAGCCTTCCGCATCAAACGGGCACAGGTTCATTCTAGTGGCCATTGATTATTTCACCAAATGGGTTAAAGCAGCGTCATATAAAGCAGTAACCAAGAAGGTTGTGGTAGATTTTGTCCGCGACCGCATCGTTTGTCGATTCGGCATCCCAGAGTCGATCATTACTGACAACGGTTCCAACCTCAACAATGATTTGATGAAAGCCATGTGCGAAACCTTCAAGATCAAACACAAGAACTCTACAGCCTACAAACCTCAGATGAATGGAGCTGTAGAAGCGACCAATAAGAACATCAAGAAGATACTAAGGAAAATGATAGAGAAACACAAGCAGTGGCACGAAAAGCTATCATTTGCTTTATTGGGGTACTGCACCACAGTTCGCACATCAACCGGGGCGACTCCCTATATGTTGGTTTATGGTACCGAGGCAGTCATTCCCGCCAAGGTAGAAATTCCCTCCCTAAGAATTATACAGGAAGCGAAACTTGAAGATGCAGAATGGGTAAAGAGTCGCTACGAGCAGTTAGCCCTTATAGACGGAAAGAGAATGAATGCAGTTTGCCATGGTCAATTGTATCAGAACAGGATGTCCACAGCCTTCAACAAAAGAGTCAAGCCGAGACAGTTCATGCCAGGGCAGTTAGTGTTGAAGAAGATTTTTCCACATCAAGATGAAGCTAAAGGGAAGTTCTCTCCCAACTGGCAGTGTCCATACATGGTTCATCGGGTTCTATCAGGAGGAGCACTCATACTTGCAGAAATGAATGGAGAAGTCTGGCCAAAGCCAATTAATTCAGATGCAATCAAGCGTTATTATGTGTAATCATTATGATTTCTTTATGATGTAATTTGAACTACGCCTGACCTGATTCCCGTTTAAGAGGGGATACGTAGGCAGCCCTATGGGTTCGGTCACAATTCAATAAAATCTTCATTTCCCCCGATATTGGAAACTAGGGCAGAATTTTGAGGAGGACCCTCAAAATTCCGAAGTTGATTTCCAGCCGTTCATCGCACGCAGCCGTCAGAAGCACCAGCTCAGTAAACTGGGGCAGAATTTTGAGGAGGACCTTCAAAATTCCGTAGCAAAAGAGGTCGCAATGTCTTGAACTGCGTCGCAGTTGTCGGTTCATCTAAAAGAAAATAATTTTTTTAATTATGTGTTTACAATATATTTTTCTTTTTTACTAAATCATGCATGACTACTAGCATTGCTTTGTTTAGCGACGCTACCCCAATGAAAGCAAGAGCCGAGTAGGACAAGCGAAGTCCACGGGAAGACTAACTAACCTTCCCCCCTTTACAAAACTCACGACTTTTCTTTGGATGCAGGCACCCCAAGACATAAAATCATCAGATACGATTACATATTCATACTTTTTCAGGAGTACAACTATCAGAACCATCACTTACTTACAAGTGCTATCCGCACATGACATCCCCAGCAGCCACAATGACACAATCAATTATCAGCTATCATCTATCAGCTAAGAGATTTCGTTACTCTTCACCTTTATTTGCTGCATTGCATAAGGCTACCTTTCTGCCTTCCGAGACTAAGCCTTGTCTCCACTTGCATTTCTCTGCATTGCATAAGGCTACCTTTCTGTCTTCCGAGACTAAGCCCCGTCTCTATCTGCATTTTTTTTTGCATTACATAAGGCTGCCTTTCTGCCTTCCGAGACTAAGCACTATCTCCACTCGCATTTCTCTGCATTGCATAAGGCTACCTTTTTGCCTTCCGAGACTAAACTCTGTCTCCATCTGCATTTTTTCTTGCATTACATAAGGCTGCCTTTCTGCCTTCCGAGACTAAGCACTGTCTTCATCTGCATTTTCTTGCATTGCATAAGGCTACCTTTCTGCCTTCCGAGACTAAGCATTGTCTCCACCCGCATGGCTGAAAGATCGCCAACTTTACTTAAATCCTGCATGGCTGAAATATCGCCACTTTATCTCTTGCATGGCTGAAATACCGCCACCTTTATTTGAGTCCTGCAATCGGCTGAAAAATCGCCATCTTTATTTAAATCTTTATATCGGCTGAAATGTCGCCAACTTTATTTAAATCTTCACATCGGCTGAAATATCGCCAACTTTATTTAAATCTTTACATCGGCTGAAATATCGCCAACTTTATTTAAATCTTTACATCGGCTGAAATATCGCCAACTTTATTTAAATCTTCACATCGGCTGAAATATCGCCAACTTTATTTAAACCTTTACATTGCTGAATATCGCCAACTTTATTTAAATCTTCACATCGGCTGAAATATCGGCAATGTCATTTAAATCTCGCATCGGCTGAAAGATCGCCATTTATATCTGTACTTTACATCGGCTGAAACATCGCCAAATCTTGCATTTCATGGGCTGAAAGATCGCCAAATTGTCCAAAGGCGTCATTGTTCGGAGGCACCATTTTCATAGCCCGAGAACGCCATGCCATGGCCCGAGGACCCTGCTTTTATCTTTTGCATACCCTTATTCAAAGGCATCGTAGTTCGGAGGCATCATTATCATAGCCCGAGAACATCATTTCATAGCCTGCGAATCCTTTATTATACGCTTCATGGCCCAGGACGTCATGGTCTGAGGCGTCATCCTACCCGTCCAAAGACAGCATTCATGGTCCAACGGGAACCTGCATCACGTTTAAATTTATGCACAATATATGTTTGTATTGCTTATTTGCAGGTACACTGGCTAGCAACGGCCATCACAGCAGGAGCGATCCCGCTCCGGTTCCAACAGCCTATCAGTCCCTGACCATCCTTCCCAACCTGAATATCGCGCCCGTCTTTCGAAATCCTCATCGGCATGTTCCGCCGACGGATCCCCGAACTACATATGGCCTGATTCCTGTAAGACCAGGGATATGTAGGCAGCTCAGGAGCCAGAGCTCGGTCAAAATCTTTCAAATCGTTTCTTACGGTCAAAATTGGCCATCATATCTTTACCCTACAACTCTTTCATCCTTCTCGGGTAAAGAGGGGCAGCTGTTGATACCCAATTTTTTCTTACATATTTTTAGATACTCAAAATATTCTCAAATAGCATGTACATGCATATATAAGCATGCCCAAGGGTTTTGGTATTTTTTCCTTATTTTTTAAAGATTTTAAAATTAATTTATTGTCTATTTTAATAGTACAAAATTCAATAATTATTCCCAGACTAGCATTTTTGGTGAATAATTTATTTTCATTCTTATATTTACACCAAGATATAATTAAGGTAATTTTTTTGCATATTTTTACACATTCGTTTGGTATTTTTTTTAAGCCAAATTGCATATAATTGCAATTGTAGCCTATTTTACAATTAACAGCATTTTACAATTATAAAATTATTTTTTGTATTTTTGGATTAATATTTGTACGTTATTAATTAAGTTCAGTACCTTTAATTTGTTTTAAAATCTTTTTAACCATTTTATAAAATAATAAAAAAGGGAAAATTGGCTATTTAATAAACAGCCCTTTATTATTTTAATTTTAGCCAATTTGGCTACACCTCTATCAGATTTAATTGACCCAATACCCAATTAAACTCACCCCAGTCCAATCCCTAATATAACCCGGCCCAACCCCGATTTAATCTGAGCCGTTGATCAAGTAAGATCAATGGCCCAGATCTATTTTCCTTAATTAAATCTAACTAAACCCCTCGACCCCTCAGTCTTCGAGACACTCTCTCTCTCTACTTCGTCTCTTCCTCTCCCCCTTCTCTCTAGAACTTTCTGGTTCTTCTTCTCCGATGACCTCCACCATCTCTCCGGCCACCTCCAGCCTCACCTCTTTCGACCACCAGCCGCCATGAAACCCTATCTCGCCAATTCCCTCTATCCTTGAGACCCTAGAAGCCTCCGCCATACAAGTCAGTCACTGAAGCTTCGCCTAGTTTGTTTCCGGCCTTTCTCCGGCGAGTTTTGACTCGATGGTGTTCTAATCACCATGGTTCCTGAGTTTCACGACCAGGTTACCTCTACTTCCTCTGTTTTCTTAGGAAACCCTAACCTCGACCCAAGTCTCTTAAAAACCCATCTGTATTTTAACGATTTGTGACCCATTCCTTCATGTTATAAACCTTTCTTTACTCGATCTTTACAAATAATCAAGTTTTAAGCATCTTTGTCTCCTATTTGAAACTAGGGTTTCTTGACCTTGTTTTCAGAAAGGTTTCCTATAAGTTTTAACGTCTCTACTGTGTTTAAGCCATTATCTCCTAATTTTATGTTATTTTAACGAGTATTGACGAAACCCTATGTATTTTGGGTTGTTTCTTTGCTACTTGACTATGCATCTATGTGTTCTCTGCAACTCCTGCGTTGATTCATTGTTCCGGCCTTTAATTCCTGCTGTTCTATGAGTACTTCTCCCTGTTAATCGCATGACTGCTATTTAAATGCTTGATGATTCCTACGGTTTGTTACTTGTTACTTATATTGATCCTTTTGTGTATTAACTATGATACTTGCCTTAGAACTCTTTACTAATTTTGTGTATTTTCCTTTAACTATAATGCTTGCCTTAGAACTCTTTACTGATTCTGTGTATTTTCCTTTCACTGTGCTACTTGCCTTAGAACTCTTTACTGATTTTATGTATTTTCCTTTAACTGTGCTACTTGCCTTAACACTCTTACTGATTTTCAGAATAATACTCTGCCTTATTTTATATGCAAGCATATCGCCAATTGATTCTTATTTTCCTTAATTCATATGTTCTGTACCTGGTCCTATTCACATGCCTTATTCTTTACTACTCTCTGTATGATTGAAATTAGTCTTTCAATTAGTTCTCTTTCCTTATTTGTCACTATGGTAGCCGTTTGAACTAGGACTCCCCAATTGAAGGGGAGTACTTACATTGATTGGGATTCTAATTGTATTTACTTCTATAATTATACTACACTTTACTTCTTACCTTATTTTTTCTACTCGTTTCCAGAACTATAAATACTCTACTCTTTCATTAGCAAAACACAGACACACATCACTGAATACTCTCAATTCTACATTCTCTTGTGCTCTTTCTCTCTTGCTCTTTTGCTCTATTGCTGTTCTCTGCTCTTGCCTATTATTAGCCGGCTGTAAGCCAAGGCTAATATTGCGTTATCACTTTGTCTTTGCATCCTGCTCTTGCTCTCTTACTGGTATGTCCTAATTAATCTTCAAGTCTCCAATCAATGTGTTTATTCTTGTTTCAGTTCATTATCTTCTTGATTTTCTTCTATTTACGCTTCTACTGCTCAACATGCTATTGATTCTTTTGTTTTAGTATTTTACCATGTCTTCTGATTTATATTCAAAGCCTGTAATATGACATTGTCTATGCCTAACTTCTACTTACTATGCATGTATCTTATTACTGTACATTATTATGCCTAAACTTTACCACTTCCTAATTCCCCTGATCCCTGGCACTTTATATGTCCTGCTTGATTTACATGCTTCTAACTGATGTTTATCTTAACTGTTATAATTGTCCCCCCCCCCTGTTGCTGTCTAAGTATTATGTTTAGGTTTGACCATTTCTTGGTCCCCTGAATCTTCTGATTCTGTGTAGTCATGCTTCAGTAAATCTCTCTATCTCCTCTAGCATTATGTGATCTATCTGTTCCCTTTCCCCATGATCCTTGTAGCAATCCTGTACTGTTGAACTGGCGCTTCTATTTTAAAACAAATCCCTTATTTTTTAAAACTCTTTTAAACTACTTCTTCCTGCACTTCACACTACTCTTAGAGAATAGGTTCTGCCCCCTTCGTGTGAGCATTGCTTTGGGTACCTCTGAGTACTCACTGAACATTGACACACAAGGCTGGTAATCCCACACTGCACCTGTCCTGCATTCTTCTAAGTGTTTAGGTGCTGGTATTGGTCAAGGACCCAATGGGGCCCTAGGGAGCTTTGCCGCACCTAGACCATGGCAAAGGCTGTGAAACTAGAAGGAAGTGAGGTTGGAAGACTGGGCCTGATTGAAGGCTCCCTATAGAATAACTTCTTATTTTTTTATTTATTACTGTAATTCATATACTATTGGTTTTAGAATAATTTGTAAATGAACGATTGGGGCTGAATAGTGAACATGGGGGAGGGTAATGCATGTTTATTTTAAGTAATGGGTAGAAAACTTGTTTATAGGTTTTATTTACCTATTTGCGCAATAGATAACCTGCTTAGGGCATGCATTTTCATGTGTTAGAAATCATGTTTTAGGTCATGCACTCTCAGTATGTTATTGTACTCACTTCGTAATTTTAATCAATTAACAACAAGCCAAATAAACTGTCATTACTGCATCGGCATGTTAGAAATCATGTATTAGGTACTCCTATGTGCATTAGATATCCTGCCCTTAGGACTTCTTACTCGTTCGAATTACAGTGGTTAATTAACATGTTAGTCTAATAACTTTGCTAAAATATGGCTAAGTGTTTGAAACGTTTCTGCAAATGCATTATCATGCATACCTTAGAAAAATTAGAATCAAATATACATATCCATTCCTTAAAATAATCAGACAATGTATATGACGCCTAGGCAAACTTTAGGCCCAATAAGAATTGATTAATCGTGTTTAGGACCAACCAACTTCTTTTAATTTCGAACTCTGCCGCTCCCATTCTTGCTTTGATTCTCTGAAGTTCACTCTATTTTTTTAAAAAAAACTCTGCTCCATCTGGAAACGATTTTGAAATGGTGCACCTATTTACTCTTACTGAGTTTCTGATTTTTATGTTCTCAAATCACTGGGTTACCAACCTCTGCCCAGAATCGTGCTATTTTACTTGTCCTGTATCTCATAAAATTACTGTTGCTACCTCATTTTTTAAAATCATGCTTTAACTGCTGTTACCTATTCCTTTGTAAAAAAACTCCTATCTTTGAGACCTTGAATGTGCTAAGACGTGCTAATTATGCGTTCATTTGAGGAGGGATCTGTGAGCCTTTATTTGATTTTATATGTTCCCTTATGTGCAGTCCTATTTTTTATGTATGTCGCTTAGCATTTTGCCTTTAAACTTAAGGGTTCAGCCTAGTCCCTACCACATAGGAATAGTGGTCCTAAATACCCTCTAGAACTTATAGAACGGGACGGGTAATAGCACGCGGTAAGTATTCGTGACCAACACATGCGTTTAGTAACCTTTACGGGGTGGGAAGGGTAGAATATGGAGATGATGACCGATGCGCTAATATCTCATGTAGCCCCTTTTCTAAGGAGCAATTACTGAGTATTGCATTAATGATCCGTATTAATCATGAACCTAAGACCCCTCTCCCTTTGTTTGTTTTCGTCTCTTCTTGTAAAACCATTCAAACCTTTTCGTAAAACTCTGTCTTCCCTACTTACCTTCAAAGTCTTTTTAGCTTATTTGCAATGTTGTATATTTGAATCTTTGATTGTTTATTTGATTATATGAAGTCACAATATAGCATGGCCGAGAACCACACGTGGATCTTGAGGGGTGCCTAACACCTTCCCCTCGAGATAAAAAAAAGCCATTACCCAAACTCTGGTTTTCCAACTCAAAAACCCTTAGTGTCCTAATGCACTTAATCATTAGGTGGCGACTCTTCAATTCCAAAAAACCCAAATCCCAAAAGGGGATAGAGTTGTCCTCCCAAATGTCGTAAACCCGATTTCGCGAGAAAAAGGGGGCGTCGACAGCATGGCGACTCTGCTGGGGATTATTCTTCAGGCTTTTACCATTTCATGCTATTTGTGACTTTATTACTTCTCTATTGCTTTCGTTTAATGTCTTTATTTCTCTTCTACTGCGAAACTGACTTGGCTCTTTGTTTTCTTTTCTTTAATGCCTTTACTGCTTTCCTTCAATACTGTTGTAATTATGAGCAATCATTGTTATCATTATTTTTATGAATGTACAAATACGTGACAATTTGTTTCATTCATGTAACTGCATCTTCAACATCATATTCCGCTCGTGCCAAACAAAATCCCGTAGTAACACTTACAATGAGTGGTTGCGCCCTTCCGATATTATTACCCCCTAAATTTGGTAAAGGCGTATTTGCGGTAAAACCAGTCGATCACCGGTGCAGTCGACGGTTCCGTGCCTTTCCCTCTTGAGTTGTCCGCTCAAGGGTACTGGTCTAATACCCCATAGAAACCTTACTCTGTTTTAACTGCGCATGCATCACTGTCAAACGTAGTCGAGTCAGTTATGCTGTCCACATAATGACTCTTTAAGATAGCCTTGTCCAAAGTCCACTGGGTTTCCTTGGAACCCAAACGGACACCACCATATTCTGTGCATTTATTTGGAGAACTAAATATCGTTTATGCTAATTATTGGTTTAAATAGTCGAGTCCGGTGGGGTAAGGGTCTAACACTTTGTTTTGCAGAAAATGAGGCACGAAGTCCCCAGATTCGGCATGGTAACCAACATTCACCCAAGGTTGCTAAGCTGGTGGGAAGACCTTGACTCCAGTGACCAGACTCTCGTCCGCAAATATTTGGGGAATTTGCCTTCTCTTTTGGAAATCCAACCCGACAACAAAATCATAGAGGCTGCAACCTTATTCTGGGACAGTGATAGATCAGTGTTTCGCTTTGGGGACCTTGAAATGACCTCTTTGCTCGAAGAAATCGGAGGGTTAGCTGGTGTTCCTTGGGAGACTCCGGGTTTGCTTATGCCAGAAAATCGCAGGGGTAGGGGTTTCCTCAAGATGATGGGACTNTACACTATAAATACCTGACTCCTTAACACAAGACGGAGGAATTGAGAACAATCACACACACTCGTAAAATCACAATCACAATTCTCTTCTAAACTTATACTTAGAGCATTCTTGCTTCTTGTCTGCATTTTGGCTTTTACAAGACTAATGCTTCTCTTTACTTGCTTCTTTGAAACTGGTATGTCCTAATATTAATTTTAGTATCACCCTAATGTGTTTATTTACAGTCCTTGTATCCATGTCTACTTTCTATCCTTTGTAAAGTGTAACATCTGATTTGAAGTACCTATATGCTATTGCCCGCTTCTCTTCCTTATGAACAATTGCTCCCTACCCCATTACCCCAATGTGATTTTGAGTGGGGACTTAGGGCATGGCAGCAAGAATTGTTGTCCATGACCTAATTTTTTGACCCCCTAACCCTTAAGTAGGCTAGAATGTGTGCCAGTATGTCTCCTTGCTGGGTATGCCCCTTTGCCTGCTCTTTTCTTGTATCTTGTTTCTAGTATGAATCCCCATACCCCATTCCCCTATGTGTGCTGAGTTAAGGTATAGCCTGGCAGCATCCAAATTGCTGTCCAAGGCTGAACCTGACGTTCAATAGGTCTTAGCTCCCCAATTCTAAAGCTGGCAGGCTGGTCAGGGGTGTGCCAGCATCCCAATTGCTGGGCATGACCACCAACCTGCCATCGCCCTCCCTAATTCCCCTCTATTGCACTTACATTCACTCGTAGTCTCTAAGTTCTGCCCCCCTCCTATGAGCCTTGCCTTGGGACCTTGAGTTCCTTCTGAACTTGGACATTTGAGGGCTGGCCCTTCCACACTGCACTATATTTCTACAATGATATTTGGGGTGCAAGCATTGCCTGGAGTTCATGAAACTCCTTGGAACTTTGACACATCCCAAATAAGAGAAAGGCTTTGGAAAATCTGGTCCTTGGAAGTTGGTTTATTCCATATGTCAGACTAGGAGTCTGAATTAGGCTCTCCTTGGTTGGAATTTTAACTTCTGATGTATTTTATTTATTTATTTATTTATTCTAGAATCATTCAGTTGTAATAAATTGTAATAACTACGGGGCGTATAGTAAGAAATGGGGGAGGGACTCTCATGTTATGCATATGGGGTAGATACTATGCTTTAGGTCTACTTCTGCAATCACGATTTGTTCATTACTGCACTAGAAATCATGCCTACAAAGTCCATTGATCTGCATATAGAAATCCTATCTATAAGTTGTTCATTACTGCATATAGAAATCCTGCATGTAAGCTATTCATTTGCATGAGAAATCATGTCTATAAGTTTTCTGCACTTTTGCATACACACCTTAGGCAGACAATCTATAGGTTAAAATAACAAATGCACTCTAGCTACCATGCCTATAGGATCCCTACACTCTTACAAACATCCTAAATCAATCACGCTTAGAAATCATGCCTGTAGGGATAACTAAATGAATCTGAATCGTCTAGCTCGTTTACAAGTCTAAAATCAGTAGTGAATGTCATTTAATACCTGCAGATTTTGTTGTCTCTTGAATCAGTAATCTTTCTTTAAACCAGCATGCCTTATGCAAATGTTAGATACTTCGATTGCAGGCCTCATCTAGGCAAACCTTTAGTTAATTAATCAACTTTGCCAGTCTTTAATAATTACAACCAGCAGGCAGGTCTAATTCGAACTTCTTATCTGAAAAATATGTGCTAAATCAGCCATCCTTCCTACGTTAAGTTTAATTAAAGACCTAACCAGTATTTGTAAGTCGTGCTAAACGATCTGTTTCTTTAAATGAGGAGGCCTGTTTGAGCCTTTAACTGCTACTTGTTCCCCCCTAATTGCTTATGCGTTTTGTTTGTCGCCTTAGACTTTTATCCTTTTAAACTCTGAAAAGCCCAACTCCCTCCCCTTAGGATTAGTAGTCCCAAATGCCTCCGGGACTGATAGGATTGGGACGGGTAATAGCATGCAATAAGCAACGATACTATTCCGCGATTTACTACCTAAACGGGATGGGAAAGGGTAGATATGGATATGATGACCGGTGCGCTAATACCACGTGTAGCCCCTCTTTGGAGGAGTGATTACTGGGTATTGCATTGATGTGATCCATATTATTTGTAAACCTAGGACTCCCTTCCTTTTATCTGTTTATTCTGTCATTTTTTAGAATTTTTCAAGCTGTTTTTCCTCAAAAAAATCGAGCCCTTTCTGTTTTCTTCAAACTTTAACTTATCTGCCAATTTTAATCCGTCATATTTGAGCCTTTATTCGCTTATTTGTTACTTGTACTTGAAGTCACAATTATAACATGGCCGGGAACCACAGTAGTGGATCTTGAGGGGTGCCTAACACCTTCCCCTCGAGATAATGTCAAGCCCTTACCCAAACTCTGGTTTTCCAACTCAAAAACCCTTTTAGTGTCCTAATGCACTTAATCATTAGGTGGCGACTCTTCAACCTCCAAAACCCAAATTCCCAAAAGGAATAGAGTTGTCCGCCCAAATATCGTAAACCTGATATTGCCTTCAAGGAAAAAGGGGGCATCGACAAGGTGATTGCCTACGCGTCCAGACAGTTGAAGATACGTGAGAAGAATTATCATGTCCATGATCTTGAGTTAGCTGCTATTGTTCACGCCTTGAAGATCTGGCATCATTATTTGTACGGTGTGCCTTGTGAGATTTATACTGATCACCGGAGTTTGCAGCATTTGTTCAAGCAGAAGGACCTTAATTTGCGTCAGAGGAGATGGCTAGAGCTGATGAAGGATTATGATAATCACTATTCTGTATCACCAGGGCAAGGCCAATGTAGTGGCTAATGCTTTGAGCCGCCGGGCAGAGAGTTTAGGAGTTTGGCTTATTTACCAGCAGCAGAGAGGCCCATGGCGATGGATGTTCAGGCCTTAGCCAGCCAGTTTGTGACATAGGACCTTTCGGAGCCCAGTCGGGTTCTAGCCTGCGTTGTCTCTCGGTCTTCCTTGTTTGATCGTATCCAGGAGCATCAGTTTGATTACCCTCATTTGCTTGTCCTCAAGGACAAAGTGTTGCATGGCGATGCTTGGGATGTGACTATTGGTGATGATGGGGTATTGAGGATGCAGGGTCGAGTTTGTGTACCCAAAGTTGATGGGCTTCGGGAGCTGATTTTAGAGGAGGCCCATAGTTCACGGTATTCCATTCATCCGGGTGCCGCGAAGATGTATCAGGATTTGAGACAGCACTACTGGTGGAGGCAGATGAAGAAAGATATAGTTGGATTTGTAGCTCGATGCCTTAATTGTCAGCAGGTGAAGTATGAGCACCAGAGACCGGGTGGATTGCTTCAGCAGATAGCGATTTCGGAGAGGAAGTGGGAGCAGATCACCATCGACTTCGTATCTGGGCTCCCACGGACTTTGAGGAAGTTCGATGCCATTTGGGTTATTGTGGATCGGCTGACCATGTCCGCGTATTTCATTCCTGTGTGTACTACCTATTCCTCGGAGCGGTTGGCGGAGATTTATATCCGGGAGATTGTCCGTCTGCATGGTATTCCAGTTTTTATCATTTCCAACAGAGGTACTCGGTTCACATCACGGTTCTGGAGAGTCGTACAGCATGAGTTAGGTACTCGGCTGGAGTTGAGCACAACATTTCACCCTCAGACGGACAGACAATCCGAGCGTACTATTCAGATTCTTGAGGATATGCTATGTACGTGTGTGATTGAGTTTGAAGGGTCTTGGGATCAGTTCTTGTCATTGCCGGAGTTTGCCTACAACAACAGCTATCAGTCCAGCATTCGGATGGCACCGTATGAGGCTTTATATGGTAGGCGGTGTAGATCACCGGTGGGTTGGTTCGAGCCGGGTGAGGCTAGATTATTGGGCACAGACTTGGTACAGGATGCCTTGGAGAAGGTTAAGGTGATTCAGGATAGACTCTGTACAGCCCAGTCCAGAAAGAAGAGTTATGCGGACCGGGAGGTTCGTGATGTTTCCTACATGGTTGGAGAGCGGGTTCTGCTTCGGGTTTTGCCTATGAAGGGCGTTATGAGATTTGGGAAGAAAGGGAATCTGAGTCCGAGGTTTATTGGCCCTTTTGAGATTTTGAGGCGTGTTGGGGAGGTTGCTTATGAGCTTGCCTTACCTCCCAGCCTGGCAGGAGTTCATCCGGTATTTCATGTTTCGATGCTCCGGAGGTATCACGGTGACCCGTTGCACGTGTTAGACTTCAGTTCGGTCCAGTTGGACAAGGATTTATCTTATGTTGAGGAGCCAGTGGCGATATTGGACAGGCAGATTCGAAAGATGAGGTCAAAGAACATTGCATCTGTGAAGGTTCAGTGGCGAGGTCAGCCGGTCGAGGAGGCGACCTGCGAGACCGAGCAGGATATGCGCAGCCGTTACCCTCATCTTTTCACTACTTCAGGTATGTCTCTATGCTCGTTTGAGGACGAACGAATGTTTAAGTGTGGGAGGATGTAACGACCCAGCCGGTCGTTCTTAGAATTTACGCCTCGATCCCCTATTAACTGCTTTCCCGTGTTTATTTCTGCTATTTTGAATTGCCGGGATGTTCGATTTTCAGTTTCGGAGAGTTTTGGGACACTTAGTCCCTAAAAGAGAGCTTAAGTGTTGGAAATTTGACCGTAGTCGGAACAGTGTGAAGACGGCCTCGGAATGGAATTGTAACGAACCGAACGGTCGTTTTGAGCTTTAACACTTTGTTCGTCAATTTCCGGGCATGACTTGCCCCGTGTGATGTATTACGACTCATGTAAATCGTTGGTTTTGGTTTTCGGGGCAATCGGAATGAATTTGGAAGAACAGTTCCCAGTTTGAAGCTTGAAATTTGAAAGGTTTGACCAATATTTGACTTGCTTGTATATGATCTCGGATCGGAATTTTTATGATTTCGTTAGCTCCGTTAGGTGATTTGGGACTTAGGAGCGTGATCAGAATGCATTTTGGAAGTTCGTGGAAGGTTTATGCTTGAATTGGCAAAATTGAGATTTGGGTGATTTCCGGTTGGTAGGCGAGATTTTGATATAGGGGTCGGAATGGAATTTCAAGAGTGGCAGTAGCTTCGTTGTGTCATTTGGGATGTGTTTGCAAAATTTCAGATTATTCGGACGTGGTTTGGTTGGGTTTTTTGATCAAAAGCGGAATTCGGAAGATTTTAGAAAGTTTGGCTTGAATCCGATGTGTTTTGGGTGATTTGATGTTGTCTGAGGTGTTTTGATGATTGGAACAAGTTTGAATAAGGTATTAGAATGTGTTTGTGCTTTTGGTTGAGGTCCCGGGGGCCTCGGGGTGATTTCGGATGGTTAATGGAGAAGTTTAGATTTTGTTGCAGCTGCTGAATTTGCTGCTTCTAGTATTTTCGCACCTGCGGATTGGGGACCGCAGGTGCGGCGTTGCATAAGCGGAGTTTTAGTCGTAGAAGCGGTCAAGGAAGAGAAGTGCAGGAGCCGCAGATGCGGTTGGCTGACCGTACCTGCGATCGCGCAGGTGCGGCTACGTAGTCGCAGATGCGATTTTTAGATTTTAAGTGAAAGCCGCAGAAACGGCAATTTGACCGCAAATGCGGTACCGCGGGTGCGGTGGATTGACCGCAGATGCGGGGCCTGGTGTCATAAGTGAAATCCGCAGAAGCGGAAGCGCAGATGCGCTTATGGGATCGCAGCTGCGGAAGTGCTGGGCAGAATGTATAAAAATGCCCCTTCGCGATTTTCAGTCTTTTGTTGACCATTTTTGTGCGATTTTGGAGCTCCAAGCTGTGATTTCAAGAGGGGATCAAGTGTATCCACAGACGTAAGCTACTTGGGCTTTATACCTTGTGTCTATGGTGATTATATCATTGTCTAATCATGAAAATTTATGGGAAATTAGAGGAAGAGTTGGGAATTTAGGGCTTGAAATTGGAGAGTGAATTTTTAGAATTTGAGTGACCATACGAGGTCGGATTTGGTAAATTTGATATGTATGAACTCGTGAGAGGATGAGGATTCCATTGATGTTAATTTTATCGAATTCCGAGACATGGGCCCGGGGGCCGGGTTTGAGAAATTTCGGGATTTTTGATGTAAATTGGATATTTTCAAGTGGGCCTTGTCCCCTTAGCATATTTTAATGGTCATGTTCTGATTGTGGCTATATTTGGAGCATCCGGAGGTCGATTCGTGCGGGCAAAGGCATCGCGGGCTAGAGTTTGGACCGGATCGAGGTGAGTAATGATTGTAAATGATGTTCTGAGGGTTTGAAATCCCGGATTGCACATCGTAGTGCTATATTAAGGTGGGGCGCACGCTCGATGACGAGCGTGGGTTCGTGCACTATTGGGGATTGTGACTTGCTCCGTCCCGATTGATGATTTTACCACGTATTTGACTGAAACCTATTTGCTATCATCATTATTTGGGCTGAATGCCATATTTGGGCTTCGTGCCAACTATTTGAACCCTTCGGGTATTTTTATTGATACTTCCTCACTATTTTGACTTTATACTTGAACTCGGTCATGTTATTTTTCACTGTTCTTATACTCAGCCATGTTTACTCAGTTTTAATACTTGAATGATATTTTTAAATGATGTTTGGGCTGAGAAACACTGTTTTACTATTGCCCGAGTGGCTTGTGAGGATTTTTGACTGAGTAAGGCCGAGGGCCTATGTTGTGAGGAAACACTGATATTGATTTGAGGCCGAGGGCCTGAGACATGTACATCACGAGGTGACTTGATTGATATGAGGCCGAGAGCCTAGTGATGACGCCACGAGATGGCTTGATATTGCGCTTGCTCCGTAAGGGGCCCCTCCAGGAGTCTGCACACCCCCAGTGAGCGCGGGTACCCATTGTGATGTGAGATATAGCTCGAGGGGCTGGTATTGTTCTATGTGATTGAACGAGGGGCTGGTATTGATCTGAGATATTGCCCGAGGGGCAGAGTTGTTAACATTGTGCCCGAGGGGCGAACCTTTATGTGTTTATCTGTCTTATTTACCTGTCATTTGCATGTTTAGTTGTGTAATTGTGCCCGAAGGGCGGATTCTCTATGCTTATCTGTTTTAGTTGCTTTGCATTCAATTTCTTAACTGTTGAAAAGCCATTTTTTTGAAGAAGTTTAAACCTGGGCTAAGATGTTTTAAGAGATTTCACAGCTTCATTGTTTTCTTACTAGTTTTGTACTACTTCTATTGTGACGACCCAAAGGGTCATCACCTGTATTCCTACTCACTCTGTATTTCTGAGGCCGTGAAAACCTCACTTGGGGGTTTGCCTCGAGTTTGTGTGCGCAGTCCGGGCGCGTAGCCAAACGTTTAAATATGAATTTATGAGAAAAAATAATAAAATTTTGATGTTTTAATTGATTAAGTTTGACTTCGGTCAACGTTTTGGGCAAACGGACCCGGACTCGTGATTCGACAGTCCCGGATGGTCCGTAGGAAAATATGAGACTTGGGGGTGTGCCCGGAATCAAATTTCGGGGTCCCGAGTCCGAGGAATGAATTTTTACGTGAAATTGTTTTCTGAAAATAATTAAAGAATTGGAAAGTGTTATTTGTTAGAAGACTGTGTTGTTGGGCTCGTATTTTGGTTCCGACACCCGGCACAAGTCTTAAATATGAGTTAAACAATTGATGTGAAGTTTTGTTAGATTTGGACGTCATTTGACATGTTTTGAGCTAGAAGTAGTAAATTTGATGTTTCATGGAAATTGGAAGGAAATCATGGGACTTGAGGCCTAATTCAATGTTGTTTTGGCGATTTGATCGCACGGATGAGTCTGTAGGATATTTTTGAGTTTATATGTATGTTCGATTTCGAGCCCCGAGGGCTCGGGTGAGTTTTGAGAAGGTTCCAGGAGGTCTTAGGCTTAGAAGTATCAGAAAGTTGCAGGTTCAGGGGTTGCTGGCCCCCAACGCGCCCGCGGTCAAATCCGCGCGGTCAGCGCTGGAAGCCGCGCGGCCGCGGTGCATTTCTGCGCGGTCCGCGTGGTTAGGTTCAGAGGGCCAGTAGTCCTAGGTCGCCCAGCGCGGCCGCGTGCCATATCAGCGCGGTCCGCGCTGGGAGATTCAGAGAGTGGGTCTTGGGTCCATCCAACCAGCGCGGCCGCGCAACAAATCAGTGTGGTCCGCGCTGGGTAGGTTCAAAGAGTCATTTTTTCTTCCCTTACTCGGCGCGGCCGCGGGGCATTTTTGTGCGGTCCGCGCCGGGTCTCCAGTACAGTATATAAAGTCGGGATTTTCAGCCATTCTTCACTTTTCCAAAACCCAAAACATAAGAGGCGATTTTCCAAACGATTCTACTTCTTCAAAACGATTGGTAAGTGATTTCTAACTTATTTTCTTTACTCCTTAACATCTTTAAACATAATTTCAACTTCTAAACAAAAATTTTAATGGGGGAATTTAGGAATTTAGGGTAGGACTAGGGTTCCTAAATTTGGGGGTTTTGGACCTCAATTTGAGGTCCGATTCCAAAATAACTTATATATTTGAGTTCATGGGGGAATGGATAGTCGGGTTTTGGTTCGAACCTCGGGTTTTGACCACGTGGGCCCGGGGGCATTTTGGGAATTTTTGAACAAACTTTGGGAAATTTCGTTTTCATGCATTCAAATTGATTCAAGTAGCATGTGTTAATACACTCAAGTAATTTGTGACTAGATTCGAGCGGTTTGATGGTGAATTCGAAGGGTAAAGCGATACTAGAGGCTTGAGTTAAGTTTGGAGCATTGGAGGTAAGTATTTGATCTAACTTTGGCTTGAAGGAATAGGATTAGAGTGTTATTATTTGCTAATTGCTAATTACTAAATGATCGAGTACAGTGTATAGGCATGGTGACGAGTATCTATACATTCGTGTCTAGCATGGCGTGGGTCCTTGTATGCACTTATCCTGATATTGTTATGACTCTTCCATGTTAATTGATGTATTCTATGCAAATGTGAAGAGTATGAGGACTAATTACGAATTGTAAATTCTTTGGAGCGTTGGCTCGAATGATAATAAGACTATTGAGTAGGAAATGAAAGAAATAGAAAGAGATGTGATTAATCCCTTGCCGGATGGTTTGAGTATATTGATTATCTCCCTTGCCGGGAGGTGAAAGTATTATTGTTGCTCCCTTGTCGGGATTTAGTTGTTAATTGTGTAATTCCCTTGTCGGGACATTTCTATTTAATTGTTTATCCCCTCGCCTCGTTTGGTTGTGAGTACTGTTTGGGTGAGGAAGAGTGATAAGGCACGAAGGGTCATTCCGTGCCATATTTTGATTATATTTGCATGAAGGGTCTTTCCGTGCCACGTTTTGATTATATTTGCACGAAGGGTCATTCCGTGCCAGGTTTTGATTATTTTTGCACGAAGGGACATTCCGTGCTCTGATTTGATTATAATTGCATGAAGGATCATTTCGTGCCATGATATGAGAGTTATGTGAGGGAAAGCACGAATGGTGATGCCGTGCACTTTATTTGATTGCTTTCGGTGAGAATGAGCGTAAAAGCACGAAGGTTGATTTCGTGCACCTATTGGTTATTTTTCTGCTCTCATTAGTTATTGTTATTGCCCTGTTTCTTACTTAAATTGTTGACTTTATATCCGGACTGTACTCCCCCATAGTATGCTTCCCTCCCTCTTATCTGTTAAATTTCTTTGTTCTTTCCTTTTACTGCATATATATATATATTGAACTGCACAGGTTGGTTTGGTAGTCCTGTCTAGCCTCACCACTACTTCGCCGGGGTTAGGCCAGGCACTTACCAGCACATGGGGTCGGTTGTGCTGATGCTACACTTCTGTGTTCTTTTGCACAGATCGCGGTACCGGAGCAGCTTTTGGACCACAGTAGTAGGATATTGATCGGGAGCTGACTACAGTCCAGGGACTTACGAGGTAGCCTAGCTGGCGTTCGCAGGCCCCAGTCCCTTTCTATGTTTTCAATTTTGTCTTCATTGTACCGAGACAGACATTTAGGCATTTTCTATTCTGACTTGTTTGTAGCACTCTTTAGTAGTTCGTGAGATAGTGACTCCAGTCTTGGGTAGAGGAATATTAAACTTCCGCAATTTGGATTTTCAGTATTATATTCTTTTTTTTAAAGACTTCCGCATTTATTTAAAGACTCGTTACCTTATTATTGTAGTGTTGTCATCCGAAAATGTTTAAAATGTTTGGCTTGTCTAGCTCTGTTAGTAGGTGCCATCACGATTCCCGATGGTGGGAAATCCGGGTCGTGACAAAGTTGGTATCAGAGCTCTAGGTTACATAGGTCTTGCTACTCACGGACAAACTTGGTAGAGTCTGAGGGATCGGTACGGAGACGTCTGTATTTATCCCCCAGAGGCTACGGAGTTAGGAAAAGATTCACTTTCGTTCTTTCCTGTCGTGCGATTCTGTTTCTCAAATACTGATTGTCTTTCTACTCTGTTCTTTCACAGATGGCGAGAACACATGCTTCCTCTTCTACCGCGCAGCAGCCCGGGCCCCCAACAGCAGCTCCTGCGAGGGGCAGAGGCCGAGGCCGTGCCAGAGGTCGAGGCCGGGGCAGAGCTCAGCCCCGAGCAGCAGTCCTAGAGGTGGAGCCTCATGTTGATTATGATGAGGAGGCTCCAGCCCCAGCAGCTCCGGTGGGCCTAGCTCAGGTCCCAGAGGGGTTCATAGCCACCCCAGTTCTTCAGGACACTCTGGTCAGATTAGTAGGCTTTGTAGAGAGCGTCACTAGAGCGGGTTTGCTTCCAGTAGCACCAGCCACTTCTCAGGCTGGAGGAGGGGTTCAGACTCCTGCTACACGTACTCCGGAGCAGGTAGCTCCCCAGGCTCAGGTTCTAGTGGTTCAGCCAGCTGTGGCAGTTCAGCCGGGTATTGTGACTCCGACCGGTGATGGAACGGCTATGTCTTCGGATGCTTTGTGGAGACTTGATAGGTTCTCCAAGATCTTCACCACCACATTCAGCGGTGCTTCTTCAGAGGATCCACAGGATTTCTTATTCAGCTACCATGAGATCCTTAGGACTATGGGCATTGTGGAGACCAATGGGGTCGACTTCGCCACCTTTCGGCTTGCAGGATCCGCCAAGACTTGGTGGAGGGACTATTGTTTATCTAGACCAGCAGGGTCGCCACCATTGACATGGTATCAGTTTGCAGAGTTGTTTTTAGAGAAGTTTCTCCCAGTCACTCAGCGAGAGGCTCTCTGCAGGCAGTTCGAGCGCCTCCAGCAGGGCACTATGATAGTCACGCAGTATGAGACTCGGTTCATTGATTTGGCACGCCATGCTATTGTTATACTCCCCACAGAGCGAGAGAGGTTGCAGAGGTTTATTAATGGATTGATTCAGCCGATCCGTCTCCAGATGGCTTTGGGAGCTGGTAGTGAGATTTCTTTTCAGGAGGCGGCCAATGCAGCCCGCAGAGTTGAGATGGCCCTTGCACGGGGAGGTGGTCAGGTGTCGGATAAGAGGCCTCGTCATTCTGGTAGGTTTAGTGGTACCTCGTCTGGAGGTAGGGATTCTTATGGTAGAGGCCATTCACCGAGACCCTTTCAGTCAGCACTCCAGGTTTCTCATGGTACTCCAGGCGGTGGTGGTTCTCAGCAGCATTATTCTGATCAGCAGCCCATCAGTGCACCGCCACTTCAGAGTTTCCGGGGAGGACATTCAGGTCGACAGGGCCAGCAGTCTCAGCAGCCGAGGGCTTGTTATGGTTGTGGTGACCCGAGTCACATTGTCAGATTTTTCCCTCGAGCCTCGGGTAGCTTTCAGCAGCAGGGTCCTCGCCCCATGATTCAGGCACCAGGTGATACACAGTATNGCCCTGCCAGAGTTGAAGGAGTTAAAGGACCAGTTGCAAGATTTGCTAGAGAAGGGTTTCATCAGGCCTAGTGTTTCTCCTTGGGGTGCGCCAGTGTTATTTGTGAAGAAAAAGGATGGATCGATGAGGATGTGCATTGATTACCGGCAATTGAACAAAGTGACGACTAAGAACAAGTATCCACTGCCGAGGATTGATGATTTGTTTGACCAGCTTCAGGGTGCGAAGGTGTTTTCAAAGATAGACTTGAGATCTGGCTATCATCAGTTGAGGATTAGGGCGTCTGATGTACCTAAGATAGCATTCCGCACTCGGTACGGGCATTATGAGTTTTTGGTCATGTCATTTGGGTTGACCAATGCCCCCGCTGCATTTATGGAGTTGATGAACCGAGTGTTCAGACTGTACTTGGACATGTTCGTGATAGTCTTTATTGATGATATTTTGGTGTACTCCCGCATCCATGAGGAGCACGAGCAGCACCTTAGGGTGATTCTTCAGACTCTGAAGGATAGTTAGTTATACGCTAAGTTCTCGAAGTGCGAGTTCTGGTTGAGTTCGATCTCATTTCTGGGTCATGTTGTATCAGCAGAGGGTATTCAGGTGGACCCGAAGAAGATTGAGGCAGTCAAGAACTGGCCTCGACCAGCATCAGCTACTGCGATTCGGAGTTTCTTGGGTTTAGCGGGCTACTATCGTCGGTTCGTGGAGGGGTTTTCATCCATAGCAGCCCCGATGACCAGATTGACCCATAAGGGTGCCCAGTTCAGATGGTCAGACGAGTGTGAGGCGAGCTTTCAGAAGCTCAAG